>NC_140950.1:35579977-35592477 GCF_014529385.1 Adiantum capillus-veneris
TATTGTACACTACCCAAAGTACCTTAACTCATGTGAGTAGCTGCATAACCTAATATCAAAGGATCCCAATAGCAATTCCATTCAATGCAAGTACAACCATGATATTAGAACTTGTTGATTTGATATCATACCTAGTATATTAAAATTGGGGAATTGTTGTACTAGAAGATATTGTAAGAGTTGGTTTACAATGTGGAGATCTTAAGGTAAGATAAGTACTAGGATGTTGCTTTATATATGGCATTTGGACCTATAGATAAAGAGAATTGAGCCATCAAAGAAAATGCAAATGCTACTGTTTAGTTGTATATTAGGAAAATGCACCATGTGATTGGTTCTTTATGAATACTTTGTTTTTGACATTTGAAAGAAACTAGAGTGAGGAGAGGACTTACCTGACTACTTCTTTCCGAATGTGCTTGTTCTTGATGGTATGCATAAGTTCTTAAAAATGAAGGACAATAACAAAATCAGCATTTGTTTAATATCATTCAAGATAGACAATTGGATTATCTTAAAATTCTTGTATACTAACAAAAGTATGGATGTTAAATCACTTTTGATATAATCTACAACAAGAAAAATATGAGGACTAGTCATTTAACTAGAAGTAAATCATGAAAATCTCCACATATATGTATAAATTTTAAGCGCTAGATATATATTTATAGTGTTTAATAGTCTCGCAAAATCCATATGTGTTATAAGTTATCCAACGATTGAGTGTGAGTATTTGTGTATGATAAAAAGAATAAAATATTTCCAAAATTGATATGGAGGGTATTTGAGATAGTGGTTAAGTTATTTTCTTTTTCTCGATAAACATTGTTATTGCCTATTTTTAAAGTCTCGCTCAAGGCTTGTACACACCCAATTGGTTGTTAATTGTAAATGCTTCCTCTCACTCTCTTATAGCTTGAGGCGTGCTCATAGCATTACTTAGTTTATACTCATATTTTGTAGAAAAGACTTTTCCTTTACAAAATGCATATTGCATAAGCTGTACAACAAACTTTATTCTCAAAGGTTCAATTTTTTCTTGTTGTCCTAGGGATCTTTCTATGAGTTTCTTATGATGTCTTCAGGCTCTTTCTAGGAGTTGGTGGTGTCATCTTTGGAATCTTTCTTGGGGTGAAATTGTCCTTCTACTCTTTCTTTGCTTTTCTTCCTCCACTTTGCCTCTACACTTGACTCTTTCTTTGGATCTCTCCTTGCCTCGTCCTCTCCTTCACAATACTATCATACCTTGACCTTTAGCTAGAAATTTTACCTTCACTCTCAAAATCTCATGGATCCATAAGTTTGGAACTGGTGAAAAATGCTCATGCACTCCCATAAACCTTAAGCAAGGTCTAAATCAAGAAGAAATTCATATCAATCTAAGAATTTCAAACTTCTCAGTGTAGTTAAGTAGTAAGAGTGCAAGACAACTAAAGCTTTTTCATTCCACGGAATCTATCAAAAGAGCTCATTAGGTAGCAATATTTTTAGTGATATCAATGGTTATGAATCCCTAATGAGAATTGTGGAAAGCCACCTTAGCTGCATGCAATAGCATGAGTATTACTAGAGCGGAGGTATTTGCGAGATAACCCACTGATATCTTGGTCAATTAATGCTAGTCTACACTATACAACTCATGAATTGTTCACCTCAACCATTTCAGATGTCCTTGCTTTCAACATCAAGACCAATCCCATATTGCAAAGATATAAGTGCATGGCTGAACAAACCACACAAAAGAATATGATTGTGCATACTATCTGAAGAGGTTCTAGGCAAAATGATCCGTCACTATTAAGAGCTACAACCTTTTGACCTCATGAATCAGGCCCATAATGAAAGCAACTTCTCAATTTGGAAACATTGGCTGATCCATCAAGACGACACGCATATACCACATCCAATACACATGAATTTGACTCCATACAACTTTGCAACGGAGATCTGTTTCTCAGTCATGTTGCTTCCTTCATGTACAATGGCTTGCCAAGCTGGATGACAGAGTTCAAAGACATCACAATAGAGTAATCTATTTTCCTGCTCTTATTTTCATAAGGACGTGGTTAGTAAAATGGATATATTCGATTCAGTGAGTGCATTCGAATGAGAATCCACACCATATTATCTTTCTATATATACATTATACAAGCCATATCTTCTGCTAATGTACCAATTACAACAGGAAATTTTAATCCCAAATAGCACAACAATTACCATTCTTAAGAGAGATATTGACAAGTATAAAAGAGCACACAAGAATGCAAGCGATGAGAAAGCCATGAAGAACATACTTCACTTCAACCTTCTAGTTGCGATTGTTGCTGGCAATTCATCCTGGCATCGACGTTTCATTAAAGGACTTGATCAACATGGTTGATGCATGGGGTTTACCAAAAATATTCATTACATTCATAGCTGATGAAGTGACCGCCACAAAATAGAATGAGGTCCGCTCAATAAAAAAGATAGCTCTAACATTCGACCATGAGTTCTCTTGGACAGATTGCTCAATTGAGTGTGCATTGCTCTTCCACAATCAATTAAAACGGTTCATGAATCACTACATCTTACAAGGAAACCAAATCCTGGGCCTAATTCATCACCACATTGTGCGGTATGAGATCCAAAATAGGGAATCTCTCCATTTCCATGTCATTTTATGGGTGGATGAGAACGACATTGAGTAAACACCATTAGAGATTTGTGCTCATATCCCTCTTGCACTTGCCAATGACACGTATACAAGGACACTTCGCAAGCTCTTCCTCAAGAAGCAAATGCACGTGTATTGAGATGCATGTCACATGCACAACAATATTCGCAAATGCAAGTACGGATTTTCATATGATATTCAACCAAATCCTTATCCAGCTCTAGATCCTCGTTCCTTGAAGTGGATATATGGTCAGCCAACTTACAAAGATCAAAATGTGGTTCCTTACCATGAAACCGCTCTTCTCCTTTGGGGTGCTCATATGAATATCCAACGCATCACAAAATCATCTTTATCATATTACCTACTCAAGTACACACTAAAGATTGAAGAAATTGAAACATTGAACATATCTACAAAGGTAGCCATGAAATTGGGCTTAGAAGGACTTGACAAGATCAAACTACAACTCATAGCTGCTGCACTTTTGTCAACAAAGCCAGTTTTTGCCACAAAAGCTGCTTTGAATTGCTTGTGAAAGTGCGATGTGTTCTACATAAGTTCATCACCTCCATAACTTAGACAACATATCATATTCAAATCACACAATCTTGTGATGCGCCCTGTTGATTTGTATTGCACTAGTCCAACCACCCATGAAATCTTAACATTCTTCAAGTACCATAAAAACCACCTTATCAAAAAACGGCCATCGCAGAGTGCACAATCCACACCTTTGCTAGACAACTACGACAATGCCATCGAACATCATAACAGATTGGTCAGGTTCATTGAATTCCATCCAAGACACCATACAAACGCCTTCTTCTATAACATCTTGCTGCGTCATGTATGCTTTTGAAGAGAGGCCGAGCTACTATCCCTTGAGAATACAACGTGCTCTTAATTTGTAAAGTGTCAGATAAGGAATCTAATACAAAGCAACGATGACTTGGAGATATAAATTACTGAGTATACACAACGAAATATGCTAGTCAGTGAAAAAATCGATCATCTTGTCCATATGATACTTCACAAGATTGCAACACGAAGAGAAAATGAAACAATGATATCTTTGACAGACAATGAATCAACCATGGACCAACATCAACTGAAGTCATTGGCCATATTAAAGGAGTTTGCTACTATCAAAGACTCAGAACTCACTTCAAAACAATTAAACATATAAAATAAAATTTTGACTACCAAGAATGGTTTTCACATTGTGATAGCTACACTAGGGAGAGGAAAAGCACATTTAATCAGATAGTTGACATATGAATACATTAGACAAAACATGAGTGTCATATTTACTACATCCATCAGAGTGGCAATAAGAAGACTTAGCAACATCACATGTATAGTCCATTACCAATTTAAGATACCAACCAAGAATCAACAATATCCCCTCTCTATTCATGAGACCGATGACAGATATTTGGACATAAAAGAGGCAGATGTTATAATCATGGACGAGCTATCCATGCTAACCCGAACAACTTTTGGCCTTATTGTAAGACAAATTATCAATGTAACAAGTGGTACATTGCTAGATCCTTTCAACAACAAATGTGTTGTCTTGCTCTTGCCCAACTACCCGTAGTTTGTAATCATGCATGGGAGCTTTGTTACACATGCCATATCACAAGCTCACTCCACTAGCTACATGCAACTTTCTACAAATTTTCATGCTCTGTAAGACATGGAATGAACCCTAAATTGCTTCAGTTCTTGACCATTATTTATGAAAGAAATCCAACCATAGATGAGATTGATTTTACCTTAGGTGCATGCATTATAGATAAAGTACATGTCCATGACTACATCAACAACTCCACTATGATAATTTGTACTCATGGATCACACATCCAACACTACAACAACTTTGCCTTGAATAAGTTGTACAATCAAAGTGGCATTACACAACTTGACATGAATACAAATGTAAGTAATATAAATATACTTCAATAGTGGCTCGTAAACCGTAATTTCAACGAGCTGGACTCGATCACCATTGGTTCTCGTCATCGTCGCTGATCACTAAAAACATCAACTTGACAATTGGTGCAACATGCACTATTGATGCGATCACACAGAACATAGAAGGTCAAGTTACATATATCACTATCCTCATTCATTGTACTGGGAATAAGATGGCGCTTCATCGAATGAAGCATAAGCGAACTTCAGTCAATGGGACATGGTACCATAAATCCACGTTCCCCTTAATGCTTGCATATGCCATGATTGGACAGAAGTCACATGATGCAACAATTTCCAACAAAGTTCTCTTTATCTTTAGAGATGCATTTGGACTAGGCCTTTCCTATGTCATGTTGTAATCATAGGCCATCAAAATCTCAGAATTCTCAACCTACCAACTCTTGATATATTCCGCCCTATTCCACTTGACATTGTGTATGAAATTCATTAGAAACATTTTTGTAGCCTATTGAATATGTATTTCAACTAGTTCTTGAAATTTCCCCATGACTTTGTTTTGCAGTATTTGTGCAATAATTACTTTGTACATAACTGATGTCACAAGAGTTCTTTATTTATGTTGGTTTTTTGGAATCATCATTATCTTACACTTGAGTCTCTATAACTCTATCCTACTTTGATTTGTCTCTATTCTTATAACCACATTCTCAACTATTGCACATTGTTCTACTGATTTTCTCACTACAGGATCTAATCATGGCACAATTGCAGGCAACATGGACATCCAACAAAAAAAAAAGAGAAACTCAAAGGTATACTAGTCTATAAAACATAACACATGATGTTTCCTCAATGTAAAAAAATATATAAAACATAACACATGATGTTTCCTCAATGTAAACAAATATACGTATTGATAAAATTTGGATACCCTTGCAGAGACTTGTTAACCTTTTCAAGAAAAATATTGCCTCAAAGAAACAGCCCTAGGTTTAGCCACCCACGAGAGTATCCAATAGAGAGGCAAATGTAGCTACTTAACATAGCAAGTTGCTACCCGGATATTTACATTAAGTTTTTTGAAAACTATACAGAGATGCAATTGTTCATAAACAAATCCATGAAACACTTTGAACAAAACAAAATCATGTGCATCAAAAGAGCAACAAGTTAGTTCTACACGCACATCAATATGATTGTAATTTTTTTCTTCCTATCACAACTTTGCTATCTATGGCAAACATGATTTAAAAAAATATTTCTACATTCTCGAGATACTGCACTATGGCTATGATGTGACACTCAAGGACCTATTAGATACAATAAACAGTGATGCAAGTGAGATCCTATAAAACTTCAGGAAAACAATGCAAAGATGAGCCACCATCAATCACAGAGAAAAAGCTCACCTCAAGCTCACATGGTAGCACAACAAGGATGTTTAAAAAGCATGATTTGGAAGTTTTGATCCATACGTCTTCATCAACATCGACAACCAATCCATAGGTTGGGTCACCTTAAAAAAAAATCATCAAATTAAATATCTCACTAAAATATATACTCCAATATTGTCGAGTATCAGCATGCAATCTTACACTGCCTCTATTTTTTTAATTGTGCAGAATAGGACAACAAGAGCCAAATTTTGCTGCTCAAACAAGACAATGCAACCAACGAAAGACAAAGGATGTCAAATACAATGTCTACTCCATCACATACCGCCAAAATGGACGCAAGTACATAAACAACTTCAAAAGAATAAAGGTAGAAGACACTCGAAATCCACCTTCAAAAATGTGGGCCAACATTCTACGCTACCAATTAGTCGCTAAAAACGTTTTTTTTTTTATAAATACTTTTTGTATGTAGAAATTTACATGTAGCACGTATACTAGAAAAAGCATTCACCAGTAGACATAGTAGCACAACCTTGCTTGGATATAATGTTTTGCAAGCTCATTCCCCTCACTGCAAGAAATACACGTTCTTGAAACAAACAAGAAAGATTTAACTTTTTTTTGCTAGTGCCGTACATGCCTCACTGAAAGTTGTTGTTTTTGCTTTTCTCGATTATTGTGACCATAATCCATTTGTAAAATTCACATCAAGTAAATTGCTTCATCATTAGAATACTTGCAACTTACTCAAACCAACAACATCTTCATTTGTAATAGCAATCTCTGTTCTCTTTAAAACTCAACTAACTCTCTCAACAAAAATCATCACTATATTCTCTATTACTTAATGAACATAACTCTATGTCCTCCCATGAACATAATAACATTTTTAAAATGTATAGCCTCTCAAAATCAAGTTTATTAAATCATTCATTGCTACAACATTGTATAGCAAGGCCCACAAAGTAGATCATGCAAAACATTAGCATTGATCTGAAGATTAAGCTCCTCGGTTGTAGTATTGATCAATGTAAGCTCCACTATTCTTAGGCTTCTAATGTGTATGACAATTTCTAAACCGAGTCTCCGTTTTAAAAAAAATTGCCAATGCACTTTGTACTTGTCGTCACTGCGTGCTTGTAGGGAGTGATATAGGTGTGGTCTTTATGAAATGTTGTACACAATGTTTACTTGGTGATCCACTAGGTGGTCTTTTGGCTCTTTGAGCCCACAAACAACCACGTGGCATCGTCTAATTGCAACACAGAAGGAATTCATGAAAAGCTAATTAAGACATACCAAGAAAATTGTGTGATAACAAAAAGCCCAAGTCAGAAAAAAGGGACATTTTTGTAGACCAAGTCCCTGCAGCAGGGTTTGGGCACATAAATCATTAGAGAAGCCCGAGCACTTTGATGGGATAACCCAAGGGAAGGTGAGCGACTAGCGTAGGGGCAAGGAGGAAGAATAGAGCGATCAAAGGATGGGAGTTGATGTTGAGTCTGGCTTTTGCACACTGGGAGTCACAAATTTTTCATGTCTAACATTGCCGTGTAGCATAGCATCAATCTTAAGTGTGTGTGTGTGTGTGTGTCACTATGAAATTCTCTAATTGTTTACCGCGGTCTTTTACCGCGTTTTGTAGAGAGAAGGTCCAAATTCAGCTAGAGAGGGAAGAGAGAGGAGGGCGACACGGGGGGGTGTTGTATTTAATTATTACCGTCTATTTATGCGATTATTACCATGGTATTTACCTCAACTATTGCTACTACTATTACTGCGTTCATTCCCGTGGCAAGATTTAGCACCTAAACTTTCAAATTTTGGCTTAAACATCCCCCCTCTCAAATTTTGGTGTTTCCCTCCTCTCAAAAAAAAAAGATATGAAAACATGAAACAATAGTTAGCTATTCAGGATTACACTTGGTCAGAGCTAAACTAATCATTGTCACTTGATTAACATAATTGAGCATGTTCACAAAAGTAGAAAGAGGAAGAAGGAGGAGAGAAAGATGAATGAATTACACGACCAAAAATCTTCATAACTTAAAGTATGAAAAATGTTTATGAATCATCTTCGAAAAGATCCCTACAAGAAGCATCATCCAATTCTAAGCCCATGGCTCTTAAATTAATAAAGGGAGAAACATAATTGTCATTTGTGGATGCATTGGCTTCATCATCTTTGAATTCATAATCCTCCATCTCATCATCTCCACCATCATGAAAATCATCCTCGCTAAGACTTGCAGCCGTCGTACTTGATTCATCGACCTCCCTCTGCTATGTCTCCACCTCATCCAAAGTAGGAGGTGAAAGAGGGTCGAAGATGGTCTCCACTTCATTAGTGGAAAAAATGGTTCTCCCCCGAGGTGTTACGGGAATTACGAACCAAAGTTTTTGTTGGTGGATTACTGGGATATATATGACCTATAGAAGAGAAGCTCAAAGTGAGTAACATTGGTATAATTAATGTTACAAACAAATAAGAATAAAAAAGGTAGTCACTCACCTGCTCACAATTGCACGGTAAAACTAAAGTGTCATACCTCCCTGTGTGATGCACACTAGAGTCCACCATGTAGAGGCCATTCTCATGTCGTCTAGACACATTTGCAAACCACTTGCATTCGAAGAGGAAGGTATGAAAGGTTCTAAAATTAACCTTTAGTATCCTTTTAATAGTTCCACAGTACCTAGCTTCATCACCATCTGTGTCAAAGTTGCCCATGATGCCACAGTCCATGGTGGTTCTACGCTCGTCAATGTGGCACGTATGAAAGTGACGACCCTTTGACCACATAGAGTTCAAGGAAGGGCACTACAAAATAGGAAAATATCTTTTATCAAATACAAAGATAAAATCAAGAAAAAAATTTACAATATGGTTTAGGTATATGAGTACTCTATCTTTGGTACGCAGCCTCGTGCATACTCCCATTCTTTGTTGGTGATGCCTTCTCCGCGTGCTTTTGCTTCAGTCATTCTCTCATGATACCATCCGCACTAATGAGATCTGGGGGTGCCCTCCTTCCTCCATGTGCTTGTTTCCATGCTTCTCTCTCTCTCTCTCTCTCTCTCTCTCTCTCTCTCTCTCTCTCTCTCTCTCGCAAACGCCTTGCCTTTGCCATTGTCCACAAGTCCACCCACTTGATCATAACCCTTGCATTGAGAATAAAAAAGTTATTGACCACTTGGGATAGATTCATATCCATGTTAAATAGTTTTCCCTTTCCACTTGGCAAGTGTGAATTCATCCTTGCATCTTCCTTGTCTGACCACATGCTACACGTTGAAGGATCAACTTGTGCCAAATACTCTGAGATATAAACATTAGAGAGAGGGAAAGAGAGATAGAGAAAGAGAGATTAGAGGGAGAGAGAGAAATGGAGAAAGAGGGAGGGAAAGAGAGATTAGAGGGAGAGAGAGAAATGGAGAAAGAGGGAGTGAGGGAAAGATAGATCCTGGAGAAATAAATAGAGAGGGAGAGATAGAGGGGGGGGGGGGGGGAGAGGGAGAGAGAGAGAGAGAGAGAGAGAGAGAGAGAGAGAGAGAGAGGGAGAGGGAGAAATAGAGAAAGAGGGGGGAGCGAGAGAGAGAGAGAGAGAGAGAGAGAGAGAGAGAGAGAGAGGGAAAGAGAATGAGAGAGAGAGAGAGTGGAAGATAAAGAAAAAGGGAGATAAAGAGCAATGGTTGTAGGCGAAGCAATCATCTTCTGGTGTGCGCAATGCAGGTATGCTTGTGCTTATGTAGAGTGCTTTAAAAAAGAAATTCTTTATGTGAAGCCGATGGAATTCAAAAATTACTTTCTACTCTCTTGTCCTTACCTTCTCTCTCTCTCTCTCTCTCTCTCTCTCTCTCTCTCTCTCTCTCTCTCTCTCTCTCTCTCTCTCTCTCTATCTCTTTCTCCCCACGGACGCGGCATTAGGTTGGACTGCTTTCATCAGTACCATACCTTAGAATGGAGGCAAGCATGCAATGTGCATAATAATCCCTCGAACAAGGAGCTATTGTGAAGACCTGATGCGCAAGAAGCACAGTAAAGAAGCTCTTCTTCATAACACTCTATAGAAGCAAGAACACTCTAGCACTGCGCACAACAAAAAATGATGGCTACATTTACAACCATGTCTCTTTATCTCTACTCAAAACGATGGCTACATTTTACATAATTGTATATATATTTGTGTGTACATATATATTTGTTTATGCACGTATGTAGGCACTAAGTATGGGAGCATAGCACCCGAAGATCAAATTTTCCTCTTGGGTATAGTCCTTTTTTAATCGTGGCGTTGCAGTCATTGATCCACTCATGCAAGGATTATCGCAACGTACCTTTGGTTTTACCACGGTTGAGATTGTGATGATATCTAAAGAGGTACCACTTGACCTTTGGCACTACTGGCCTCTACTTAGGTCTACTAGTATGTATATGTATCTATGTGCTTGTGTGCTAATATACTTGTGTACGTATGTATAGATGAGTGAGTAGGGGGGAAAGCTAAACCTCATATTGCTCTTTGTAATGTAGATGTCAGCCAAGAGACCACCTGGTGGGGAGCAGCCATCCTGCTCTTCTTTTGGTTGGTTCACATCCAAGGTGGGCTCCCACCCGGGGTGGACATCGCCTCCACTGGACCCGAGTCTTGAGGCGGTGAGAACAAGCAAAGAAATAAAGATTATTTCTGGCTGGTTAACCCTAAACCATGAGTGTCATAGGTTTATTTTTGTTAATTGCAGGCATGGCCATCCTACACCTACTCTACTCAGATTCCTCCATCGGTTGTAGATCCAGACCTACAGTGGGCTATCTCTTTACGAGACGAGTACCTCCATTCGACGGAGGGATTGTTTGACTGCTACACTCTGCAGTAGCTTGCGACCTACGGTATTTCTCTACAGTCCACACCATGGGGGAGTCAGGGAGGGACTCCTTACATCTAGAGCTTTGCACCGACGGCACCTCAGTCTTCTTATCATCCTACTCCCCTTCCATCGCAGGGTCCCACTTCCATGGCATTGTAGGGTCCCACTCCCAAGGCATCACAGGGTCCCACACCACTCCATTCCACTCTTGCTTCACCAAAACACCATCAACCCACTTCTTCTAGCGGCACGCATCAATGCTCATCTCAAGGAAGCGAGCGTCGAGAGAGAAAAAGCGGTGGGGGATCTGGTGGCTTTGCTTGTTTCAATAGAGGTGGGGGAACGAAGTCCCCTATTTCGGAGTGTGCCGCCCCTGACACAGAGGAAGTGATACTAACGCACTTATGCTAGACACGCATGGGTGCTATTGCATGGTAAAATATGGTGGGAGGTGGACTTCGGTACAGCACAGGGCAGCTCATTTCAATGCCATATTTAGATTCTTATACATTCGATGTATACGAATTGTTTTGTAAAGTTTAGAGACCAACTGTCTGATCATGCACGCTACATTGAGGACGCACTGCATGCTAGATTTCCAAATACCCCTGATCAACGTTTTTTACAACAGTGGTTGGAGGGCTACATAAAAACATTTTTTAAAAACAAGCAGTCGAGTGTACAACGTGCAGCAGCCAACCAAGTTAGAGATCCAGATAGGAGTTATTGCGGTGGCAACATGATAGATGCAGAGTGGGAGTGGGCAATGCAAGAAAAAAGCAATCAGGCTGCAACTGGCTCATCCTACAGACAACAACATGAAGCTCAAGCCAGACAAACTCCCACGCACTATGGCTCAAGAGGCAAAGCCGCATGGAAGGACAAATATGTAAGATCGATTAATTACAACCTAAATTGGTGATTATAAAGATTATAGTTGATGATTTGTTATTATTATTATTGATAATTTAGGAAAAATATCACTCTTACTCGACCAACCAGAGAGATGGTCAAGTATCGGGAGCGACATATGGAATTTAATACTTGGCGATGGTCGAGAACATCCACATCTCTCGTGAGCAATTTGATGCAGCGGTTGGATCACTACAAGCAATAAGTTTAAACAAATAATTTTGTATCAATTGTTTTGAGCTATTAATAATTGTTTAATTTGGTTCGAATTTATGTATAGTCAAGGTGATCAAATGTACGTGCCTTTGGACGACGACGAGATCCAGAAGGATTAGATAGAAAAATATTTTTCCAAACTTTCGGAAAGTCCCAATGTGCCACAATGTATATACAACTATTTTCCTATTATTTGTAATTTTTTTAAATAGTTGATCTTCTGCACATTAAATTGTCAAAGTAAAGTAAATTCAATTTCAATTCTTTGTTTTTTTGTATATTCTTTCAAAAAACAAATGATGTTTCATTGTTTTATGCAGGTAAAAAATAAAGGTGCTCATTTGTGGCCCAAATGAGCACCTTTATTTTTGAATAGGCGTTTAGCGATAACTAGCACGGTAATACAAGCGGCAATTGACGCAGTAATAGTTGTGGTTATATTACCGCGATCATTGCTTTCAAACCACTACCGCGATATGAGCCACGGTTATTGTCGCGTACACACT
>NC_140950.1:36252477-36544977 GCF_014529385.1 Adiantum capillus-veneris
GGTGACAGAGGACCCTTTGAGGATTTGCAAACGTTTCGGATGGGAACTTGTCAAGTCGTGGTTCGTCCAGGAACCAAGGAATTTATGGAGTTTCTTCTTCCGCGCTGCAAAGTTAGCATATGGTCTTCAATGCAAAGGCAAAACTTATCGCCACTAGTTGCAATAGTTTGCAGTGTATGCCAAGCTCACACGTCAGATTTTGCCTTTTTGTATGATCAAAGAAAATGCGTTACCGTTGAGGGCCACTACCACCCTAAAAAACCAGGATTACCTCTTTTGTACAAACCGTTCAGCCAAATCGGTGTACCCTTTGATGCAACTAATACACTACTAATTGATGATACTCCTGAAAAGGGAGAACTAAATCCGCCGGGAACAACTATCTCACCACCTTCTTTCGAGGGGCATTCCTTCGATTTTTACCTGGAAGACATTCTGATTCCATACTTACAGAAATTGTATCTCAGTCCATTGTTCACGGACGAGTTTGTACTTTCTAATGAATTAAGATGATTCTTCTATCTGTCTTTGTCTTGTCTAACATATATATCTATATATATATATATATATATATATATATAGAGAGAGAGAGAGAGAGAGAGAGAGAGAGAGATTTGACGTGGTAAAGAAATGTATTTCAAGCACACTTTTTCACAGGGCACAATTGAAAAATGAGATCAATAAACTTCATGTCTTGAAAGTCATTTGTATACACTTGGGTTTACAAGAATATCTGTTACATTGACACTACTTCAACCCGACCATCCAACTCCTTGCACAAAATATCTTTTTCTCTTCGCCGCATCACCTTACGGCCAGCTAAGAAAAAGGAAAAATCTGATAGTTCCTTGTCCATTGACTCTTCAATGATGTCATTTCGCAAATGCTGAAGACTGCATAGCTCCCTTATTGTAACCACCAATAGTAGGCCATGCTCTTTATCAATCACTTCCACATCCACAGTAGGATTATCTTCCAAACCTGCAGAAACCTGGTCCATAGGAATGTACTTACCGTTTAGCATTTGTGATCGCATATACCAAAATGAGAGTAACAGTGATTGGCTTGCAATCATGTACTTGACAACTAGAGTATCAAGCGCGACCTCGCACCGTAAACCAATCTCTTCCTTTGCATACCATCCTTTGTCAAGAAGTTTGTCACAGGATGACTGCTGAAATGACTTGCACATGAACATAGTTTTTGTAACTTTGATGTTGTAGCTATGAAACAGCTCTATGAAGAGTGCAACAGGACAAAAGTTTGCAATTCTAACCAGTTTGGTAGGAATAGAGCTACGTAGAGACCTTTGTATATCCTTGTAGAGCTTACTTCGCATTGCCTCCACCATTGTTTCCTCGGGAACTGGCCAGTCCACAGTGTTCCAATCGGTTGGTAGAGGCAGTTTCACCAACATGCCATTCTTATTCCCTGAGCTGAGTTGGTAAAAGTGGTCATAAAAAAAGATTCCCTCATCAGCCAATCTTTTGCTGCTCCTCTCTGAGTACTGTAGAGAACCAATATGGGCATGTACAACATGGAAGAGGCCTATTATGCACTCCACAGGCTCCCATTGCTCATAAGAAGAGGGATAAACATCTGCAATATATATAAGAAGAGTTAAACTAAGAGTATCAATAAGTACAAATGACAAATCTAATGTAATTGAGTTGTGAAGAGTAGAGACATTACTCATAACAAGCGGGAGAAACATTGCAAAATATATAAGAAAAGTTATAATGAGAGTATCAGTAAGTTCACATGTCAAGAGTACTTACAATTGCAACGTGGTTGATGTATATCTGATACATTTCCACCATTTGCTATCACCTCTGGATGGGTAAACACATGCTGAACAAGAACTTCCTTTACAGATCTTTTGCCGATCTCAACTTTGAAATCCAACACCCTGGCCTTCCATGTTGAGCGGTAAACGTTGATACCACTAGACCTCTTGGGTCTTCTTGGTTGCATGAGGACCCATGAACCTTTGTTTATCCTTTGTCCAACCCATTGGTTGTCTGCACTTATTGAAGCTGGTATTGTAATTGAGGATATGCTACTACTTGGCCTTCTAGGCAAAGTGCCGTTGTTGTTTGTTGGTGTGAGAGACAGTAAACACCTTGAGGCTCTTGGGCGAGAAGACGTGGATGCCATAACTCTCAGAGAAAAGCTTTAGTGGAGGGAGATTCACTTTGAAAGCATTCTAATGGAGGGAAAGTGTTTTAAAATTCCAATATCTTTTGCGGGCTTAATGGTCACCCTCCAGTACGTTAATGACCATGAGAGAATATCAGAAGTGGGACCACACGCAAGCACCTAAAAGCTTGGTAAAAGGAAGGAAATTACTATGCTACAATCCTAGTTTCGTGAAAGTTTTATGATATTTTCCTATTTTTTGAGTCTTTCCAGGTACTTTCCTACGTAACGTAGCCTTCATGCTCATTGGACGCGCTCTATTTCTCTCTCTTCATATGGCCCTCCAAATGACCTCCGAAATTTCCTAATGTGGCATTGTGGTCACACAAGGCACATCAAGCATCATTGTTTCAAATGTATCACGCAACAATGGATATTTATGCATGATGCAGATGAGGTTTGGACACATGCTAGAGTGGTGGCTTCCTATTTGCATTACCCTTACTTACATGTCATCTAGAGGTGACACTTCTCCCTATGGGTTGTTAGATGAGGATGCATTTCTCCACGTCACACCACATCGTGAGTGGCTTATCAAATTTTCTAGTGTGATCTTTGGTTGTCTACGATTGCCAATGCCGGTGGTTGACATTGTAGGTGAAATGGATGCTTATTACCCAATAGTGCATCCTATATACTATGACATATGTGCTATGTTCCTCAATTGAGACAAAGCTTCATCTTAGTGAGACAATTATCAAATTGTAGATGGTTAGATAATGCTTAACACTAGGTTGGTAATGGGACACTTTTATGTCCTGTGACATTTTTATGTCCTGTTAAGTGACCATTTTCCTTGAATTATGTCAAGAGTTTCAAAATGGATTTTGAGGTGCTATCTATCTAGAAAGTTGTCTCATGAGCTGAAAAAAACTCGAAATTTTTTTGGAATATCAATTCCATCTTTAACCTTGTCCTTGCACAACATTTCACAACCTAAACTGTGTGAAAAAACGGGTCCTGTTTTTGGCTTTTTTCAACTTTTTGCAACTATACGACTCTAGAATTCATGTTTGTGAGGTCTATAATGCTAGAGAACTATCTTTAGTAGTCATCAACATGTCCTGATGCTTCTAGGGAGAAATAAATGTTAAAGTTGTAAGTTATAACCAAATTACAAAAATTGTTAAATCCTATTTTTTAGCCAATTTTAGCTCTTCTATGATTTTTTTGGTGGCTTTCATGATATCCAAATGCAGTTTTGATTTTCTATGTCGCATATTGTAACATAAAGCTAATATTCCTTGAGTTTTGGGGCACCTAATACCCTATTTTGCATAGTAGACAACGATGGTTGATTTTTTCAATTATAGAAGAAAATGAAACATTCTAGTATATCAAGTATAGCTTTTTCAATATTGTTAGTTTCTTGTGACAACTACATGCATTTTGTAGGTAGTAACCATATCTAGTCATAAGGATCAAATTTGCCTAGATATTGAATAGTTTCTATGGGATTCTACAACTCATAATGTTGAACCCAATTTTTTCATGTTTGCTATATTTAGCACTTCATCTTTGTCCCCAAGATTCCCCTTGGTAAGAGATGTATTATTATTTTGACATGCTCCATGGCTCCTTATGAACCTAAAGGACAATAGGGAACTAAGAAAACATGCATATATTATTTGTATTGAGCGTGGCTATAGAAACTTCGATGATAGGTTTGCAGAATGGTAAAAATTCAACCTTTTTGTACCTATTTCTTTTGGCAAAACAAAAAATAGTGAGTGAAAAGAAATCATATGTTCTGATCACCAACCCATTGAAGCTAACTAGGGAATTTATCTCAGGTCCTATAAAAATCCCTAATCTTATTTTTATGCAACAAAACGTAAGAAATGACTGTTTTGATGAAAATGTACTGGTCCATCAACTTTGGAGGCTTGGTGTGACCAAAAGATGAGAAATTTTACAAGTTTCTTATTTTTTACATGTGTAGTAGGCCTTGAACTATAACCTCATGAAAGGATTTTACAAAATGAGTGGATCTACTATGGTTTTGGAGGTTTTTTACAAAACCCTGAAAGGACACTTTTATGTCCTATTAGGTTACCAACCTAGTGTTAAAGAGTAGTCTTTCTTGATCCATTGTGGATCACTATTGAATTCTAGGGGAGCTTGCAATGGCTTGGTATATCGCATGCATCTGAGGTGCAAGATGACATAGTCTTGGTTTTGTTGTTGACATGTGTAATTGAGAGATGAGACATGTCTCCTTCATGGGTGAGCTCCACCATGCTGACAAGATAGAGTATCTAGATGTGAAAGACATGCCAATAGACTTTGTAGAGACAAAGGTAGATCAACAGGTCTCTAGTGAGACACGTCAAGTGTCATGGGAGTCTATGCAGGTAGAGGTAGAGCACGTTTTCTCCCTAGAGAAACAAATAGAGATGATAGACATGGAGTTATTTGATATGATCATGCTAGAGGCTATGAGTTGATACCAAGATGCATGGTTGCATCTATGGTTGAGAGGGATGTAGCCATTGTAGTGTCATCAATGAAACATCCATATATGACAAGTAGTCCAAATGATGTAGGGCATGTAGATAGCGTAGGGGAGACTAGGATAGCTAGGCTTGCACATATTTACTTATGGATGCCTACATCAAAGGACAAGGTGTCTACAATCTCTACATGTATGGGGAAGCCCAAATTTGCATTATGAGTGAGCAAATGATGCATCGTCTTGGCCTAAAGGTAAATATATATGCTCCATGTAAAGCAAAGATGGCTAATAATATTAAGATACGGTCCGTGGGAATTGTAAATGCTATTAATGTGAAGGCCTTTGATACAAAGGTATATGTGGATGTGTTTGTAATGCGTGCTACGGGGGAGGGATATTCAATCATCCTACGGAGACCATGGCTCATGGAAGTGAGGACAAAGCAAGAATTGGGCATATGTCTTCTCAAGATGAAGGGGACAAAAGGTAAGAAGATCCTCTACAATATGAAGACTGGTAATCAATACAACATGGATTTGGAGATCTAAATAGATGAATTTCTCACTAACTCTTCATCCACCTCTTACTATGAGTCTTGAATCATGGAAGATAGTAGAAACTCCATAGAGATCATTGGTATAACTCTCAGGAACCCCCAAAAAAATGGACCCACTGAGCATATCATCATCAAAAAAAAAAAAAAAATCAAGGTAGATTCACCTAAAATAGAACCTCTAGTGGAAGAAAGTAGGTTGCAACAAATATTGTCTACTAGTTTGTCTCTAGAAGAGTGCATACAATATCTCAAGATATTGAAGGGCTTCCCAATGCTCTTCATAAATGGCTATGGTAAGATCATAGGTGTCTCCTTGGTGAAGTACCATATTCAACTCAAAGAGGGAAGAAACCCTATAGCATAGAAACTACGATGACTTCGTGTTGGGGGTACCATCGTATCCGGAGTGATGAGATGAGATACCCGGGTAGGGCATGGAAACCACACAAAGTGAGCTAATCATGGAAACACAAACAATGAAACTATGTGTAGCATTTAATGGTCTAGTAACTTGTGTGTAGCGAAAATGGCATGAACATAGTGAGCATTTCATTAGAATAGATTATAACAAGAGTTCTTGGGTGGAGAGAGCAACAAAAAGCATAACAACTAGTTAGATAGCATGAACAATACTTCAAAAGAGAGAGAAATTAAGCAATAGACAATAGTTGAGGACCAGATTTGCATGAAGCCAGTCCCCCCTCCAAAAGGTGTTGTATTATGGTTTCTCCCATCAAGAGAGACATTTTACAATACAAATCTTTGTGTTCCATACTAGCTAGTGCAATGAGGATGGAAACTTCAAGCACTAAGCAAAACACTTATCAAACACAACATCAATTCCCTCACGGTCTCAAACCCAAGACCTCACACACCTTCAAAGATGGTGAGAGCTAGCGGGTTATGAGGGTAGATTGAGAGGAAGAAGGAGTAGTCTTACAAGAAAGATATACATCTCCTCACATAATCACTCTTATTAGCATAGCTTAGCTTAGTAATTAGCATGGTAGAGGAGATGATCATGCATTGAAGCATGGCTCTTGGTTGGATTTGCATCACAAAGCCAAGAGTTCTTGGTGTAGGCCTCCCTTCTCACAAGCTTGGAATAGGCGGTAAGCTTTCCATTAAAGCTTGAGAAGGAGAAAAATAGTCTTCTTGCTTCACACATTGATTGTGTGAGTGTGTAAGTGAATAATGCCTTGAGAAAATCATCCCCCTCTCTCTCTTGGTCGACCCCTCTTGCTATTTTCTCATGCTCACATCCTGTTGGACCTCCCCAGCCTCAGCCAATGGAAATTAAGCAGCATAGGTGATAGACTTCTGACATGTGTCCCCCTTTCCCCTTTTGTGAGAGCTTTAGGTAATTAATACATGAAACTAAACTCTCATTGGACCCCTTTGCCTCCTAGCCAATGGGAATTAGGCAAGCCATTGGGTTGCTCAATGCTCATTGGGCCCCTTGGGAGATTGTCCAATAGTCTTCTAGAGAGCTTAATTATTTTTGGTTCTTTTATTAAGTGTTTTTAAATTAATTAAACTAGACTTACTCTAGCCTAATACTCATTGGTCCACCTCCAAGGCCATCCAATAGTATTTGAGTACACCTTGTGGGCATCTGGGCTAGGGAGCTGACATGTGTCCCTCATTCCCTTTGTGTAAAGGGAGCTTGTGTGTGTGTGTGTGTGTGTGTGTGTGTGTGTGTGTGTGTGTGTGTGTGTGTGTGTGTGTGTGAGAGAGAGAGAGAGAGAGAGTTTCTCTTTCATCTCCTACAACTAGGGCTCGCCCCCTCCTATGTAGGGATGCATGAAGACTTTTGGGACACACACAAAGCATCCAATTTCCCTAATGTTTGACCTTTGGACACAACCTTTGAATTTTGGAACCTTAGCATTTTGGAAGTCTTAATGGGCTGAACCTTATGGTCTTTTAAGCCCATTTTTTCACATTGATCTTTTGCAGATGGCCCCCCCTTTGTATCCCTATTTTCTCTCCTTTAGATCCCTATTGTGGCCAGTCTGCCAGCTTAACCAATATTCTAGCTTTTTTTCCCCTGGCACTTTCCCATATTAAATGATCAGTTTAACATGAGAAAATCATTTAGGAGAATTAGATATTAGTTTTTATGACATTACCTCTCTCTTGAAATCATAGTCGTCCTCGACTATGGGGTAGAGAAGATAAAGCATATTCATTAGTCCTTTTTCTAGCGGGTAGAGGATCCCTATGTTACCCTACGACATCGTTCCAGAATGGATGACTAGTCCATTTGGTGCTTGAGAGCCTAAGCTTCCGCAAGCATGTCTGCACATTAGTCCTATCAATCTTCCGTAGTAGAGTGACAAGATCTACTTGGTGTTATGGAGACGTCGTCTCCGCAAACACAATCTAAGCATGCATACTACTTCATTTTTGTGCACAATAACGAAAAAGAGAGTTTTATAAGACAGAAAATTTGTTCATTTTTAACATTTGTACATTTGCTTACTCTAGGGAAGCATTGTAAGCATTGACAAGGTTTAGGTTATCCTGTTATTGTATGCCTTGCATCCATCTAGCATCTTCAAAAGGATAATTCTTGAACTTAATAAGATATCCTCGGATAGTCTTACCGCTGTGAGCGGGTTGGAAACACACACAAAGCCTCTATGATAATCTGACACACACTCTTGGAATAACACACTCACACATTATGGGGCACCACTCGGCTTACACAACCCGCCTGGCCGAAACAGGAAACACACAGATGGAGTGAGAAGAGAGAGATTTCCCACTTGCCCACTCAACACTCACACACTCACACACACATTATCAATTCATCTCAAAGGAGGAAAATTTATGTTGTTTAGACTCAATGAAGCTCAGCCCAACACCAATGGGGAAAATAGTTTACACAGTATTGAGGAAATACACCAGATACAATCACAAAGTTAAGCAGAGGCTTCGCTCATCGAAGAAGATTACACAAAAAAACTATAGAAAATATTTGAGAAATTTGGCAAAATGGACAGCACCATTGCATACAGAACGGCCAAAAATCCCACCGTACAATGTCACGGTGCTCAAATCCGACCTCAGATGAGTTGTTTAGGGCCAAAAATGCTCCAAAATGAGCAAAAACTGAGCTGCGGGTATTGCTCCTCTTCTCCACGTTTTTTCTGGTATTTCTCTCAGGTTTTTCAGTTCCCACACTTATCTTTATTACTTGGGCACCTTTGGCCTTTTAGTTGATCTCAAACAGACCCCGAACAGGCCAGAAAGTGGCCTCGCAGTGCATAGTTGTCACCCTGCTGCATCCATCCACACACCTGGCCCTCAACTTTTTCCAATAATGCATCACACAACCACATGGAGTGGACCCAAAATATGGTCCTCATGATGAACTTTGGCATAATTCATCACAAAAAATAGCCCCGTTGTGTCTTCACTTACCCACGTGCAAGACTTGATCCCTTTTGACCTCCTGACGCCACTCAGTGCCATCTAACGCACTTGCTTACCTCATGGTGTGAGCCCGCCAATAGCTTCCTCAAGAAGTCTTACACGCTATCAACTCCTCATTATTATAGAAAAAACACACTGGTATTGGTGATAGTGAAAATCGATAAACTATGTACATGTTGTCCTACTTTCAATACATTCATGTCAACAAGAGAGCGCTTATATTCTTGAACTTCGTTCTCAAGATGCATCAAGCGTGTTGTTTGCATTTCAAGGTGCTCATTGTCCACAGCAAGAACTCTTAAAGTGCCATTATCCATTGCAAGTGCGCACAACTCTTCACCTTGCTTGTTGATGGTTTCTTGTAATGAGACCAAGTAAGCCATGATCATTGCTTCCATTGTAGACAATGTGGTTGGATTAGCATCCAAATTCCTTGGAGATTTTGCATCATTCTCCATGGCGAGTGTGGATTTTCCACCCTTGAGAGTTTTGTTCGACATTGCCCTCAAACCGCCAACCAAAACGCAAAGTTTTGACAATTTTTTCAATTCTGAGATGTTGTTACAGCAAAGCCTTCCATTGCACAAAAAAATTATGTCTTTACATCAAAGGGTAGAGGGTGTCATGAACTTTGGTTGAGGCTATAGATCACCTAAATCGGAGAGAGAGAGAGAGAGAGAGAGAGAGAGAGAGGGAGAGAGAAAGTGTGTGTGTGTGTGTGTGTGTGTGTGTGTGTGTGTGTGTGTGAGAGAGAGAGAGAGAGAGAGAGAGAGAGAGAGAGATAGTGATAGAGGGAGAGATAAAGAGAGGGAGGGAGAGGGAGAGAGAGAGAGAGAGAGAGAGAGAGAGAGAGAGAGAGAGAGAGATAGAGAGAGAAAGAGAGAGATAGGGATAGAGGGAGAGAGAAAAGGGGAAAGAGGGAAAGAGAGGGAAGGATAGAGAGAGAGAGAGAGAGAGAGAGAGAGAGAGAGAGAGAGAGAGAGAGATCTAGGGAAGGAGAGGGAGAGAGAAAGAGAGAATAGAGAGAGAAAGAGAGGGAGAGAGAAAAAGAGAATAGAGAGGGAGAGAGAGAGAGAGAGAGAGAGAGAGAGAGAGAAAGAGACACAGAGAGAGAGAGAATCACACCACCTATAAAGTGCATGTAACACAACCTAGATCAGCATAATGTCAATCGAGGACAAAGTTGACATGATAGGCACGTGGAAAACATATCTTTAGCTTGTCAAGCTGAGACATCCTACACATACAACACTCTGGAAGGCCAACTAAACCACAACCTAGAATCTCACTACTCTCAACTACACCACCCAACCCACATAAACTCAAACGAAAGGAAACTCAAACATGTCAGAATCGTAGGAAACGTAAGGAACACCATCCCCTCACTAGGATACACTTGTCCCAAAGCCTCTACACTCAAAATCCTAGGTCTAAACCATCTGCAAAAAACACGTATAAAGGTAGAGCCAAATTTTGGAAGTGCCCGAAACTGAAATCCATGAGTACCTATACGTAGCTTATGTCGCTACAATTCTAATGACTACTTGCAGGTAGACACAGACACCATCTGATACACTTACAACCGCAAATAGTTTGTAGATGTGTGAGCGTGTTAGCTCCGTTTCGCAATAAGAAATGCTTGGCATTGTCACGTAGCTCTTGCTGAGGCTAGCGCAATGGTGCAGTAGGATCTATAATGTGATGATCAAGTGGGGAGTAGTGCCAGGATGAAGCTCACGCTCTCTCTCTTCCTCTCTCACACACACTCGACTGCAACTTAAAACTTGATTAGGATAAAGTTATCTACAAAAGTGACCTAGGTACCTTATATATTAAGGATACCTTAGGTTATCCAAAAATAGAGTTTGAGGGGTCAAATGGCTTGGCATTTACAATCTGAAAGTGCTATTGCACCCCGGCTTCTGCAACTAGACTCCCTACTTATTACAAATGATGTTTATAGCCATAATTCTCAGTATTCCATAACTTTTAGAAAACAAGGCTTTGTTGAGTTATGTCGTGTTGTTGACTCAGCCGTCAACATTCCCCCCCTCCGCGTTCATGTTGTCCCTGACATGACTTATTTGTCGATGTCGGTGAAGTGTTTGTTGTCGTTTTGTTGATGTAAAGAATGTATAGGTTGTAGCCTTTGCTCGAGATCATCTTTTTTGTCCAATCCAATGTACGTAGTCTTCACATGATTCAGGAAAATCATAATTGAGGATGAACATGTGCCAATATTGTGTCTTCTTCATATTGAGATACAACTTCTACAATCTGTAGAATTTAATGATTGGCTTTCAAATCTTGTGAGCCAATGAAAACTTTGCAAGGATTCAGTAGAAATTTTCTGGCTAAACCTTCAACTTCTTTAGGCCAAGTTGCACTCCAATGCAAAGTATGTCTGTCAAGCCAAATCAGGGAGATAATTTTTTTTATTATGTCTAGCATTTGATCTTCTTCATCAAGGACAAACTTTTGAGATCCTCTGATTACTTCTGTGTTGTCCTTCTTCATTGGTGACTCCTTTGTTCCTACATCAAGGTGATCAAAGTTGCATTTACCACTGTTAGATTTGTGTGACTTGTGAATCATTATACTGCTTTTGCTTGATACATGACTTAATTAAAGCCTGAAAAACCCCAATTAATTCCCCAAGTTGGTAACTTGCTTTGAAAAGGTCTTAACCAACATCATTTGCGATAGATGACCATCAATGAGCTATCATTGTCATCCATTTATCCCCAAAACTCATATACCGTGATGTATAAGGTATGTAGATGACTATCATTGCTTCAGCTTTGAAAAAAATGCATCTTTGGCTAGGGGTTAAACTCTTTTTTTTTTTTTTGAACCCTTAGCTTGTACTCTCTATGCACAGACTTCTGAAAAGTATGGCATGATTGGGACCTGAATTTGGCCTCAGCCCTGGTTTCTCTTCTAGACATCTATTACGATAGATGATTGAGTTTTCATTTTCACCGCCCTTATTTCTTGTCAGTATTGTTAGTCCCTTTTGTTTGTTAGGATTCATTAAGTCACATACAAGATAGAAGATTTACAGTATAAAGATCTACTTCCTGTATACAGCCTTGTCGTCACGTGAAGTGTCTAATGGCAACTCTGCACTTGAAGGGTGGTTTTCTTTAGTCGCATCACCCACTTCCTTTGTCCTTGTAGTCCATCCTCTGACATCATAGCCTTGTGCAGATGAATTTTGAGGCATACCTCATGAAGTTTTGTCATTTTCTTGTACCTACTTCTCTTTGTACTGTTGGACATCGCTTCAATCTTTTCTTCGTCTGGATTATGTTTTTTTTTAAATCTCATAAATAAAAAAATAAAAACCAAAAATTAACTCAACGCAAAAAGAAAAATGAAGTTAATAGAAATCTAAATGCTATGTACATTATACACATGTCCCTAGGGACTCATATATGGCTTTTGTCTCCGTACTCCTCTTGTAATGCTACTATATGGGCATATACTCTGAATTGTACCAAAAGATTCGCAATCAAACACAAAAATTCAATACAACTCACAAAACATTTCCCTCTAATATTTTTACATTAGGTTTGCATTTAGAATTACCCCCCCCCCCCCCCCCCCCCCCCCCCCCCCTATTTGGAGTCCTCCTTGACGACAGGGTATCAGCAAGGGTATGTGTTGTGCTTGAGCAATCAAAAAAAGTGCCTATGCAGGCCTTGTAATGTAGCCCTATTATACATACACTGTCAATTCATGGAAAAGATTCATGTTGTGCAAGATGTGGGTATAATAAATTTTCTTTTTGGCATTTGCTGGCAAAGCTTCCTATTCTAATCAATGTGATTATCTATGAAGCTCATGTGCCGTTTGCTTGATGGAAGGTTGTAGAGCTTTTCAAAGGCTTACTTATCTGTTCGATGTTTCTTTGGAATCTAGTTTAGCCTTGTGGTTGGTTTTCGTATTTGGCATTGTTCCTCAGAGTGTGTTCTCTTCTAACTGTATTGTACCCGTAGGAGGAATTGAAACAATTGAAGAGGCGGTGCTTTGGGACCCACTTCTTGGTGATTACTAGTTGTTTTGTTGATGCTGCTCGTTTGGGAACACATACTTGTCCCTGTTCCGTTTGTGTTTGAAGAGACTTCTCTGGGATCCACCTTGTCTTTGTGTGAGTCTTGAACGATCTTTGCTTCAGCTCTTGTACACTTGGTTGGCAACGAGATTCAGACTTTGGGAGTTGATACTTTGGGAGTCAACAAATTAACCGTTTCGGAATCCAAATGAACTCATGACCTCTTTGTGCTTGAGTCAACTTCTTTGAAACCCAAATCCGATTTGCCAAAACTTGCGACTTTGTGTTTTTCTTACCCATTCTTGCATGCTTTGATTTTTTTTCTGTTCTCATTGGATCTTGTGATTTTTCATCATAGATCTGCATCTTCTTGATCCATACCTGCTTTTGGCCAATCTGGCTCTTTGGTATCCAGATTTGTCGAGCTTTTTGGTTCTCTCTTTGTTCTTTGCTTTTGGCCTTTCTTGGTTGTTATTGAAGTTTCTAGTGATCGTGATGATCTCAGTTGTTGGTAGGGGATGTCATAAGAATCATCACTATCACTACTATCCTCCACAAGGTTGCATTCTAACACTTTCCCTTTGTGGTTTGGCTGGTTATGAAAAGTTACTATTTGCTTTCTCTTGGGTTGTTGTTTCTTGGATGACTTGGGTATCCACTTGAGTAAAGTGTTGGTAGCTCGTTGACATTGTTGTTTGCTTCTTGGTTGAGTCTGTTTTCATGTATAGGAGCCACATATGAGGATGCTTGTTGCAATTGCGTTTCCACGGAGAATTTTTGGATCCACTTTTGATGCACATTATCCTTGTAGCGGTGACATTGATTCCTTGGTTTTTGATTTGGACAATCATAAAACCGTGCATTAGTTAAACTTTCATTCTTGTCACCTGCTGGGTCGTTCGGATTTTGATTGTTGGCATCTTCTTGAAGCTCCAAGTGTTCTACAGAGTCATAGAACTTGTCTTCTTCTTCATCTTTGTTTTCCTGGATCACACTCACTGCAAAGTAAGGAGCGACATCATAGCCATCTTCATCACAAAACTTTGTTGTTGGATCCTCTAGAATAGCGCAAATATCAAGAGTAGCCAAGATGTGTTCCCATTCAAGTGGCTCTAATTCTTTCTCGGGAAAGGGTTTTGGGATATAATCCGTTTCTTCAATTGCCCTTTCTAAGATGTATTCCTCTCGCTTGAAGCTTCTGCATTGTGAATCTCCACACATCCATAGTTCTTTAGGATTTCCCAACCATGATGGAAGTTCTGGTCCTGCTACATTAGAAAAATCAAACTCCTCCATAGGTGTTCTTGTCACATCCTTGTAACTATGGTCCTTCAAGTTTATCCTTGTCGTGGTTTCCATATGTCTCAGGTAGATAAATTCATAACCCTAGTCTTGGACCATTTTGAGTTGTCTCATGAATGGTCTTCCTAGAATGATGTCATAGTTTTTCTTCTTGCCAAAGTCAACAATAGCAAAGGTTTGCTCATACTAAATTCCACAAGAAGTAACAACTGCTTTTTCTCGTAATCCTATGGGCCTTTCCATGTGTGTCTGCAAGTTGCAATTTCATCCTTGTAGCCCTCACTGCTGGTTTTCTCCATTTTTTCTAGACCTCTTTTGTTGCGATGGAAACACCGGCTCCACTTTCAAGGATTGCCATGGTTTTTACACCTTGCAATTCCACGGGAAGAGTGGTGTTCCCATCTTCTCCCTCATAATACTCACCTACCTTGTTTAATGGCACTAGTCTATTCTGAGACATTTCTAGCTGTGGGTGGCATGGATGGAGGGGTAGGAGGAGGACTACTTGGAGGATCTGAAGGGGGAACTTGCTCACCTTTGATCCCTTCCTCGATCTGAGTCATTGGTTTTTTAACACCAAATTTTTCTAGGAGTCTATCCACAATAGTTTGTAATATGAGCAACTCGGCTAACGTTATCGTATAGGTGACTAGTGGCGATAAAATTTCTATCAGCCCTTTTAAATTGATGACCTTGTTTGGAGAGAGTCTCTGTTATGGGACTGTAACAGCCTCTTACCTGGCCTCATACTCTCCCATATAGGATGGTAATGTTCTTAGTGAATGGGGTTGAATGTCCATAGATTGTACAGATCATTTGTCTCCCCAATACGATTCCACTTCTAGATTCATTTGAGATCCAGTCTCAATTTCTTCTATTGGTGGAAGAGACACACCTCTTCCATCGTCTGTTTGGTTTACGCGTTTGCTTAACTCACTTGCTTCATTGGCCCCTCTGCCTTGTTTCCACAATTCATCAAGAGCATCTATTTCTTTACAACTCTCAGGTATAGCTATGTGAAATCCCTCGGAAGAGTTATCCGTGATATTCAACACTATCCTTGGCTCTAATGCGTGGTCCTTGAGCTTTGGTCCGTGCTCATGACTAGAATCTACCTCATTTTGTTCTTGGTTTGATGGGATTACTGGTGCAGGTGGGACATGTATCACACCCTCGGGTTTTTCAACTTGTGGTTCTAGTAAAGCTTGGGCTTTTTTAATCATTTCCTTGCACATTTCAAGCCTATAGTTTTCAAGTTCCGCATATGGTTATGTCAGATTCCATCTCTGTTCTTGGGTTTGGTTGTTTTTGAGCCACACTTCATAGGATTTTAGGAGGGCTTCTAATGGCTCATTAACCTTCTTGACTAACACTGATCCTCCTGAGCTAGCACTTTTTGGTTCACTTTCCATTGGTTCTGTTGGAGGTTGAGATGCCTCCGCAAGAGAAGGTGCAACCCTTTTCTCATGTTGTCTTATCTTCTCTTCAGCTTGGGTAAGCTTCTCAACTAGGGATTTCTGCTCTCGTTCCTTACGTGCTCTCATCCTAGCCTTTCTAGCTTTCCAGCTATTCCATTTCCTCTTGGTTTTTTACTAAGTGCATTGGTCTTTGGCTCACTCATCTCTGGACTCGTGTCGCTTTTTGTTTTCTCATTCTCTTGCTTCTCCTTAGCTTCCTTTTGAGCTTGCGCTCTTGTAACTACTTGAACTGGTACGATGTTTTCATTTTCAGAGCTACTGGGTAGCTGAACAATTCCTAAGACATTCCTTGTGATCTTTCTCACTCGGTTTAGATTTTTTGGACTGTCGGAGATCAAGTGAATGATGCCACAATCAAGACAATAGGCATTCACTTGGGTGATCTCCGTTTGAGGACATTGTTTGACCAAGTGGTTGTCACGGATTTTGTGACAATCTATCTCTAGTTGAGAAGCTTCTTCTTGCAATTCCTCTTGGCTGTAAACAGGCTTTGACCTTGCTAAGCCTCTATTCACAATGAATCGCAATGTCTTTTTGTCCATCTCATACCTTCTTTCTTCAGGTCAAAACGCGGAGGTGTTGGTTGTATCGGTCTCACCACTCCATTTGTTTCTCTCATCTTTTGTCTCTTCAAAGGAAAGTACATGCTTTGGTTTTTATAGCACATTATAGTTGGTACTAATGATTTTTTACTAGATGCTTCCATCATCTGTATATATCTCATGTCTATAGGCATTCTAGCACCTGGCAGTGGAGGTTGTTGTTCGAAGACAAGCTGTGGTCTTGCAACTCCTACTAGTCACGGTGCATTCCCCATAGCGTATCTAGGTGGAGTAGGTGCTACTGTAATAGGTTGTGCATACCTCTTCTTAGCAAATTCCATGCTATAGTAACACTCTTATTTCATATGGTTTGTCCATTTCCTCTCAATTTTGCACCATAGAGGTTCTTGGAGGTCAGATCTAACTAGAGTAGCAAGTCTTTGAGCTAATGCTTCTATAAGATTCTTTTGCTCACTAGATACCTCTAGCTTTAATGTGGGTTGGATTCTTTGTGAATCACTCCTCTGAGAAGCTGTGTCACTCTCACTCTCTGTATCATATCTTCTCAAGGTCCTGCTCTGATTTGCATAGGAGTAAGTTATAGGGGTTGGTGATGGTACATATGGTCCTGTGGTGGCCGTAATTACGCCTCTATAAAAGTCATGTTCTATGGTTGCATCTAGGTACAACCATGGTCCATTAGGAAGATTCACTTAGGAGGCATGTATGCCATCTCTATGATCATTTCATCTCTCGTTATCGCTCTAGAAGGGAATCCAGGTAGCTCCCTTTTTGGAATTCTCGTAGGAATTCTCGTGCTTGGTGAAGATATCTATGGTCCTTCATTGACCAAATATCCACCTCTTTCTAGTGCTTTGTGTGGATTTGTGTCAAAATGTGGATAGATTGGCATTTCAACACTTCTAGCTTGGCTTTCCATACCTCTGGTCATGTCTACAAAAGGATTGGTAGATTGTCTTTCAATCCTGATGATCTTAGCTTTCTTAATTTCAAGCCCACTCAATACTCTCAAGAGAGTCCTTAATAAAGACCTTTGGCCCTTGATCAGATCTCTCAGAAGTCAAGAATTTGTGACTCTTTTGGTCTTTGGAAACTAGTTTTAGGTACCCTAAAAGTTTGCATTTAGGGAACCTGAGAAAATCTTGGCTATACCGAAATCAATTTGGAGTTGTCTATCAAAAGTTAGAGCAGTTTTGGTGAACTGCTCTTGAAACAAACTCAAAATAGTTTTAGGATCAAGGATTTTTGCTCGTATCTTCAGCAAATGTGACCCAAATTTGTTGAAACGCGGTCACTAGGCTTACTGTATACTAGCAAACACTTTTGTGAGCTTAGATGCAGCTTTTGACCTCTACTTTGGCACTTGAGACATCATATGCATATAAAGTCTATGTGCTCAGAATTTGACAAAATTTGGTATGTGAGCTCGTCTACCCACTGCAAGTTTCAGTTTGTGAATTTTAACCTTTATTTTGACACTTGAAACATTATACGCGTATAATGTCTTTTGTGGTAGAATGAGGTGACTTTTGTTTTATTGATTCCTTGTCACTCAAGAAACTCTCAGCAAGTTTCAGAATTCAATTTGGACATTTTTTGAGCAAGTTAAGACCAATACAAGTGTGAATCTGCAGTTTTCTGTCTTTTGGTCTTTGCAAGCCCAAATGAGGTCCAAGTTCTATGAAATTTTGGCTAGGGATTTCTTTTATGCTCTAGGACAATGAGGTATACTCAAATGTCTGATTTGACCCAAATCTGGCCTATGAGACTTTATATGTGTATAATGTCTTTTGGCTCAAAATTCACTTAGATTTCTACCCAAGGTACTCCTTTATGCATACAACAAGAATATGTAATCACATCAAATTTTGGATGTCAAAATTGCTCTAAATCACCACTTTTTCACCTTTACCTTCTTGTAGCTGAGTGCAAAAGTATGTATCCAAATGAGATGAAATTTTGCAAGCAAGCTTAACACATCATTCCCCACCCCCTGTGTGGTCAAAAGTGAAATTTGACTTTCAGGTCTAGCCTTGAGACATTATACGCGTATAATGTCTATGTGCTTAGATTTTGATAAAATTTGGTCTGTGAGCTTGTCTTGTGGTGCCTAACACCTTGGTATGCTCAGATTTCAATTTTGGTCTCTAAAAGTGCCCTTTAGACATCATACATGTATGATGTCTAGCTTATCATAATGAAATGAGTTTCACTCTAGAGGTTCCTCACTACACTGGCAACTCACAGCAACTTTCAAAACTGAATTTTGACATTTTTGAGCAAGTTATGGCCAATACAAGCATTCACTTACCTAGATGCATCTTTTGGTCATTGCAAGCCCAAAAATGCTTCAAATTTGATTAAATTTGGCCTATATGCTTTCTAAATGCTATAGATCACAAGGGTACACTCATATGTAACTTTTGACCTCAGATCGAGCGTCTAAGACATCATATGTGTATGATGTCTAAGTAGTTAGAAGTCAATTTTGTTTCTACCAGAGGTGCCCCTTAGTGTGTAGAACAAGAATATGTGATCACATCAAATTTTGGATTTCAAAATTGCTCAAAATCATCAGTTTTCATAAGGAAATCCCTTGAAATAATAAAACTCCCTTAACTCTCAATCTAGAAGCCCAAATGAAATGAAACTTGGTGTATGTACTCAATACAACATGCAGAAGATGGGTATAATGTCAAAAGTTCTGCCAGAATCACCCTTGAGACATCATACCCGTATGATGTCTGCTGATGAATTTTTGGACAGATTTCATTCACAAGTATCACCAAGTCTCTACCACTGGTTTTCAAGCGCTTCTACCTATTTTCATGCAAAACGGTGCTCAAAATATCAAGTTCCTGTTTTTTCCATTTTCCACACTTTGTGTTTTGTCTTTTTAGTGTCAAGTTGGTCAAAACTCTAGTTTCAATGTATATTTAGAGTAAAACCCCCCTTCTGAACACTCGGGTGCAGTCAGATTTTTCAAATTTGGTCTCCAGATGCCTGTTAATACATTATACGCGTATAATGTCCAAATTTACAGAATTACTGTTTTTGTACACAGAACTTTTGCACATGCTCTCTTATATGCTAAGCATCAATCAATCATGCAAAAATGTCAACAGAAAACTGTTTTTTGCATTTTTACTCTCAAAAACAGACTTTTTCATGATTTCAAATGCAAACAAGCACTTAGCCAATAGATCAATGATGAATAGCTCTAGATCAAAATCAGATTACTTACCTAAAGTTACTCCTACAAATCATATAGGGTTTAGCATCTATGAGTAGAAAAACGATTCAACGCCATACACGAACTAGCAAATGCTTTTATCACCTCACAAATCACTCAACCACCAACAACTACTCTAATCTACAAATCCTAACTAAATCTACGTAGTTGCAGATCCTCGACAAGACACACGCTTCCTGGCTATCCACTTGATCTCGGAATAACCTCTTCCGGATCCACTTAAGAAAAATTCTTTCTTTAGCCAAAACTAAAGCAAGCAGCCATCACACGAGTGTTAGTACGAATACCTACCTAAGTCCTTGTATCCCTGGTAGCGGTGCCAATGTTGCGAGAGTGAATCACACCGCCTATAAAGTGCATATAACACAACCTAGATCAACATAATGTCAATCAAGGACACAGATGACACGATAGGCACATGGAGGAAATCTCTTTAGCTTGTCAGTCTGAGACCATCCTACACATACAACACTCTGGAAGGCCAACTAAACCACAACCTAGAATCTCACTACTCTCAACTACACCACCCAACCTGCATATACAAAAACGGAAAGAAACTCACTAAACCATGCCAGAATCATACGAAACTTAAGGAACACCATCCCCTCACTAGGATACATCTGTCCCAAAGTCTCTACACTCAAAATCCTAGCTCTAAACCCATCTTCAAAAAACATGTATAAAGACAGAGCCGAATTCTAAAAGTGTCCAAAACTGAAATCTTTGAGTACATATACGTAGCTTATGTCGCTACAATTCTAACGACTACTTGTAGGCAAAAAACAGACATTGTTTGATATACTTACAGCCGCAGACAGCTCATAGATGCTCGAGCGTGTTAGCTCGGTTCCATGAGAAATGCTTGGCATTGTTGCGTAGCTCTTACCGAGGCTAGTGTAATGGTGCAATTGGGTCTACAATGTGATGGATGAGCCGGAGTAGCGCCAAGATGATGCGCGCGCTCTCTCTCTCTCTTCAGCTCTCACACACAGGTGATGACAGCTTAAAACTTGATTAGGATAAAGCTATCTATAAAAGTGACCTAGGTACCTTATATACTAATGATACCTTAGGTTAACCAAAAATAGAGTTTGAGGGGTCAAATGGCTTGATATTTACAATTTGGAAGTACCATTGCACCCCGCCTTCTGCAACTAGACTACCTACTTATTACAAATGATGTTTATAACCATAATCCTCAGTATTCCATAACGCTTAAAAAATAAGGCTTTGTTGAGTTATGTCTTTTGTTGACCCAGTTGTCAACAAAGAGAGAGAGAGAGAGAGAGAGAGAGAGAGAGAGAGAGAGAGAGAGAGGTATGTGCATGTGAGCTTACAAGGAGATAAGAAGCAATGGTTGTAACCATTTTGTGGTGTGCACAGTGCTTTTGCTTCTATATAGTGTTTTGAAAAGGACCTTCTTTACGTGAAAACGATGATTCAGAAATGACTTTCTACTCTCTTCTCCTTACCTTCTCTATCTTTCTCTCTGTCTTCCTATCTCCATCTCTTTCTCTCCACGAAATGGCATCAGGTTGGAGTGTTTTCAAGGAATCATACCTCAGAATGGAGGTAGGCATGCAATGTGCACAGTAATCTCTTGAACAAGGAGCTAGTGTGAAGAGATATTGTGCAAAAAGCACAATAAAGAAGCTCTTCTTCAAACCACTCTACAGAAGCTGGAGCAGTCTTGCACTGCGCACAATACAAAATGATGGCTACATTTATAGCCATAGCTCTTTATCTCTACTCAAAAAAATGGCTATATTTACGTAATTGTACATACTTGAATTATACTTAATTGTAATATCCTTAAACTATAGATGGGTGTGTATATATATATTTTTTTATGCATGTATGTAGGCACTAAGTATGGGAGCATAGCACCCGAAGGTTAGACGCTTCCTCTTGGGTATAGTCCTTTTTAATTGTGGTGTTGCGGTCATTGATCCACTCATGCATGGATTACCGCAACGTACATTTGGTTTAACCATGATTGAGACTGTGATGATATCTAAAGAGGTGGCACTTGACCTTTGGCACTTCTAGCCCCTGCTTAGGTGTACTAGTATGTAAATGTATCTACGTGATTGTGTGCATATATACTTGTGTACATATATATAGATGAGTGAGTAGAGGGAGAAAGTTAAATCTCATATTGCACTTTGTAATGTAGATGTCAGACGAGAGACCGCTGGTGGGGACCAACCATCTAGTTCTTCTTTTGGTTGGTTCACATCTAGGTGGGCTCCCACCCGGGGTGGACATCGCCTCTAGTGGACCTGAGTCTTGAGGCGGTGAGACCAAGCAAAGAAATTAAGATTATTTGTGGCTAGTTTTTTCTGACCATGAGTGTTATAGGTTTCTCTTTGTTATTTGCAAGCATGGCTATCCTACACCTACTGTGCTAGGTTCCTTCACCGGTGGTAGATCCAGACCTACAAGGGATGCTCTCTTTACAAGACCAGTATCTCCCTACGATGGAGGGATGGTTTGGCCGCTACACTCCGCAGGATTTTGCGAGCTAGGGTCTTTCTCCATAGTCCACGCCATGGGGGAGTCAGGGAGGGACTCCTTACATCCAGAGCCTCACACCAACAACACCTCAGTCTACGGCCCCTTCTTACCGTCCTACTCCCCTTCCATTACAACGTCCCACTCCCATGGTATCGTAGGGTCTCACTCCCATGGCATTGTAGGGTCCCACTCCATTCCAATCCTGCTTCGTCCGAACACCATCTACACACTTCTTCTAACGATGCGCGTCAAGCTTCGTCTCAAGTGAGCGAGTACCGAGAGAGACGGAGTGGTGGGGGATCTTGTGGCTTCGCTTGTTTTGGGGGGGGGGGGGGGGGGGGGGGGGACGGGGAGACGGAGTCCCAAATTTCAAAGCATGCCACCCCAAACATAGAGAACGAGGATACTCACGCACCCGTGCCAAACACACATGGGCGCTACTATAGGTAAAGTATGGTGGAGAGGTGGACTTTGGTACAGCACAAGGCAAGGCGTTCCGATGCCATCCTTAGATTCTTATACATTTGACGTATAAGAATTGTTTTGTAAAGTTTAGAGATTAGCTATCCGATTATGCAAGCTACATTGAGGACATGTTGCATGCTAGATTTCTAAATACCCGCGATCAACGTTTTTCACAATAGTGGTTGGAGGGCTACATAAAAACATTTTTGAAAAACAAGCAGTCTAGTACACAGCGCGCAGTGGCCAACCAAGTTAGAGATTTAGATAGTAGCTATCGTGGTGCAAACATGGTAGATACAGAGTGAGAGTGATCGGCAATGCAAGAAAAGAGCGATCAGGCTGCAACAGGCTCATCCTATAGACAACAACGCGAATCTCGAGCCAGAGAAACTCCCACACACTTTGGAGGCAAAGCAGCCTGGAAGGACAAATATGTAAGATTGATTAAATTATAACCTAAATTGGTGATTATAAAGATTTTAGTTGATGATTTGTTGATGTTATTGCTAATTTAGGAAAATATCACTCTTAGTTGATCAACTAGAGAGATGGTCAAGTTTCGGGAGCGGCATACAAAATTTGAAACTTGACGGTGGTTGTTGGAGAACAACCATATCTATCGCGAGCAATTTGATGCAACGGTTGCATCACTACAAGCAATAAGTTTTAAAAAAATAATATTGTATCATTTTTTTGGGCTATCGATATTGTTTAATTTTGTTTGGGTTTATGTAGAGTTAGGGCGATCAAACGTATGTGCATGTGGACGACGATGAGAAGGAGGAGGATTCGATAGAAAAGTATTTGTCTAAACTCTCTAAGTCCCAATGTGGCACAATGTATATACAACTATTTTCATTTTATTTGGAACTTTTTAAAATAGTTGATGTTTTCGCACATTAAATTATCAAGGTAAAGTATATTCAATTTCAATTTTTTGTTTTTTATGTATACTCTTTCAAAAAGCAATTGATGTTTCATATGTTTTACGTAGGTAAAAAATAAAGGTGCGCATTTGGTGGGTGGCCCAAATGAGCACCTTTATTTTTGAATATGCATTTATCGATAATAGTCGTTGTAATAGTTGTGACAAAGCACGCGGTAATAGTCACGGATATATTCCCGCATCTATTATTGCGTATGTTGTTGTTTAACCATTGTCACGTCCTTTGTCGTTGCTATTGCCACACACACGATATCTTCCCTTTCTATTTTCCTTCTTTAATATCCGCGGAAATGCTAGCAGTCCTAAAATTTTCCTCCTTTACGATTTTGTGATCTTATTCATCTTGCACCAGCCCTCTCCTCTTGTTCGAAACCTAGATCCCAACATTCTTTGACAGAATTTTCTTTAAAATCATGCCAGCTACACCTATCTTTTCTTTGAAACTCCTGGATATGCGCTCACTTCACAAACTACGATTTTATCACATAAATCAACCATCTTTTCTTTTGGAACACTCTGTAAATTTATCTCCTCTTGATAACAATCTACATATCCTTTTGGGTTGTAACCATAAAATACGTTCACATTATCCTATATTGATTGCAAAATCATACCCAGTATCGTTTCAATCCGATTTTCTTTTTCAATGACATTTATACAATCCGTCATCTCTTTGAGCTCCAAGTATATATGCTCTAGATTGTTCTTCATCTTTGCAAACTCTCACCCTGGATTGTTTCGCATCGAGTTCACAAAAAATGTCAAGAAGTTGTGTGCGCTAGCCAAGAAGACGCCTAGTCCTTGACTGTGAGAGTTGTTGCTAAGAGAGTCTTGATCAAGAGAGTAAGTTAGGTTTTCTAGCTATTGTGATTGAGAAATAGACGAGGCAAAATTCTACACGCTGTAGATGTTGTAAACCAAAGAGAGAGCTAAAGACAACTAATTTGTAAAACCTTACATTTGAGAATCACCTTATTTGATCCTCCTTTGCCATTCATCATTTGCTAAATTTTGGAGGGGATTGTGCAGATCAAATGCCGGAGGGCCTAAACTCCCACACGTAGGTTTTGCTCCCCAATCGCTCCTCCAATTGTGCTTGCTTATAAGCTCCTAGACATGCCCCACACACCCGCCCCGCCCCCCCCCCCCCCCTCCTCCTCCCCCTTTCTTTGATTTAGTTTTTCCCTTTTTCGTATGCTGAAGTGATTTCCCCCACCACACATGGCCTGCCCTCCATTTTTCTAGAAAAAATCTCGATGCATACCACCCCTATTTGTTGCAAAGAACTGATCACCCCCAGTGGCACCTACAAACCCGGTGTCTTTGTCCCCCCCAAATTGGCATCAGTCATTGCCTTTTGGAATCTGTCTCCATACAGTCTCCATCTCGACATCTTTGCCCCCCCAAATTGGCATCAACCACTGCCTTTTGGAATCTGTCTCCATACAGTCTTCATGTTCACATGTTGTAAACCAAAAAAGAGAGCTATTGACAACTTTGTAAAACCTTGAATCTGAGAATCACCTTATTTGATCCCCCTTTGCCATTCGTCATTCCTTGTACTCCTTTGCTAAATTTTGGAGTGGATTGTGCAGATCAAATGCCGGAGGGCCTAAACTCTCGTACATAGGTTTTGCTCCCCAATCACTCCTCCAATTGTGCCTGCTTATAAGCTCCTAGACATGCACCCCCCCCCCCCCCCCCCCCCCCCCCTCCTTCCCCTTGTATTTATTTTTTCCTTTTTTCGTCTGCTGAAGTGAATCCCCCCACCACACATGGCTTGCCCCTCATTTTTCTAGAAAAAATCTCGATGCATACCACCCAATTTGTCGCAAAGAACTGATAATCCCTAGTGGCACCTACAGACCCGGCATCTTTGCCCCCCCCAAATTGGCATCAACCACTACCTTTTGGACTCTGTCTCCATACAATCTCCATCTCGACATCTTTTTTCGACTAACAATACGATTGTGACTTTTTATGCACATATTTGCATCTTGCATAGAGCCACATACCTTGAAGATCATGCGTAGGTGATTGCATCTGGAGAGAGGCCCTGGCTTCACATCTACAGTTGAAAACAGACGAGAGCTTTTAGGCCTTACCCTTCCTGCAATCAGTGCATTCCAAGAGTCCACACTTCGGATAGGAAGCTCCTTGAGCACTTTTTGTGCTCTCTGAAGTGCATCACATTTAGCGAACATGCCCGAGAGTGACATTTTTTTGCAACAACTTGATTAACACTATCAGAGTGAATTTTTAAGCCCATATCAGCATCCTGTGAAATGCACGCGGAGGTGATTTCATCTTGCTTAGAGCTCTTGAATTGTTTATTTAATTCTTTGGTATTCATCATGACTTATAAATGTATCGGAGGGTTATCGGTTTTTCTGAACATGTTTGGCCGACCAGTTCGATGAGGAAGTATTTAAGTAAACCGAGACGCATTGTTTCTGTTTATTAGATAGATTGGACATTTCTTGGCTTCTTAACGCATTTGGATAGACCTAACAATGATGAGGGATGTCTGCTGCATGTGGGTAACGCTGGTAGTATTCTTGTGTTTTATAGCAGCCGTGCGAGGCCAATTACCGCCGGGTGACCAGTCAGAGCAGCAACCGCCAGCGCCTGTACAGACTGAGCCGGATCCGGAACCAACAGCACCGCACCCACAGCCAAAACCACAACCAAAACCAAAACCACATCCACCGGAACCGGAACCGGAACCGAAACCAAGATCGACGGCCCCGCGGACGCAGCCAAAACCAGAAGCAGCACCAGAATCGCAACCACAGGCACCAGAACTAGAGCCAGAACCAAACACGCAACCAAAACCAGATCCACCGGAACCGGAACCGGAACCGAGACCGAGACCGAGACCGACGGCCCCGCGGTCGCAGCCAAAACCAGAACCAGCACCAGAATCGCAACCACAGCCACCAGAACTAGAGCCAGAACCAAACACGCAGCCACAACCACCGCAACCAGAGGAACTTCCGCCAGGCAATGGGAAACAAAGGCCGTTTCCAGAGGTGGGGGGGGGGAGAGAGAGAGAGAGAGAGAGAGAGAGAGAGAGAGAGAGATGTGGAGGCTTATAATAGCACAATGCATGGCTGCTTCTCCTAACTCAGCGTATGTGCCTCTATGTTAGGACCCTTTGCGTTTGCCTGTATGTTGAGCGCGCAGAGAGAAAGAGAGAGAGCGAGAGACCATGGACTTGTGCATAATGTCGACTAATTACCGTGTACGTGTGGGGCTGCATGCAGTGTATTAGGGGGTATGACCACACGTGTGGCAACTTCACTGTGGTAGACGGAAGCGTGCTGGTAGGAGTCTGCAACACGGTGAACGAGTATGGGGAGGAGAGCTCCGGCCTCGCGCAGCTGAACTTGGACGAGCACATTGCCAACGAGGATGCAAAGCTGGTGTGCACTAGAAACCACGAACGCGGTGACTTTTCCCTGTCGTGCATGGACGCCTTCATCGTTCGCCACACCGCCAACATCACCTTGGGTGCCCGTTGCCAGAAAAACAGCAGCGCTCCCATTGACTACGCCTCACTGGACAGCGTCACCCTCTTCAACACCACCCTCGACCTCTCCTCCTGCGTTACCAGCTTCTTTGGCACCCTCACTTGGTCTTGCTTCGACCAAATCGAGACTCCTCCACCAGGCCGCCTAAATGCTACTTCACCAGGCCCTCTGCCCCCCTAAATAATGATACTTACTTCATGAACCCTTTGTTTTCCCTTTATTTCTGGCCTTTATTACAAAGGCTCGGTTTATGCCAACATGTGAATCTTCATCTTGTTTTTTGTGAGGTTAAAGATGCCTCTGCATAATTAAACTTTTCCTTTAACTTTGAAAAAGTTTGAAAACATTATAAAATTAAATCGATTGCACTTCAAGGTTTAGGTTTCCTTTAACTTTTAAAAACTTTGAATACATTATAAATTTAAATCAATTGCACTTCAAGTAGGTCCAACCAATTTTGCTTATGGGTTGAATCAGAAGATCATCTAAAGAAAAGTCGATGAAGACAAGGATATGAGCACGTGGAAGAGAGAGAGAGAGAGAGAGAGAGAGAGAGAGAGGTGATTGATAGGTGGGAGAGAGAGAGGTGATTGATTGGTGGTGAAGGCATAGAGAGAAAAAGAGGGATAGATTTTTGTCATGAATTCTCGAAATGCTCTTCAAATTTTCCGAAATTCCCAAAATACCCTTGGTTGCGAGATTAAATTTCTGGAAAGATAAAATTTTTTGTGGCTTTTCATAAGAAGGCTAATTGTCTATCAATACAGTCAATACAAGATGCAAAAACTAGAATTTGAATAGGCTTTGGAGATGAATTGCTTCATTAATTTAGACATAATTGCCCTTTTTTGCGAGGTGATTTGTGACAAATGGCTCAATTGTCAAAAAAAAATATCTTGAACTATCCTATTTTTTGATGTTAATGAAATGTGTTGCGTTGAGCTTGTCTCGATGTCGTGGAGCAGAGACAAAGTGGGAGAGAGACAGGACATGTGAAGGCGCACACACAGAGAGAGAGAGAGAGAGAGAGAGAGAGAGAGAGAGAGAGAGAGAGAGAGAGAGAGAGATTTGCAATCTTGCATAGGCATGATGCTTGTGTTTACTACGGCTTCCAACAGAGATAGAGGGAACAGCAGAGGGAGATGTGAGGTGCAGGAGGAAACGGGGTTGCACAAAGCCAGACAAGAGCACGCCTGCAAGGAATATGCGCGTAACCAAACGGGGCCTCAAAGCTGTGGGCTGATTGCCTTGGCTCTCTCTCTCTCTCTCTCTCTCTCTACACGTCCTACTGTGGAGATGGTGATGACGCGTTGATCGGCCAATGTGTCAGACGGAGGGTTTCTGCAAAGGGAGAGCTACCTGCGTCCTTTTGTGGAGATGGTGATGATGCGTTGATCGGCCAATGTGTCAGACGGAGGGTTTCTGCAAAGGGAGAGCTACCTGCGGATGGACACACACACACACACACACACACACACACACACACACACAGAGAGAGAGAGAGAGAGAGAGAGAGAGAGAGAGAGAGATACAATGCGCAGGTAGGGGTGGAGGGACATGACTGTTGCAAACGAAACTGAGCATGGCAAGGGGGGTGTCTTGAGCCGACCATGGCAAGAGGGGTGCAATGCAAAGCTACTGATGGCGACCATGGTGAGGGGGGCGCTTTTGGTATGTTTAAGGGTGATCAATCACGGAATCTATCAAACTAATTAATGAGTTCTATGAAAGTGGAGCGAGTGTAGGTATCCAAAAGAAACTAATCAATGAGTTCTAAGAAAGTGGAGCGAGTGTAGGTATCCAAAACGTCTTTTTTGAGTCTTATTAGGGAGAATAAATCAAGATTCCCACTTGAGTGAAGAAGAAAAAGGTGGTTGAAGTAATGAACAGCATAAGCCAAGATTTGGCAGGTGGTGCACATAGAAGAACGGGTGGCGCATGTCAGTTGTTCTCGTGAGAGGAGAATCGACGATCGTGCAAGGCTAGTAACATACATTTTTGCTAACCAGTGAAAACAAGGGCAAACCTTGAAATTATCCTGGTTTTTAGGTCGAAATTTGAAGCTTTTGCCTATAATTACACTAAAATTTGTGTATATATCCCGGTTTTCTTTAAGGCAAGCTCAAAATGTAACCTAGATTTCAAAATTTCAACCAGTTAAAATGCACGAGCCCGGTTTTTTTGTGCACAACTTGAATATCTCGGTTTTTAGGTCCAAGTTTCAAGCTTCAACCAGTAATTACACTAAAACTTGTGTAAATTTGTCGGTTTGCTTAAAGGCAAGCTCAAAATCTAAAATGCACTGGAACCCTTTTTTTTGGTCCACTGCTGCTATCAAGTTGAGTAAAAGCCAGTGCATCGCACGTGGATGCGAGAGAGAGAGAGAGAGAGAGAGAGAGAGAGAGAGAGAGAGAGAGAGAGAGAGAGAGAGAGAGAGAGAGAGGCCAACTGGCAACGGGGGGGGGGGAGGCACAGAGAGATCTGCATCTCAAAAGACTGTTGAATAGTTGTGAGGTGAAGAAACGGTGATGGGCATGTGGAGGAGGGAGAATGGGACAGATGTAGAGAGCTACGGCGTGACAAACATAGTTCTTTTCATTCTCGGTGGGGGCGAGCCAGGGCTATTTGCGGTGGTCTTACTGCACACGATCGATCACAGTTCTCCAATAGCAATTGTGGCGATCCAGAGAGAGAGAGAGAGAGAGAGAGAGAGAGAGAGAGAGAGAGAGAGAGAGAGAGAGAGAGAGAGAGAGGAGGAGGAGGAGGAGGAGGAGGAGGAGGAGGAGGAGGAGGAGGAGGCAGACAGGCAGAAGGAGAAATAGTTCTTCAAGTGTTGTTGCAGCCCTCCCTGGCGAGCTTGAGAGAGAGAGAGAGAGAGAGAGAGAGAGAGAGAGAGAGAGAGAGAGAGAGAGAAGGAGAGGTGAGACACATGTGATGGGAGAAAGGGAGAAAGGTTGTCCAGAGTGATCGAGAGAGAGGAGGCGATGGTTCTCTTCGGTGCATGGAAGGGAGAATCTGCATCCAACACAAGCAAGGAGCATGGCAACGTAGGAATGGGCTCCTGCCCTTTTTGCTTCTAGTTAACAGATTCGTGTGGTATTGAATCTGGGTTGATTTGAGGGAATCTTAAGAGATCCTTTGTTTTCTTAGAGGGAAAGTGAATGGAAGAGAAAAAGTTACTCAAGTAAGTGATGATCTTTCCATTTTAAAGAAATTTATCTTTTTCCAAGGAAAATTACTAAATATCCCTTTAATTTATGGAAATTCTCAAAATACCCCTCAATTTCAAAAAATCCCAAAATACTTGCAATATTTTGTCAGAACTCCCAAAATGCCTTTTAAGTTTTCCAAAATTCCCAAAATACCCCTGGTCATGAGATTAAATTTCTCTAAAGATTAAAAAGTTTGTGGCTTTTCATAAGAAGAACGATTGTCTATCAATACAAGATCCTAAAACTAGAATTTGAGTTGGTTGTGTAGGCTTTGGAGATGAATCGCTTCATTATTTTTAGACACAATGGCCTTTTTTTTTTGTTTCCAAGGGTAATCTGTGACAAATTACATGCTAAGCACTCAAAAAATGGATCTCCATTGTCGAAAGGAATCTATCTAGCTATCTATTTTGCCACGTGGCGTAACTTCCTTACTTTGGCGAGTGGCGCTTACAGCCCGGCGACACAGTTGGCCAGTGCGGTCAGCGCTCCGCTATAAGGGGTATGAGCCTCCCGAGAACGGCCACGGGAGGGGACCCCCCACCTAAACATGCTAGCCTCACTCCACGCACTCGTGCACCGTGGGGACTCCACGCAAGGTTCCCCAGGGCACGCTATTACCCTCCGTGAGTGCGGCGGAGCCTGAGGCTACGTGGGGCTAGGGACCCGGAACGCAAGACCCGTGAAACGCAACACGGCCGTCGACCCATGGAACGCAACTCGACCCGAGCCGGTCCCGTCCGAGCCGGGCCCTCCTGAGCCGGTGCCGTCCGCGCCAGGATCCCTTGAAGAAACACCTCGACCCGAGCCGGTCCCGTCCGAGCCGGGCCCACCTGAGCCAGTCCCGTCCGAGCCAAGCCCTTGAAGACAAAACACCCCTCCGCCCGAGCCGGTCCCGTCCGAGCCGGGCCCTTTGAAAGCGAACGCGCCCACCACGCACCTCAACCTGACGCGCCCAGATCCTGGGGCGTCACACTTGGTATCAGAGCTCCAGGTCCCGTTCCAGAGCTCCAGGAAAAGAGCTGCAGACCCTCGTGCCCGACGCGCACGTTCCTCACGACGGCCCCAACCCAACCTCCCGGGTCGGGTCGTCAAAATCTTGGTGAAAGAGCTCTAGAAAGAACTACACGCCCTCCATCTCCGTGACGTGTCCAAACCCCGGGCCGTCACCCGTGACCCGCGCCGGCCTCGATCCGAGCCGGGCACCTCCAACTCAAAAAGGAAAGATGCGAGCCAGACAGGGCTCTCCACATGACAAAAAGGAAAGATGCGAGCCAGACAGGGCTCTTTATAACAAAAACAGAGAACCCCCAAAAACGCGACGAACCAATCCAACTGTGTTCGTTGCGCCCCGGCCACTTTTGTGGCCCATGCTGAGCTGAAGACCCATTCAAGTCTACAAAGAGACCACAGGGCCCCGAGCTTGCCCTCCAAATGACGTCCAAACAGGGACCAACTTCGCAAGTGCTGCATTGCGACGGACTCTCCTTCACATTCGGCTTTCAAGAAGCCTCCGCACGGACCAACGCAGCAGGTGGCTCCGCGCACATCGGGTTACCTATTCGGGGAATGCTCAAGTATGGGGAATTCTACTTGGGTGTTCAAAGCATACATTTTTCAGCCTTCTGCCAAAACCACAAAAAATACACACACTCATTCTCAAAAAAAAAGTACAAAAACAAAGCATACTACCTACTTGCATTAGGGTACAGTTTTTGCTCACTTGCACTTATATGCACCCCTTAGTCCCTTGGCCTCATGCATAGCCAAGCACTCTTTTCCCCACGTTCGACGAGGACGTCGAACTCTCTTCAACCGGGGGTGTATATAAGGGGTATGAGCCTCCCGAGAACGGCCACGGGAGGGGACCCCCCACCTAGACACGCTAGCCTCACTCCACGCACTCGTGCACCGTGGGGACTCCACGCAAGGTTCCCCAGGGCACGCTATGACCCTCCGTGAGTGCGGCGGAGCCTGAGGCTACGTGGGGCTAGGGACCCGGAACGCAAGACCCGCGAAATGCAACATGGCCGTCGACCCATGGAACGCAACTCGACCCGAGCCGGTCCCGTCCGAGCCGGGCCCTCCTGAGCCGGTGCCGTCCGCGCCAGGACCCCTTGAAGAAACACCTCGACCCGAGCCGGTCCCGTTCGAGCCGAGCCCTTTGAAAGCGAACGCGCCCACCACACACCTCAACCTGACGCGCCCAGATCTTGGGGCGTCACATCCGCTCAGAGAGAGAGAGAGAGAGAGACAGAGACGTGCCGGTCAGAGAGAGAGAGAGAGAGAGAGAGAGAGAGAGAGAGAGAGAGAGAGAGAGAGAGAGAGAGAGAGCGCTCAGGAGGCTGCGACATTAAAAGTGAGATCTCAGAGAAGCCGTTGGAGGGTTGCAGGCGGTGATCATGAATTACTGCAGTGACCAATGGGTCAATTTTTGTGAAGCGTGCGGGTAGGCAGTAGGTCCCGACTCCCAAGTCCCAGCCAAGCACTGAGCACAATCCATCTTTCGAGAAGAGTCAAAGTAGACTCTCAGGGCTCCTGTGAGAGAGACTATTAGTCTCTGCTGAGTGCTTGGAACACTATAACAGTGTGTGTGAGAAGCGGAGTGTATCCTATCCTCTCATTCCACCGCCCGCCATGCCTTTTCCGTCTCCAGTCTCTGTAGCCTTCCTATGACGGCTCTATGGTTTCTCTCATCCGCAAGGGCATTTAAGATCGTCGCTGCTTGCTTCAACCACAGAACATCTTCGTCCCCCACTATGCTGCTCACAACTCTCTCTCTCTCTCTCTCTCTCTCTCTCTCTCTCTCTCTCTCTCTCTGATCTCTCTCTCTCTCTCTCTCTCTCTCTCTCTCTCTCTCTCTCGTGGCACAGACCAAGGACGCAGCAAATGGAGTTCCATGGTCATGAAGCGAAGAGCCAAAGGGAGTTGTATGCGCAGGTTGCAACAGGGGCGAGGATTGGGCAGAGCAAGTGCAAGGAGGGAGGCCATTGTCTGCTCGATGGGGACGGCAGGTCAGCTGCCAAGGCTTAGGCAATGGTAGGAGCACGCTTGCGCACACGAGAGAGTGTGGGACTTATATGGACACGGATCAGACATGGGGGCATGATAGCGACAGGGAATAGTACAATTTTGCTTCCAAATTGAAAGATTCCTTAAGCATCTAAGGAACTAATTAATTGAATGTTAGAGAGTTCAAGCAAATTACATAAACAACAACAAGGTACAACCTAACATAATCTAAAGTGATTACGTTGATATTTCTCTGTGCCATTTATCTCATGCATAATCCATTTGAGTTGATTGGAGTCTGGAACTATTCTTTCCTATGTTGTTTTAATGCAAGCATGCATCCTTTTTTTATACCGATCCTTGCAACATTGCAACCAAAACCTGTGTTGGATACCATAGTGGAATTAGACATCGTTTCGACCAAGAGAGGATGAAGTGATATGTCTCTATGTGAATGCAACAGGTACCATGATCCACCTACCTTTGTAGGCCTCACTCAGTGATGGCCAGGATGATTGCATGGTGGAAAGCAGGCTAAGACACATTTGCTACATTGCATCATACACCCGGGTGGTCCAAACAAATGCAAGAGATGTGTCTAGAGTAGTATATGAAAATGTTATGAAGTAGATACTATAGAGGATGCCAATAATTCAGTCATTCACAAACCAATGACGTATACATAATGTCATTTGAGTTGCCTTTCGAGAACGGGTGAGTAAAATTGAGGCAACATCAAAGGGGAGAGTGGGTGGCCACTTGCCAGCATTTAATGGAAGAGACGCACAGAGGGAGAGACAGAGGAGAAGAGAAGAGAATAAAAAGATGAGATGTTGTAATGGCATAGCAACAATATAAGGGACCTCATACCTACCCGGAGTGTTGAATTCCAAATTTCTTCTCAAGAGGGCATCTACCTATACTATTATAAAAGGGGGAGGAAGCACTATTACTCTCTCTCTCTCTCTCTCTCTCTCTCTCTCTCTCTCTCTCTCTCTCTCTCTCTCTCTCTCTCTCTCTCTCTCTCTCTCTCTCACTCTCATACCTTCGAACAGCTGTACGGTTCTACCCACTGAGTTAGAAGGTCCTTGCATTGATATGCAAGTTGGGTAGTGAGCCTCAACGTTGATGATCACTTCTTATGTCTACTAGCCCTACTTCTCTAAACAGCAACATCTCGGCAGCATCATGAGCAGTGTTCGGGAAATTTGTGAAGAGTGAGGAGCTTGAGGGTAAGAGGGACCATGCCGCCGCCGAAGGTGGCGCCGTTTTACTAGTAAAGACTAGAAGGTGAAAGGGAGTGCCGACTAGGACGGCAGATGACACGTGTGGAGAGAGAGATGGACTTTTGTCTATAGGTCGGCGATGATATTTTCCATTGTCTCATCTCACAGTTGCTACGAACATGGATGATCCCCATCGCTGATTTCTCTACTCTGTTTGCTTGCGCTGCCATAGCTGCGAGGGCTAGCACGGATATGAGAGAAGGGAAGTTGTGAGCACAACATGCGAGGTTGCAGGATAACGGAAGGAAAAGAGAGGCACGACTCTGTAGAGGTAACCATAAGCGGGGGGGGGGCTACTTTGCACAATGGTGTGCCTTGCTCTATCGCAATGTGATTGACAAGAACCTTTTGTTGTGCATCAGCGTGTTTCCCTGTTGTGCCAGTAAGAGAAGGCGTGTTGGCTTGCCATGCGAGAGTGGAGAGAAGCGACCATGTTGTAGGCAGGACTGCGTAAGGATGAGAGGGAAATGGAAGGAGGATTACGATGTCGACGGGGGGCACGTCTACAGAGATGATGGCGACAGGGGAAGGACTTTTGCTTCCAAATTCCTAAGATTCCAAGATTCCATTGGAATCTGAAAGACAAATTAATTGGGTTAGTGAAAGTGGACCAAGTAGGTGTAGGTGCTGTGATTTAGCTCTATGTTTCAAAACCCCATTAATTACCCTCAAAGATTGTCAAAGAATATGTGAATAGAAATGCAAAACTGTAGCACATGTCGCTGTCATGCACCCTGGGCCCTTCCCCCATCAGACCCCATTTAAAATACACTGGACCTTGGTTTCCTTCTAGCACTAAAGTTGTCGCACTTAATTTTTCTCTTAAGATCAACCAAGAGTAGCAACTGACAAGTCCAAACTCCACTCACTATCTATTGTGTCCATCTCCTATGTTACTGTTGGAATTAGGGTTGTAGAGAAACGCACACAGCTTGGAGAAGACGAAGGAAGCTCAAGGCACACAATAGAGAGTGCGTTACTTAGTGTGCAATGGAAAGATAGATAGCCCTAGAGTGATGGGCATATATACAATGCATGGGGGGAAAAACCTCCTAAAGAGGGAAAAAATGCCTCGGTGGTCCTAGTGTGCTCACACACATCACTACCACATGTATATGGTAACAAATCCCGCCTGGAGTGATGCGGTGAACGAGAGCTGGCACATGAGTAAAGGGAAGTGCCATGCCCTAAGGACATGATCAGTCCACAAAGGGGAGTAAGCCCAAAGCTTGGCGGACAGCTTCAAGCTTCTCACGAGACAATGCCTTTGTGAAAAGATCTGCAAGGCTGTCCTGTGTTGGCACATAAGCCAAGCTGATCTCTCCTGCTGAGAGCCTCTCCCTGACATAGTGGTAATGCACCTCACTGTGCTTTGTGTGAGCATGAAAACTCGGTTCCTCGCAACTGCCAATGCGCTCTGAATGTCAGTGTAGATAGTGTTGGTAGTGTCCTCTCCAACACCCAAATCAGCCATAAGGCGTCTGAGCCATACACACTCAACCGTAGCTGTGAAGACTGCCTTGTACTCAGTCTCACAACTCGAAGTGGCCACAGTAGGTTGATTCTTGCTCAACCATGATATACATGAACTGCCAAGCATGAAACAAAAGCCACTTGTGGACACTCGCGTGTCAAAACAACCAGCCCAATCTGAGTTCGAAAAAGCATGTAAGTCTGGCGGCAATGATCCCCCCTTGGGATACAACAAGCCAAGATGTAAAGTGCGACTAAGGTAGCAGAAAATCCTCTTGACAGCCTGTCAATGCTTAGATCCTGGGTTATGCATAAATCTGTTGACCTATGAGACTGCAAACTAAATATCCGACCTCGTGTCGCATACATAAATGAGGCATCCAACAATAGTTTGATAAAGAGTGACATCAGCAGGATCGCCAACATCATGTAGAATCAACTTCAAACCTATTTCCATGGGAGTGGCAATAGGTTTGCAATCCTCAAGTCCAAACTTACATAGCAATGTCTCTATGTAACTTTTCTGACACAAGGCAATACCACCATCACACTGCTTAAACTGTATACCCAAGTAATGATGCAACAACCCCAAATCTTTCATCTTGAAAGTGGCATTCAAATGAGCCTTAAATTCAACAATATGTCTCTCATTTGTTCCAATGATCAACAAATCATCGACATAAATAACCGCAATGATAAGTACAACACCCTCACGCTTTACATACAATGTGCTTTCTGTTGGATTGTTACGAAAGCCTCTTTTGAACAAATGAGTGTCATCTTTCTCATACCAAGCACGAGGAGATTGCTTCAACCCATACAAAGCCTTGTTATATCTGCACACTTTGTCCTCTTGCCCTTTTATGACAAAACCGCGAGGGTGCGTTACATAAACTTTCTCAAATATGTCACCATTCAAGAAAGCAGTAACAATGTCTGATTGATGTACATCCCAACCAAAATGAGTTGCCAATGCACATAGAAAACGCACAATATTCATACGACAAGTGGGAGCAAAAGTCTCTTCATAATCTATGCCTTTTTGTTGTGCATAACCCTTTGCAACAAGTCGAGCCTTATGGCGATCGATCTCACCATCCGGCTTGCGTTTCAACTTGTAAACCCACTTCGTACCAATGGCCTTTTTGCCAGGAGGCAAATCACATAAAGTCCATGTGTCATTTTCTGTAAATGCATCATATTCTGATTGCATGGCAGCCATCCAATTTTCTAAATTCTGTGCTTCATCAAAAGACAGAGGCTCCTCAACATCATGTAAGCTAGACACAGCCAAAGCATAACAATCTGATGCATAAGATGCATGGCGAGAGCTTGAACGAGTACGACTAGACAATGGTGCATCCAATTTACTGTCATGCAGAGTGTGCACAGTCGTTTTGGCATGCCTCTAGCCTACTCATTTTCAGCCCTTTCCTCATCAAGTACATCATGTACATCTGCATCAGTAATAGGCTAATCTGTAACATTTTCAGAAACCCCCATAGGTTATACATTTGCCTCATTGGAACTTACATTCGTATTTCCACCACTAAAAAGAGACAACAAAGTTTCATAAATGTCCTATGAGCTTACATTATTGTCTCTAGTACATGACAGCAAGGGCTGAATAGAATCTTCCACAAACATTGCATCCCATGAAACGAGAATACGTTTTTTTTGCGGATGATACAACCTGTAATCTTTTCTTTCAGCACTATAACCAACAAAGTTACATTTGACAGCCTTATCATCCAATTTTCTGTGCTGTGTTTGTGGCACCAAAGCATATGCCAAACAACCAAAAACACGCATGTGCTCAATAGAAGGCTTTCTATCATGCCATGCTTCATATGGAGTAATAGACTACAAAGCTTTCGTGTGACACCTGTTTAGTACATAAGTGGCACACACGATGGCCTCAAGACAAAAAGAATGCGGCAAAGCTTGACTTTTGACCATACATCATGCCATTTCCGTGAGTGACCTGTCTTTCCTCTCAGAAACACCATTTTGTTGAGGTGTATAAAGCAATGTACATTGGTGTTTTATCCCATGACTAGCCAAAAATCCATTTAATTCATGAGACATATACTCCCCTTCCCCCCGATCAGAACAGAAGGTGTCCATAGTACATTTCGAGACATTTTCAGCCATAGCCAGAAATTGTTTGAATCACATAAAAACTTGGGACTTCGCTTTAAGCGGAAATACCCATGCATGCATGGAGTAATCATCAATTAAACTCGCGAAGTAAAGGTAATTGCCCAAGGACAGAGTTTACATGGGCCCACAAACATCACTATGCACAAGCTGCAACCTGCATGTGGCCCGAACTGAACCATCCTTTGGAAACTTAGAACGCTACATCTTACCCAAAATACATCCTTCACAAACATGTTTGACAGGTGCTTCAAGAGGCGGCAAAGAAGCAACCATATCAGATTTCTGCAAACGCAGCAAACTGGCAAAATTCAGATGACCAAAATGTACATGCCAAAGTTTTGCATCTGAAATAGCCCTTGAATCTACAACAACATTTGAAAAATTCTATCCACACTTGTCATACAAAGTGAGCTTATAAAGCCCACGGCACAAAAGGCCAGATGCAACAATTTCATCACCAAAACTGAGATCATGAACTATACATCTGTCATCCACAAATTTGACTACAAGTCGAAGTCTAGCAAGTGCGGATACAGATAAGAGATTCTTCTTGATCCTAGGTACATAAAGTGCATCAACAAGTGTGAGGGAACTGACGTTTGTAGTAGTAAGCCCAATATTTCCAACTCCCTAAACCGGATAAGAGGCATTGTTGGCACAAGTGACTGAATTCCCATGAGGGACAGACTCGAGAGAGGTGAACAATTCACGATGTGAGGTAATGTGCTTTGTAGCGCCACTATTGAAATACCACACATGTGAATCTGCAGCAACTGACAAGCATGCATCATGGACAACAGGATTGTAAGTGCACTTTGCACTAAAAGCCCATTCTGCATTGACATCAGCATCATAGTCTCCTTTCACAGAAGACTCAACAATGGCTGCATTTGTAGCGGAACTAGCATTTGCAGTGGAACCACCCTCTTTCTTCTTGGCCTCTTTGGCCTTCAACTTAGCACACTGCTTGATCAAATGATCATTAGCTTTACAATAATGGCAACGCATCTTCTTTTTGCCCTTATCACGAGAATTGCCAGTCGAAGTGCTTCCAGTAGAAGCATTAGGAACAAAAGTTTTGCCACTCGCAGCAGAACCATAAGAAGTGGCTGCATTGTTGTTACCACCCTTTCTTTGAAAATCAATAAAAGCCTGTTCAACTGCACGCTGTCTAGTCCTGTTTTTTTTGGAATGTGACTCTTGCAACAGCAATGTGCATAATGCATCAAACTTGACAACTTCTGGATTTCCTTGGGTCATAAGTCTCCAAGTACTAGCAAAAATCTGGTAAGAATTTGGTAAGGCATCAAGAACAGTCTGCACAAGGGAACTGTCTGAAATGACTTCACCTGCAAAAATAAGTTGCTCATTGATATCCTTGACACTAGCAAGGAAAATGTCCATATCATCTTCCTCATGCATAATCTTCGACTCCAGCTCTTTCCACAGCAAAGTAATTTTAGGCTAAAAGCACGCTTTGGTGGTACAAAAAGGACTGTCCTTGACAGCACCTTTGACAAATCTTCGAGCTACAATTTCTACATGTCACATGAAAAACTACCTATCATACTATATATCAGTGGATAGATCTTCAAAATGAGAATCTAAAAACACAAAGGTCCGAAAAGTTTTGACCTAAACTACAAAATTTTTACCAGTCCCCACTTTTTCATTGGTAGAAGTAAAATAGGTCCTTTTTTTGTACCACCAAACCATGCCTTCACCCTTTAGTCTCATTGCGACTTACATAAAGACCAGCCAATATATCCCAAGCCTATTTTGCAGATTTTGTTGAACAAATATGAGGAACAATGGTGTGCTTAACAAACAACGCAATCAATGCATGAGCTTGCGCATCCTTTATATCCCAACGAGCTTGTTCTGCCGTAGGCAAAACAACTCTAATAGCAGCAAGACCTGCAACATCCTCAACATCGCCTACATCCTCAAAACCAAGACCTACATCAATGCCCTGCACAATATTCCAGATGCCCTTTGACACAAGAACGTATCATATAAGCCCACATAGGGTAATTGTCCCCATCCAACCTGTCCTCAGCAGCAAACATCTTGAAGACATCTGTGTTGTTGTCAGCCATGGTAAATGCTGCACCTGATGTGAAAACTACCCAAAAATAGGAGAAACGGAGTGGGAACAACACATGCTATATAGTGCAAACCGTAGAAGACCGTAAGGCACCTGTTATGCAGAAATTGGCACTGACAAAAATTTTGCACAAAATGACAAAATTGCCTGTGCAGACCTGCCTATAGTGGAAACGGAGGCCGAAATGAGCACGAATTAGAAATCTGAGCAATCCAAGCACTACGAGCTTACCCAGAATATTTGTCGACCTGCGGACGCTCGCCAAACCTCACTGTAATCGGAGAAAGTGAGCAGGCGTATGCTGGAGCAGCTGGCGACTAAGCCCCGGAGGATGTAACCTGCTCTGATACCAATTGTTGCACGAGAAGTTCAAGGAGAGTCCTCCAAGGTCAGAGGGAGTCTTCCAATACACCCTCACAAGGTAAAAGAAAATAAAAAATCTTTGCATTCTCTTGCTTCCTGCGCTCCACGATAACTCCATTGACCCTGCATGCAAGACACCTGACGAGGGCCAGGTCAAAAATATTATCTCTCCCATGCAAGGCCTAAAATTCACACATGTTTTTCCTATCAAGGGCTATTTTTCTTGTCAAAATAGGTGCTTCAAAAAAATTCATGTCATTTGATATGCTAGAATCTCGAAATTGCTCGTCATTTTTCATGTTTATACCCTTAAATTTACGTTATGTATAGCAAATTATGTAAGTTGATCGCATTACACAAAGCATATGAAAGGGGGCTTGTAAAATTGCATGTCTGTCAATTTTAGCGCTTGCACACTACAAGAGGTTGTGTGCTCTTGTGACGCTGTTAGCGACGGAAATACACTGGGTTTTTATAACCCCGGACGTCGCTAAAACCGTCGCTAATAGCGTCGCTATATTCGTCGCTATAGGCGTCGCTATGAGCGTCGCTATATAGCGACGCCTATAGCGACGTTTAAATAGAAGTCTATAGCGACGCTCATAGCGACGCTACAGAGCCATAAATAGTGACGGTTATAGCGACGCCGAGAGAAATTTTTTTTGGTGACAGGGCATTGAATGCCCTGCCACCCATCAACCATATTGTACTTGATTCACTTTTTAAAAAAAGTGCAAGGGTAGATAATAGACCCAAAATAGTCACCCACAAGACGCATTGTTTGCAAAATTGACAAGCGTAAAATTGACAATTGTACACATCATAGGCAAAATGAATTGATTGGCAAATGTAATAATGACAATTGTACAACATCATAGGCATAAAGAATTGATTGGCAAAATGAACTGCGGTGACAAATGTAATAATATACATGGTTCAAAAAGACGCATAAAATCCGTCTCATGATACATAAGCTATGAGAAACCCTAAACTAATGCTATCTAGCTACGGCTAAACTGACGTCGTCTAGTCAGACGTCTCATCACGTCCAAGCGGCGTATCTGTCGGATTCTGCAAAAAAAGACAATAAGACAGCTTTCAGTAAGTATAAACATATAACGACATTTATAAAACAATACAAAAAATAGAAAAGAGTAAACCCTAATACTAACCATGCCGCCGCGAGAACTGAGAATGTCCATCAGGGCGTTTAAGCCCTTCCTGCCTGCGTACTCGCGCTCGTACGGTGTGGGATCACGTCCTGTCATCGACCACTGTCAAAACATACAAAGATTTCATTATGTTAGAATTAAAAAACTCATAAACCCTAAACTATCGAACATAAAGAGCAATGCAAAAACACTTACAAAATCGGCCTCAAATGATGCCCATCCACCGCTCCCCAAGTGGTGCGAGCTCCTGCCTCTACTCGCGCTCTGGCTGCATCCTTTTGTTGCTTCCACTTGTCGGGATTCTCGCGCGCTGCTTTCTTCGCATTCTTCCAATCTTCTTTGGCCAGCCAATCTGGCCTGTTCCACCCATTCTTGATTGCTTTTTGCACTTCGGAACGCTTGTGTTTGCAGTATTCGCGCATTCGAATCTTCATCAGGTCTTCATTGAAGCGCTGATCCCGTGTTGGAACGGGAAACTCATCATGAAGTATGCTGATGACTCTGTTTTTTAAATCACTTGGTACTTCACTCCATTTGTTTAGTATGTAGTGTCTAAACAGCTGAGAGCAAAGACCACGCATGCGCGAGATCACCTTCTTGCCGTCATCATCCATGATGATGCCGCCGCTGAAGTCGACGGAGTAAGGCAAGCCCTCTGGCCGGTGACGCGTGAACCTGGGTGTCCCGGCAGGGGTCTCTAGCGGCGTGTCGATGGGGGTACGGACGTCAGGTGTCTCCACCGGCGTCTGGGCCCCGAAGCGAGGAGTGTCGAGTGGGGTGGCTCCTGGCGGAGTAGGTAGAGGTGTGTAGCTGCTAGGAACAGTCAGCCGTGCAAAACCTGGCGTAGATGGCGATGTTGTGGCTGGTGTGGGGGCGGGCAAAGAAGGGGAGGGTAAAGAGCCTCGTCGAACACGAGGCGGTGTGGAGGCATCGGTGGCGGAATCCCCACAACAACCGCCACCGCCACCACTAGAGCGCCGGTGTCTAGACGAGTGTGAAGCTCGTCTCGTCGACGCCGAAGCTTCGGAGCGCGCCGAATGCTCCGAAAGAGAGGGAGATGCGGATGGAGTAGGAACGCGCGATGATGCGCCAGAGCGATGACGCTCCACGTACCACTGTCTCTGCTGCGGTGACAAAGAAGAAAGAAACTCCTCATCATCCATACCTGCATTAAACACACGAATATTTAAACTTAATATTGAATGAATAGAGTAGACAATGACGCAAAGACCATTAAATACAATGACGTAATGACGCATATAAATACAATGACGCAATGAATTGAGTGATAGAAGAGGCAAGTCGAAAACTCAGAATTTTCAATCAAAAGATGTGAGCGCGAGTAGAAAAGAGCGTTATACACCATGGAAGGTACTTAGAGAGCCAGAGCTTTTACAACACGGAGCAAAATTGTTCAAATACAATATTTGTGGCTTTAAGAGATCTCTCTCTCATCCTCGCATAACTCAGCATAACTTCCTATATCTATATAGAGCTCTCCGTTTAAACACATATCCTCTGTTTCATTTTGTAGCTCCTCTGCATGCACCCCATATAGAGTAGTAGCATCTTGATGCTCGTCTGGCACCACCGCAGCGGCTTCTGATTGAGCATCTTCTCTGATCTCCTCCATTGATGCCGTTGTGATTGGCACATGGTAGCCTTCATACGTCCTTGCACTACGAGGGGCTACCTCTATGACGTACCACCAGTTTGATGTAGACTTTGTAGGATGAAATATTACCTGCCAGAGCCACATAACTTACATGAGAGCTTTCAAGCACATAACTTGTAAAAGGGGGATGTTAACTATTTACATACTTACTTGTTCACAATGCTCGGGTAGTACGAAAGTGTCTCTTAGGTCAGTCCATTTCTTAGTAGAATCCACCTCAAGAAAACCAGACTCTCCTCTACGCACAGTAGCGTTGCGACCCTCCATGATTATCTTGAACCATTGCACGTCGAACAAGTCGACAAAAAATCCTCTGTAATCGATCCTCAAAATCTCTTGCAGCGTGCCGAAGTAAGTGAGTTCCGCCACCACAGGATCTGCATCAGAGGAACGTCGTCGACTAGACTGTTCAAATTTTGCCATGATTCCACAATCTTGAGTAAAACGCTTTTTGTCGATTCGTTCCACCCTAAAATGTCGACCTTTACACCATGCTGCTGTGTATGACTTATACTACAACGAACAAAGATTATGAGTGGCCGTTCAAACGTTTAGAAATAAAGTCACTAGCTAGTCGTACATTGCAAACTTACCTTGGTCGCGCAACCCCGAGAGTACTCCCACTCTTCCTCAGTCACTTCGTCACCGCATTGTTGTGCGCTTTTCAATTGGTTGTGCAACCATCTTAAGCTCATGAAGGTTGGTAGGCTCTCCAGAACCGTCGGATAGTGCATCGGTGGTCGTCTTCCCCGTCTCCACTCGATTCGTGCCCTTTGTCGCTCTTGCTTTGCATCCTCATATTGTGAAATCCACTTTTGCATCACTGGATTGTGAAGCATGCAAAATCGGTTGATTTTAGCCTCTAGATCTTCCGTCATCTTCTTCTCAACACCGAGATTGCACATGACAATCCCAGATATGCGCTCATCATCTATGGTTCGCCATAGCGTGTCCCGGGCTTTATCAAATCCGTCTAGCCACTCTCCAATGTACACTAGGGACTCTGATACCAACCAACCTTCTGCCATGCTACCCTCCGGACGTGCCTTTTGACGCACATATCCCTTAAGCGTTTTCATGAAACGTTCTAAGAAGAACATCCATCTGGAATGAACTGTGCCAGCTATTTCCACCTCATCAACTATGTGAACAAGAAGATGCACCTGAATGGTTAGCATGGTAGTAGGAAAATGTTTCTCAAACATGCACACAAGCTCCGCAGCATTTAGTTTGGCGAATGGTATGGAGTCTACGTTGATCTCCTTTTGTGAGATCCATTGCACCAGCTTTGCAAGTTTGTAGATTGTGTTACGGATGTCGAGAGACAAACATCCCTCAATGGCAACCGGTAAAATAAACTGTAAAGTATGTGCAGCAATGATATTAAAGTCCACATTTTATGCAATGATATTAAAGTCCACTATGAACGTACCTGACACATTTTATGCCAATCGTGTGACTTCAAACCGGTAAGCTTTCCTTCTTTAGTAAAACACGTTCGGAGCGAGTGCATTACGCCAGTGGGGGTCCGCAAAGATCGAATGGTCTCTTTTACTTTGCGTTCTTGGGCTCCTGTGAAAATCCATGGTGCTTTAGGGAGTTTTATCGATCCATCAGACGCTGTTTGCGGCCAATATTGCTCCATACGATCCACATTTCTAAGGTCAACTCTGGCTCCCAAAGTATCTTTCTTGCCGGTCAGATGGTCCCATAGTAGATTACCCACATTCTTGAATATGTGCATTGGATCGAGCAAGTGATTGATCATGAGTCGGGGCCAGTATGGTAACTCGTACCATAGAGATAGTCTCTTCATCCCTGGAGGCAATCCGTCATCGCACATCTCCTTCTGCTCTAACCATGCTTGTGCAGACATCCTTGGTGGCTCTCTTCCCAAAAAGCCGTCGCGTAACACATGATTCTCTGGAAGATACGCTTGATGACCTTCGTAGATTTGCTTCTTCAGTGAGGGCGCCCTACGTGCATTCAGTCTAGGTCCACATGTGACACATGCTCTGTATCCGCTTGTTTGAAGCCCTGCATGTATACACATGATAATAGATCAACTATGGGAAAAAACAAGATTTACAGTGTCTGAGTGAGGAGTGTCAATAGATCACCTGAGCATTCTGTTAGCCCGGGATAGTCATGCATGGTCCACATTAGAATGCCTCTGATCAAAGCATTCCGTCGTCCTGTGTGTCGGCTCATATCCACCACCTCTATGCCAATCCACAATTGTTGTAGCTCTTCCAATAGTGGACGAAGATACACATCCATATTCCCCACTTTATATCGCCCTGGCACAATCAAGCTTAGCCATAGGTGCCCCTTCTTCGTAGTCAACCACGGGGGAATGTTGTAGTTGACGATGACAACGGGCCATACACTGTAAGATGTTGATCTTTGACCAAATGGATTTACGCCATCCATAGCCAGGCCTAAGCGCAAATTTCGAGCTTCCCTGGCAAAATCCGACCATGTTCCATCTATATGTTTCCAGGCTGCGCAATCTGCAGGAATTCGTAGCACACCATCCGAAGATTTATTCTCCTCATGCCATGATGCTAGGGCGGCCATGGACTTACATTCGAAGAAATGCTTGATGCGAGGAAGCAGAGGAAAATGTCGCAAAACCTTTTGTGGAATTTTTGTCCCGTGGAGATCTACTCGATATCTTTCGGAATCACATTTCGGACACTTCTCCATGTCTATGTATTCCCCTCTGAAAAGAATGCAGTCATTAGGACAAGCGTGGATAGAATTGTAATCCATCCCCAAGTTTCGCAAAATCTTTCTTGCTTCATCTCGGGAATCTGGCATCACATTGTCAGCTGGTAGTATGTGCTCTTTAAGCAATCTACACAACATAAAAATACGATACAGTCGTGTAAAAATCTATCAGATCATTATACATTTAGAGTTTTATTAAAGTAAACTAATTGTAATAGATCACCTGAAAAGCGCTGTGACGCTAGTGTCACTCCATCCAAACTTTGCCTGCATGTTGAGAAGAACCAGGAGTGCTTTCAATCTAGACATACGTGCTCCATTATACAATGGCGTATCGGCTTCACTTTTCATATCATCATAGATAAGCCTTTCTGAATCCATGATCGTCTCGATCATTTCATCAATCTCGGGCTCAAACATTGCCTCGTTGGGAATGTGCTCTGCATGATCATCCCCCGAGCTGTCAGAGGCTACATCTTGTGGCCTCACATATGCTGCTTGACCAAAGCGCCTGCGAACACGTCTATTGGGTTGCAAGATTGCTGCTTGTTGGCCAGCGTCAGAGTCCGACGAGTTATAATTGGCAACAACTCGATCTATAATAGATGGATCGAACTCGCCAAATTCGCGAACGTGCTGCAAAGAAACACGTCTTGTCCGTCGCACAGCATGCTTGCATTGATTACAAGGACATAAGACCCTCGTTGAGAGATAGGTGTTTCGGTTGGACGGTCCCACATCCTCGTCACTACTCATAATGAGGATAAAAATCTTATAACCTGGACAACAAATTTAATATTCTATTGGCATTCTTCGTCTTATCTCTCTCTCTCTCTCTCTCTCTCTCTCTCTCTCTCTACCTCACATTCTCTAGTCATGTCCAATCCCCGCACACCTCGGTCTAGAGGTGCACGGAGATCAGAACCACCGGGTTATAATCTCGTCTTTATTGGTCAATACCTATATTTGTGGGTACAAGAAATCTACAGACCCACGTCTACATGATACTGCATGTAGTGGACAAAACCCCTTTGCCTCTTCTCTAGCTGTAGCACTTCACAGCATCTTAACATCTTTTCACAGTAGATCTTTTCACTGTTCGTCTAACTCTAAACCCTAAACCGTAAGTAATTCTTGTGTGGACTCGATCTAATGTAAATAAGCGTAAATCTAAATAAACGTAAATCTAACTAAAAATAAACCTAAATCTAATTTAACGTATGTCTACATCTAACCTAATCTTTAACGTCTTTTGGGATAGTTTCCTACGACGTTAAAACTCTCTTCTTCTTGTGTGTGTGTGTGTGTGTGTGTGTGTGTGTGTGTGTGGGTAAACCTAAATAAACCTAAGTCTAATCTAATATAACATAAATCTAAATCTAACGTAAATTATGTTATATTAAAAACAAAGAACTAAACTAACAGAGATTATAAGAACCTTAAAACTTATTTTTCACATAACTCGGCAAGAGTTGGCATTCTCATCACTAAAGATGTGAGAGTTAACTTCCGGCGGTGACGCTGCCTCATCTCCATCCACATCTGACGACAGCAATTGGCCCTTTGGACCGTTCTTGCTCTTGTTACTAACTTTGAAGTTGCTGTTGAATGACTAGAGGTTGTCTAGATGGTCATTGTCGGGGATGTAGTGACTCTTGCCGCCCTGAAGATCCACCTTCTTCCCTATCTTCTGAAGACATTTCACCAGTACTTTTGGATCGACGGAGCCCACCATGAGTGAAGGCAGCAATACCCTATATTCCATTGAGGGCTTTCTTCACCCGCTTCATGCAGGCATCGCAGTCTATGGAGACCTAAATTTAATCTAATATAACGTAAATCTAAATCTAGCGTAAATAAACGTAAATCTAACTAAAAATAAACCTAAATCTAATCTAATTTAACTTAAATAAACCTAAATCTAATTTAATGTAAGTCTACATCTAACCTAATCTTTAACGTCTTTTAGGATAGTTTCCTACGACGTTATAACTCTCTTCTTCTTGTGTGTGTGCGCGTGTGTGGATGTGTGTGCCAATAAAAAGAGATAAATGGTATAACCTTTCTATCACCCATGCCAAGTATGATAGATTGGTTATGCCATTTCCCTCTTGAATAATAGGTCTTGAGTTCAACTCCTCGTCGGCTAGATCTTTAGGTCTTTTAATTTTAATTAGTTTCCTACGACGTTAAATTAGTTTCTCTCTCTTTCTCTCTCAATGTGTGTGCGTTTTTTTGTTTATGCATGTTTTCTCTCTCTTTTCCTCTCTCAATGTGTGCGTTTTTTGTTAATGCATGTTCTCTCTCTCTTTTCCTCTCTCAATGTGTGCGTTTTTTGTTTATGCATGCTCTCTCTCTCTTTTCCTCTCTCAATGTGTGTGTGCATTCTTTGTTTATGTATGTGTGTGTGCGTTTTTGTTTATATTTGTACTCTTTCTCTCTCTCTCTCTCTCTCTCTCTCTCTCTCTCAAAAACACTATGTGTGTGTGTGTGTGTGTGTGTGAGAGAGAGAGAGAGAGAGAGAGAGAGAGAGAGAGAGAGGGAGAGAGAAAGAGGGGAAGGGAACATGAGAGTGAGGAGAGGGAAGGAGCATACCTGGCTCTCCTTCCTCTCCTTGTGTGTGTGTGTGTGTGTGTGTGTGTGGAGAAGAAAGAGAGAGAGAGAGAGAGAGAGGGAGAGCGTTACCTGCTCTTGCTTGAGGGCGCCGAAAAACTCAGATCTGAGATCTGAGTTTTTGGGCGCTCTCTGTTATTTTTTTAGCCCAGTCGGCGTCGCTATGAGCGTCGCAAATTTACTTGTAAATTTGCGATGCTCATAGCGACGCCGGGAATTTTTTTTTTGAGCGTCGCTGTGTGAGCGTCGCTAATATGAATAGCCTCTTGTAGTGGCAGTTACACCTCGTGACCTCAAAATAGTATACCATTAGGCTTTCTCTGTCTCTCTCTTTTACCACCGAGTACTTCGTCCAAGTTCCCTCTTTAACTCCATTTTTTTTCTCTTAAACTTCATACAAAAAGGGGATCTTTCAAGATCCTTAATAGAGCCCAAAACCAAAATTTGGCAGACCTATTTGTATTTTCGTAGCTCTATGTTAGTCTTGCTTGCCCAATCCAAGATACCAATGTCCGGATAATTCTATCTTATCTATACTAAGGATAATGGGGGAGGGAATTCCAGTTCCCCCTCGTGCCACATGTCGTCTCCTGAGGACTCAGGCGGGCTCACGGTGAAGATTCAAAAAAATATTAGAAAAATCGCCACCGCCGGCCGCCTCTTGAGTAGGTGCGCTTGGCGAAGCTGATCAAAGTGGGGTTGATCAAAGCGGGAGAGCGGGAGAGAGAGAGAGAGAGAGAGAGAGAGAGAGAGAGAGAGAGAGAGAAGGGAGGTATGTGGCCATCTCTGCGGCTCATCGCCATCATCCTCATGGCCACCTTCCCCCTTCCTCAGCGCGCTCCTACGGGCTCATCATCATCATCATCATCATCATCATCATCATCATCATCATCGAGAGGGCTCATCACCATCAAACCTGCTCCTGTCTCTGCAGGCTCATCATCATCATTAAAGTTTCTCCTGAATTGGCTACTCAGCTCACCCTACCCGGCTACTGCAGCTCCTCGCATCGCGCTCCATCACCAGCTACTGTGCAGGTTTCCTCTCTCTCTCTCTCTCTCTCTCTCTCTCTCTCTCTCTCTCTCACGTGTGTGTGTGTGTGTTGCTGTTTTACATACATATAAAAACGCAAACGAACACAAGTGTTCACGACAACCAGATCCTAGACAAGTATAAGGGTTATGCACAAAAATTTATTTGCATGTTTGAAAATAAATTCTGTACATGGTATCAGTAACCAAGAATACATCATAGGAAATTACAATCGCAAAGAATGGTAATAGAGCTACTCCCCATTTGAACGAGCATCAATTTCAAAACATAAAGAATAGCCTGTTTTACTCAAAGAAGGTAGCCCTCACCTGCATCCATAGTAAACAAGAAAACGCTCGGTTAGCAATTGTTTACCGTATACAGGTGAAGCATGGGCATCCCAGTTGTTATCCATGTCACAATGATAAAACAAACAATCCTTAAGTGTATTTTTTTCTTTTTTTTCTTTTTTAAAAATTGATTCTATATTTCTGCTTTTTCTTCAAAGCACACTTTCAAAAACCTTTTGTTTAGTTTTTATATGGATCCAAAGGTACCACATAGATAATTATGCAATAAAATACTCATTTTTTGAGGTGATAGAAGAGAGGTATTTTTTATAAATACGAGTTTAGTATTTTGATCTTTCATTTATACTCCCTTAAGGATTTGTTAATTTGAAAACCCAATATCAATCACTATGGTTATAATCCACCCAAGTAGACGATCTAGACATCATATCAAATAAGCAACCAAATCCCAGAATCATCAAACCTTGAAGTAATATACAGTTTTCGGATCATCATCCCTTTGTTTTGTTCAAAAAATGTGCCCCTAATCATGAAAGTAAAGCCTTATTTTACAGTTTTTTTTAACATTTATGAACCAAGTTACGTGGTCGGAGATATCATATTGCAAACTATCAATGAATATCCCGATCCTAGGTCTTTTTGGTTTAAAGATACATATAGCACCTATCCATGAAATTAATACCCCCCCCCCCCCCCCCCCCCCCCCCCCTTTTTTTAGTTAAATACACGGTGAGAAACCCACCAGTAGATATCATGGAAATAGAACCATATAATACAAGCCTGATTCTCACTCCAAAAAAAACCACTTCATTAATTCTAGTAGACAAAATATGTACAGCTAGCATACATGCTACGCCATTTAGATAAGTGTTTACTGTAGATTTTCAGAAGCCAAAAAGAACACGGCACATTATGATTTGAAGTGGAGATACTTCCTTTACCCAGGAATTTCAACAGGCATTGAAGAATCATAATACCGTGTGTTTTTCGAACCCACATCACCAAGGTTTGTTGCCAAAACCAGAAAGTACGCCCATAAATATGAGAATCGAGACAGTTTTTTTTACAGTTTTTACCTGTCACAAACCATTCATATGCCAGGAGTTATACCATTTGTACACATATGTACCACAGGGTACCATATGTAGAATTTATTTAGCAAACAGTTAGACCTGAACGACCAGTATGGAAAGATCTTTCCCGCCCAAAACAACCCATAGTATCAAAAACAAATACATAATATCAAAGGATACCAAGTATTTAGTTTACCAATCAAACTAAACATGGTCATAGAAATATGACCAGAGGTAGAGATACCATTCTACCAATAGTCAACCAGTCGCAGCCATAAATGACCAGCACTAGAGATATACTCCCTATACCAGATTTACATCAGGCCAAGAAGTACTACATTAGTATCCGGATCATCATTCCCCAGGCCTGTACTCAAACCAGACACCCAGCCATGCACATGAAACACAGCATCATTTTACATTTTATTATACTCACGAACCAGTAACAAGCCATGGGATATTCCCCCTACAGTCACAAATTACCATAGGGTACCATTTTTTACCAACTATTTCTCATAGTTTTTGCTGGTTAGCAACCAAATTATAAAGAGATCAAATCCGCATCAGAACAGAACCTGTCACATGTCAGGGAATATTCCCACTACAAAATGTATCACAGGGTACCATATTTAACTATCATGTCACTCAGTTTTGCAGGTTTTAGCAACAAAATAGATATGAAGAGATTCATTCCACGTCAGAACAAAACTTAGTACCAAAGAAAATATATACTTTCATCGTATACAGATATTTAACTATTCGACCTGTGAACTCAGAGCAGTAGGCAAAACAGCCCCCACGACGACTTCCTTCCCATTCGTCATGACAGTAGAAGACCGTTTCAACAGAGTGCAGAACCCTCCTCACCACTCAATGTAAAAAAGTTTTTACAAATTCCATTACCCCATACAGTAACAATAAGCCAAGTGAGTAATACTACTCACAAGTTTATATAGACTCGGTGTCCTCCCTGCGAGTACTGTTATGATCAGATTCATCCAGAACAAAGATCCCCCAGGATATGCAAACCGTCACACCATTGAGAGAGGATGATATAGGTGCATACCACCCGGCCAAAGCAGATGAATGCGCCCAATCGCCGCCGAGGTCTGGTGTGTAGAGCCAGGCAGCCGTGTAAAGAAAGGTTTCTTAGAAACAGGTGTTGTGAAGACAGATGATAACACCTACCACCAGTTAGATCGAAACTTGCTTGAGGAAGTAATAGTCCTATTTCAACTTAAGAAGGATACATTATGCCAGGCCCTCAATCCCATGGGTCAGTGGTTCTGAGAGGTAGACAAGGGGTGCTATAGCCAGGCAGGCAAACATATTGTAAAGGCAGTAATAGGTATTAAGAGCCAATTAGTCAATTCCAACCCTAGTCTATTAAGGATTAATGTACTCTTTTCTAGGTACCCTTTATATATAGGCAAAAAACTTCCATATCGCCCATGTTTTAGGTGTTTTTTCTAGGTTGAAAAAAAGTTTTAAAGTATTTTCACAATTTGTACAAAGCTCAGCCTGGAGTGGTATTAGTACATCCGTACAAGATGAAGGGGTTTTTTTTTATATGCTAGATTATACTATTTCATAAGCAACTATATGCATGGTATTCAGAGAACTAAAACCATTACTCCTTATATTTATCATGGATAGGTCCTATTCTTCATATACCAACTGTTTGGTGTTTAGACCTGAGTTGGATCATAGCCACAGTACCATCCCTTTTAGTATAAGAGTAAGGAAGCCTTGGAGTGGCAATAGTATACGCAGTTTAGTGTGTGTTATACACTAATCCCTTAGGGCTTTAAACACCGATCTGATATTAGCTATTGCAGTCCAACACCTGCAGCAGACTCCTGAGTTAGTTCGTAGATCATTTGTCAAAAAATATGCCAGCCTTCTCTTTCCGAACCAGGGGACAACTGTAGCCCAAACACAGTGGTGGACATATCAAGATAAACTCACCAGAGTAACATTATGGGGTCGAGAGCATTTCAAGAAGAACATTAGTCTGGCAATGGTAAAAGAGGCCATGGGTTTAGGTCTGAAGTACTATTACGTTAAGCAGTCTATGAAGCGCGGGTTCTCAGAGCAATTATTCCTACTGGCACAATTTATTCCTCATCACAAGCTCTTCCTAGGTCCTCATTTTGGTCCCTACTTACGAGGATACTTTGATTATTCTCCCCGAACTAGAGGTTTAAGCATGGCATTAGCTAATCATATCCTGCCCCATACAGAACGACCACCCATATGTTTCTATTGCGATAGTTGTTTGTGTGATCATGTAATGGACGGCTTAACCGTGATGTAAGAGGAACCAAGGCGGTTTTATCTGCTCTTATTTATAATAGACCCTCTTTTTTTTGTAAGCAATACTTTTGAACAAGTATGTGTGTGTGTGTGTGTGTGTGAGAGAGAGAGAGAGAGAGAGAGAGAAATGAAATGAATGTGTGTGTAGTAGTTCTAAATCTATATATATACGCAAACGAACACTACCTGTTCACAGACCAACAATTCTAGAATAGTACAATGGATTTGTACATTAATTTAATTGCAGTTGAAAATAAATTATGTACAAGGTAATGAAGATAACAGAATATATTGCGGGAAACCGCAATCCCAAAATCTGGGAAATTTTGCTTCACGTTAAGAGATCCGCCATTTGTTAAGAACGGAATGTTTAAATCAAAGAAGGTAGCCCTCACCTGCACCCATAGCCACAAGAAAACAATTCGTTAGCACGTGACTGTATGCAGGTGATGCTGGGCATCCCAGTTGTTATCCATGTCACCATAAAAAAACACATTTCTTAACTAGTATTGTTCTTTTTGGAAAAAAGTTCCTTGGCATTTTTGCCAATCTGATAAAGGAAAGTGAAAACCCATAAAGCAGCTATATATCTGGTTATTTCTCGATTATATTTATTTATTTTTTAACTTTCTTTGCCAAACCTAAGATTTTAGGAAAAAGAAAACTTCTTCTTTAATCTAACTGGAGAAAAATTCACTCTATAGAGGTAGGCACAGTTAATCTCAAGCCAGATCTCAGTTTATTAAGGACCACCTCTTCCTTGTGGTTTGAAGTATAGAAAAAAACAATTTTTTGGAACAGATCCTACTTCAAGAACCCTTTTATAAACAAGCTGAGAAATCCCCAAAAAAAACATCTAAGAGTTTACCAATTGATCAACCAGAGCTCCCCCCCTTTTTTTTAATTATATTCACTTCCTTTATCAAGAAATATCTATGTTTATTATCTCATGTCTGACATACTATAGCCTAAGCCAGCTATAAACTGTCTTTCATACCATAATACCCTAGAAGACTCAGTCCCTAGAGCCAGCTCAGACCTCTTCCGAGAAAGACACGACATAAGAGTAACCAACCAGGATCAGTTAAAGGGAAATATATGACTTTCCTTATAGTATCGAGTACCTTTTAAACCAGCCCACTAGAAGCTTTTTTGTATATACTGCAAGATAGTAGGTAAAGACCAGTTCATATATACTTGAGTGAGAATACGAAGCGAGCAGATGATGGAAAGCAAATTTTATTGAATAGCCGAGGTTCAAACCAACCATGGCCATCAGAAATCCGTCACTATGTTGAATCAGTGATAAGTCACCAGAAACTATCACTAATCTTCCTAGCATGTGATGAAAAAAATCAAGTAAATTTGAAACCTGCTTTTCTCTACCTCAATCCAGTATGTGATGCCACTCTATTTCTACAGAATATCAGAGATAGGGCAACATATCAGAAGCCAGTACTCAGCAAATACAAAATAACTTTGAGTGGATTCAGTAAGATAGGCATCTACACTAAAAACAAATCAATCTTACTAGTAGGTGATGTAATATGGTAAAAAAGGTCGAGTCAATTTGCAAAAAACAATACTTACTCCTACAATCTGGTATGTGATGCCACACATTACCTACAGAATATCAGAAGACAGGGAAACATTTCCGATACCTGTATTCAGTGTTCTAAGAATAATCTTTAGCCGATTCAATAAAATTGGCACCCGAACTAGAAACCGAATCAGTCTCGGGTCTGTCCACTTACCCAAAGTACCTCAGCAATGTAGTGTTACAACAAACCAAAATATCCTACAAATTTTATAAGCCCATTATAGCTCATTTTTTGTGAAATTCTGGTTTTTTTCAGATCTGCAGTATCCCTTTCATAAGTACATTACACCTATTTGAGTAGCTATTTATAAAACATAGCATCATCAACCATATATACAAACCATTTCCTTTAAATACCACACCATCCTCTTTTTAATGCAGCCATGATAAGCTTCATACCTGGCAGTCCCCCTTTAAAAAAAAAAAAATTAAGGACAAATTTCTTCTCCAAAAAACCAGTTTTATAGCACATTTTAAGGATCCATACTTATTACTTCCATCACTCCAAAACAACTTGGTAGTTCTTAGTTTTAAATGAGCCATTTACACTTCTTCTCATAACCAGGAAGATCCAGTTTCCAGAACCTGGTTATATATTTTTTTATACGGTTATTTTATGAAAACATACATCATTAGTCAAAGAGAATCACAACTTCCCATCTGCCCCAAAGCAATCATATACTACCACTCACATTTCTCCCCATAAACCTGTAAGAACAGTTTCCAGAACGGGTTTCTTTTTAAAAAAAGGTCTAATTACTGGTTTTTCAAAGCCTTTCACAACATTTTCAGCATAGCTTCATAGTATCTATTGACAGTCTCGAGATCAAGAAATATTTTCTATTAACCTGTAGATTAGGAGACGCAGAAGTCTCCACACTATCCTTCCCATTCTTTTTCGGCATGTTGAGCACACAGTAGTAAATAGCTTCTAACTCACACAATTTAGAATGCACACACAGGTGAATACAAAGCACGATGCTAATTTAGTATGAGTACTCACCTTTAAGAGGCTTTTATATCTTTTGATGCCCATCAGAAGAAGATACGCCAGACTCAGACAGGTTACCCACACTCGAGGTCGCCCATACTGGCCATATACTCAGCGATTCTCCCCAGCTAGAGATCCGGCTATTCCAGCTAGACAATGTTGCACCACATTCGCTGCTACATTCACCTGCCGACCAGACCCTAGCACACAGGCGGTAGCGTGCAGTAGGAAGCACGAATACTAAATGAAGAGAAGAGTTTAAACGCTACACAGTATTCTATCGTGTATACAGCAGAGATTTTTTTAAGTTAAATGCAAGGTCAAGTCCCCTTGACATCCCAAGTTACACGCTGGCAATCGATAATAACCCACTCACATGGTCGATACACGGTCCGTAATCCATTACGTGTTTATTGTACCTAGCCCAACTTGATGGTACACAACCCGTTATCCATACTACAGAACCCACAATAAGCTTATGTCATACAACAATCCATTAGGGTAAAGTATACATGCCTCGATCTTAACGGTGTGAGTTACTCTACTTAGAGACAGCAAGTTTAGGTAATCATTTATTATTTCCAATTTTGTCTCGAAGTCAAAAGGTGGTTCTATAAAAGATAGATGACATTTTAACACAACCAAGTCCATAGTATTAGTATGGAGTAACTTTTCCCGAGTTAACATCAAGCTTATTTGCTCCTCAGGTGTATTTATCCTATTATGGCTTATCGTCAAGAACTAGTTTTTGCCATAGCAACAGCTCATCTTCATCAGTCAAGTGAATCTACTCAGAGAGCGACTTTACTCCGTTATGAACTTCATCTATTTCCGCAATTAAGAACCTCTGTTTCCCAAACTAAATGGTGGACATATCAGGACCGAGTGACACGTGTGACCCTTTGGGGTCGCGAGAATTTTAGGAACAATATCAGATTGGCGATGGTAATTGAGGCTCTGGGCCTAGTGCCATAGTATTATTACATAGAACATTCACTGAAGCCAGGTTTTTCTAAGCGGTTATACCTACTAGCCCAGTTCCTACCACCTCATAAGATTTTTTTGTATCGTAGTTATTGTCATCCACTAAGAGGATATTTTAACAGTACACCACGCACCTGGGAGTATGGGGTAGTCTTGGCGACTTGTATCTTACCTTTAGCTGAGCACCCAAACACATGCTTTTACTGTGATAGCTGTTTGTGTGATCCTGTAATGGGCAGCTTGATAGAGATGTAGATGAAGGGATCCCAAAATACTTATCAGCCAGGCTTTTTTTTGTCAAATTTAAGAGATGAGTCAAGTGAAAGACATCATGTAATTTTGTGTGTGCGTGTGTGCGCGTGTGTGTGTGTGTGTGAGAGAGAGAGAGAGGGAGAGAGGGAAATGAAATGAAATGTTATATTGAGCGTCTGAGAGTGTGAGAGAGAGAGAGAAATGAAATGAAATGCTATATTGAATGTCTGGGTACAAAAAAAAGGGGGGAAATTACCAAAGTATCCCCTTGGCTATGGACATTTTTGCCTTTTTGTGAGGAAATTTGTGACAGTAAAAAATGGACCTCAATAAAGCTTAGAAAATCTTGAACAATCCAACCAAAATAGATACAAGGGTATTTTGGGAATTTTTGAAATTTGAGGGGTATTCTAGGAATTTCCATAAATTAGAGGGGTGTTTTTTAAATTTGAGGGGTATTCTAGGTATTTCCACAAATTTCCGCAAAGTCCCATGATGCTCAACTTCCTCCATAACTACCTTCGAACGCATTTAGTCTCTCTCTCACACTCTGTCTCACACACACACTTTCGTGTGAGAGACAGAGAGAGATGAAATGAAATGCTATATAAACGTCTTCAGAAGGCCAAAAAGACCTATGAGACCAAATTTATACAATCTTTGTGAATCCAATACAATGTCTAGGTGCAAAAAAAAATCAAAGTGAAAAACTAAAATCATCATCATCAATGCATGAGGATGCTCGGCATTGGGCGTTTCTTGAGAAAGTATTGCATCGAGAAATGAAATGAAATGTTATATTAAAATTCTTTAGAAGGCCAAAATGAACAATGAGACCAAATTGATACAATCTTTGTGAATCTAATACAATGTCTGGGTGCAAAAAAAACTAAAATCTTTGTCATCAATGACGAAGGTGGTCGGCATTGGGCGTTGCCCGAGAAAGTACTACATCAATCACTGAAGAGCATCGTCAATGTCCACCTCCATGAATAGTCGTATTGGATGTCCTGATCCAATGATAGAGCCTCCGTCAATGGGCCAGCGTCGGCTATCAGCAATGGACTGTGTCGACTGCGTCTACAATCAAGCAATGGAATGTACGTTGGTCGGTGTCGTTTTGTGTGCAGCCACTCGACTGTCACGTCGGGTGATCCATCTCACACATAGAGAGAGAGAGAGAGAGAGAGAGAGAGAGAGAGAGAGAGAGAGAGAGAGAGAGAGAGAGAGAGAGAGAGAGAGAGAGAGAGAGAGAGACATCTTGAAGACAACGGTGAGGGTCAGGGAGCTCCGATGTCGAGGGATAATTGTGCGAAAGGTGAGCTGGGAAGGCACTGGGCCCCTGGCTGTGAGAGGTCCGGGGAAAGAGGTGCAGCAGGCACAATTAACAACAATAGTGCTCAAAACAAACGGTTCTCTTAATTCCACTTAGTCAACCATAATCATCATTAATCAATCATTAATGGAGGCTTAATGCTCCTTACAAGATGATTCATGGCTTAAACCAGGCGCTAATGAAGAAAAGTGATAATGACCTGCTTAATACTGCCTTCTGCTTCTTCCCGTTAAGGCATAGGAGCTTCCGTCTTCCAATGCTTGTGTGATTTAGCATAAGGTTTATGGCTTAAATCTCTGATTTGAATTGGTGTATCGTGATCTGGCTTGATTCGAATGGCTAATCAAGGCTTAATGATATCCAAAGCTTTGGCTTGGTTGATCCAAAAAAGCTTCCCCGCAATTAACGAGAGCTTATGAGGTTTCAAGTAGGTTTAGGAATGGCTTAAGAGAGAAATAGGTTAAGCTTGGGAGATTAGGGAGCTTTAGGGATGACTTCAGGGCGAGATTTTCTTAGGCTTCGGAGATTAGAGAGCTTAAGAGCTCAAGAGCTTCAAGATATGTGGAGGAGGAAACTTCAGAGCTTATGTGGAGGAGATTAGGAGGAGGAGGCTTAAGATATTATGTGGAGGAGATTAGGAGGAGGAGGCTTAAGAGATTCTGTGGAGGAGAGCTCAAATTAGCCACACGACCCCTCTTGTACGTTGCATGCCCCTTCTTTTTCTATATTTGGCTCACCCATTAGCGACGTCGCTAATGGGTAGCCACTCTAATGACGTGGAAGGTTGTATTTTTGGACAGCTTCAAATGCAAAGCGGCTGGCACCGAATCTGCGCACGATGGGTTTTTGAGTGTTTTCCGCTTCTATGTCGAGCTCGTCCGAGCACTCTAGCGCCCAACGCGAGTGGATCTTTGCCTCCTGTGCCATTCGCCTGCTGCTGTTGAATGCCATAGTCTTTTTCTTTACTTGGCTTCACACTAAGTTAAAAAGAATACCTTCCTTTTTTAAACGGGCGGCCCTTTTATGTGCCCTCGGGTGGCAGGTCATCGGGCGGACATAAAACGTGGGTGTCCTTAGTTTGTGGCCCTTGGCCAATATCGGGGCCAATATTTGATGGGCTTTGGGCATCACACTTGGCGTATATTTAGTTTAAAGCATTGCAAGAGCCGACATTCGAGACACGAAGCTCTGCAAAATTTACGGCACCACATTTGGCATACATATCTAGCAAAGCATTGCCAAACACGGCATTCTTCGAGAGCAGTCCTTGACTAACATTATCATCTTGAACTTCGATGCCCGTATCAACATTTCGTCATCCCGTGATCGTTGCATTCCAAGATACGACATTCCGAATGTGGTACTCCTCAAACCAATTACTGCTCCATGCATTCCAAAATCCCGGCTGCAGCTCATGACCGAGCGGACCGAAGTGGTACGGAACTGACCCCCGGTGAATATTTGCTGGCCAATATCTTGGTAACTGGAACTCTGATCACTCATCTGAAAAGACCGGCGCGCTCCTTAGAGTGAGCACTTCAGGCCCATACATTCATTTCAATTCTATCACCTTAGCTACAGTTGCCCAATCCGGTACGGATCTGCAATCAACTTAAACTTTAAACTGCCATAACTTCTTCACCGTAGCTCCAATCGATGAGCCGTAAAGACAGGCCGGTAGAGCACATTAAGTACTTCAACTTTGATTAATAAAAACCCAGATATAACCACTTCAAGAATACTCACTGTTTGGCTTTACCAAGACATCTTTTGGCCCTTAGAGCCACATCTGACACACTTTCAGCTTATAAATTGGCTTGTTAGCAAGCCCTTATAACTGCTGATTAACCATGTAGGATTCAAATACACCTGACCAGCATTCCTTTGCTCATTTTCTTGTCATGGGAGCGGAGAAACACGACATTTACCCCCTCTGAACGTGCACAGCCTCCGGTCTGTGCCAACCGGTCTTCAAGCTGCATCCTCTATAAATACCTTAAGCTACTTGTCATCAAGCTCATGTAGTTGATAAAGCTATGTAAAACAAAAAGAAGGTGTAAATCATAGCATCAATAATCTAGCTCAATTATCTGGTAGATGTCTCATCACAAATATTTGAACCATAGTGGTCGTATCTCCAAAGCATGCAATTATGAAAATCTGTTTAGTGAACCGCGTTAGACTCAAGTGCTCCAGTTACTTATGCACACAGCTTGACCATCAGCTCTCTTTAAGGAACCCTGTCAAGCTTAAGTATGCCTTACTCTGTCTGCACACGGAATGGTCGTCAAGTCCTTTACTTCAAGTTCTGGTAGCAAAACCATCTCAAAAGATGTGAAGATACTATAACAATTGTCCAAGATGTGAAGATACTATAACAATTGTCCAAGATGTCAACTAGAAGCTATCCATGTAAGCTTATTGATCATATACCCAAAAATACGTCTGTCTTATTATACATCCAAAAAAAAATCTATTGGTAAGTAACCTTACAGGAAAATAAATGATATCTCTGAATCTACAAGTTGCTCTTCAATAGCTCCTAGGATCAAATGGAATAATAAGAAATTGCCCCAATAGTGGAGCAACGTAATATCCGCATAAGCACACACATTCTGAATCAATCAACTTCAAGAATTTCTACTCCAAATATGCTATGCCAGGATCTAGCAGAAAGAAACCACAATAAAGACCCAAAAATACCCATCCATAATGAACCTGCTTTTGAAGATCTTTCGAATCACCTGGATCAAATACCATTAAGATCACATAGCATTGATGGCCTCCGCAATATACTAGAGCTTCACCTGAAGCATAGTGCAACAGCCACATCTCATAAGCTTTTGGTAACTTAAGGTCGTTACCAACAAGAATTAAAGAATTCTGACTCCCTTTTACTGGTAGCCAGGACATCACTAACATAAGAATTAGGAATAATATCCAAATCCAGCCACATTTGGCACATCGTCCAAGAAAATGAAAAATTACGTGCACTTTATGCAGTATCATGGATGATTTAGCATCATCACCCCCTCTAGCTTCACACCCATTACAAAAAATCTTAGGACTTCTAGACCTGTGTCATTAGAGAGATTTTTACCTGGCTCTTGAGGTTGATAATGAATAATAGCTTTTTCCTGAAACTCTTCATCCATAACATCCTTGAGAAAATCACCTTTGGAAGTCTCAACATTCAGCAAAGATTTAGGAGTTGGCTCCTCTTGCAACCCGTATATAAGCGTAGATGTACAATCCATGTCATTATCCTGTTCACGATCAGCATGATGTAGCCAATCTTCAATATCGTCCTCTGCTTCCTCATCTGCATCCATGCTACTTAGCAAGCCATTATAACTTTGAAAAGGTTCATCAGGCACCCCCTCTGAAGGGGTACATGCATCACAAAGCTGAGCTATACTGCTATAACCTTCTCCTTCATATTGGGCCAAAAATCCATCAATTATGGAATCTGCTTCTTTGATAATAGAATCGGCGAACATATTGCCAGCAGCAACCATAAGCTCATTGGCATTATCAAGTACATCTTGTGTTAGGTTCACAATCTCGGCCACTTCATCATCTATTGCATGTATAATAGATTTGTTTCTGCAATCATCTGTAATAACTCTGTTGTCCTGCTCAGCTATAATGCTGATAGAACCATTAGAAGCCTGTAGTGGCTCATCTTCTTGATAAACCTGTTGAGAGCATCCCATGCCAAGGTCAATAGCTTGAAAAAAATTTGATGTACAATCTAGCTCTTCACTAGAACCATTATTCGAAGTAACTTCCATGCGAGAAATCTTCAAAAAAAATCATACATCTGTGTTTCGGTAGTAAAATCATCATGTACCTTTGCTTGGTTGCTCAAAATATGATGGTCCTTTGAAGTTAAATATGATTCTTCCAAAGCTCTATTTGCCTTGGCTTGACTTCTTGCAGAAATATGGTCCCAAAATTGATCATAATTAAGGAACTGCATCTTCCCCCCTTCTTCTTTATAGAAAATAATCTGGCCTCGTTCGTTAATCTCCTTCATTGTTAACTCGATAATTCTTGAGCTTTCATGAACAAACCCTTCTGCAAAATAATCCCATTGTGTGGGGTATGTCTTTGCCAGTTCTCGAACCTTGTCTTTAAACTCGGAGGTTACAACTTCTTCAAAGGTTGAAATCATCCGATCTTCTAGAATTCCTCGGCTCTTCATCTCCGCTTGATAGCATGCAAGGAGTCCATCTGGATCATGACCTTGAAAAATCCCATACTGTTCATGTACAACATCAAGTGCCATCTCCACTACAACATCAATCTGCTCAAGTTTCATCTTCATAACTTTTACTTCGTGCAAACATCTCTAAACTAAGCCCAACATTTTCGGCAGATCTGCTATTGCTAGATTTTTATCAAATCTATTCAGGTTGTAATCTTCAATAAACTGCTTCAATTCTGTTGGAATCTCCATCCTAACCTCCCACCCCGGCTCATTTTGCATCGGGTTCACCAAGAAATGTCGGGGATAATTGTGCGAAAGGTGAGCTGGGAAGGCACCGAGCCCCTGGCTGTGAAAGGTGTAGGGAAAGAGGTGCAACAGGCACAATTAACAACAACAGTGCTCAAAACGAACGGTTCTCTTAATTCCACTTAGTCAATCATAATCATCATTAATCAATCATTAATGGAGGCTTAATGCTCCTTACAAGATGAATCCTGGCTTAAACCAGGTGCTAATGAAGAAAAGTGATAATGACCTGCTTAATACTGCCTTCTGCTTCTTCCCATTAAGGCATAGGAACTTCTGTCTTCCAATGCCCATCTGATTTGGCTTAAGGTTTATGGCTTGATCTCTAATTTGGCTTAAGGTTTATGGCTTAATCTCTGATTTGAATGGGTTTATCGTGATTGGTTCGATTCAAATGGTTAATCAAGGCTTAATGATATCCAGAGCTTTGGCTTGGTTGATCCGAGAAAGTTTCCCCGCAATTCACGAGAGCTTATGAGGTTTCGAGTAGGTTTAGGAATGGCTTAAGAGCAAAATAGGTTAAGATTGGGAGATTAGGGAGCTTTAGGGATGGGTTCAAGGCGAGATTTTCTTAGGCTTCGGAGATTAGAGAGCTTAAGAGCTCAAGAGCTTCAAGATATGTGGAGGAGGAGACTTCAGAGCTTATGTGGAGGAGATTAGGAGGAGGCTTAAGAGATTATGTGGTGAAGATTAGGAGGAGGAGGCTTAAGAGATTATGTGGAGGAGAGCTCAAATTAGCCACACAACCCCTCTTGTACGTTGCATGCCCCCCCTTTTTCTATATTTGGCTCACCCATTAGCGACGTCGCTAATGGGTAGCCACTCTAATGATGTGGCACGTTATATTTTCGGACAGCTCCAAATGCAAAGTGGTTGGCACCGAATCTGCGCGCGACAAGTTTCTGAGTGTTTTCCGCTTCTGTGTCGAGCTCGTCGCGCCCAGCGCGAGTGGATCTTTGCCTCCTGCGCCATTCACTTGCTGCTGTTGAACGCCATAGTCTTTTTCTTTACTTGGCTTCACACTAAGTTAAAAAGAAACCTTCCTTTTTTAAACGGGCAGCCCTTTTATGTGCCCTTGGCGGCTGGTCATCAGGCGGACATAAAACGTGGGTGTCCTTAGTTCGTGGCCCTTGCCCAATATTTGATGGGCTTTGGGCATCACACCTAGTATATATTTAGTTTAAAGAATTGCAAGAGCCGACATTCTAGACACGAAGCTTTGCAAAATTCACGGCACCACATTTGGCATACATATCTAGCAAAGCAATACCAAACACGACATTCTTCGAGAGCTGTCCTTGAATAACATTATCATCTTGAACTTCGATGCCTGTATCAACATTTCGTCATCCCGTGATCATTGCATTCGAAGAGTCGACATTTTGAATGGGATATTCCTCAAACCAATTATTGCTCCATGCATTCCAAAATCCGTGCTGCAACTCATTGACCGAGCGGGCCGGAGTGGTACGGAACCGGTCCTCGGTGAATATTTACCGGCCAATTCTTGGTAACCGGAACTCCGACACTAATTTGAAAAGACCGACACACTCCTCAGAGTGAGCACTTCAGGCCCGTACATTCATTTAAATTCTGTCACCTTAGCTACAGTTGCCCAATCCGGTACGGATATGCAATCGACTTAAACTTTAAGCTACCATAACTTCTTCACCGTAGCTCCAATCGACGAGCCGTAAAGATAGGCCGGTAGAGCACATTGAGTACTAATAAAAACCCAGCCATAACCACTTCAAGCATACTCACTGTTTGGATTTACCAAGACATCTTTTGGCCCTTAGAGCCACATCTGGAACACCTTCAACTTATAAATTGGCTTGCTAGCAAGCCCTTATAACTGTTGATTAACCATGTAGGATTCAAATACACATGACTAGCATTCCTTTGCTCATTTTCTTGTCATGGGAGCGGAGCAACACGACATCGGGAATATTTTAGTAGCTATAGAGAGAGAGCATCTCTCCAAATGCGATCGCGTACGCTTTCACCTTGAAGGCATGTGGCACTTTATAAAGCACAAAAAGTGCTTAAGGAGCTTCCTATCTGGAATGTCGTCTCTTGGAATGCACGGATTGCGGGATATGCCCAACTTGGGCTGCACCAAGAAGCTTTAGGCTGTTTTTGTGGATGTGAAGCCAGAGTGTCTTGCTAGATGCAACAATCACATATGCTTGCATCTTGAAGGCAACAATGAGGGTCATGAAATCTTTGAGCTGTTTTCAGCAGGTGCAGAGGGTGGACATCACATATGCTTGCACCTTGAAGGCATGTGGCATTAAGAAAAATATTGATATGCGCATGTGAAACCACGATGATATTGTTAGTCAGGGGTTGTTGAAAGAACGCCTTGTGCTTGGCACTACCTTGGTCAACGTGAAGCAAGGGTGTACTACAAGAGTCTCCGAATTTAGATCTATCTCAAATAAGCTCAATGCATTGGTAACGACCCATTGGCCCAAGAAGGGGATTAATGATGTTAGCGATGTTCCATCCAGTTCAAATCAGGGCAACCCTTGCAAGAAGTGAATTATGTAATCGATAGTAATAGTCACTTCTTTCTCATTTATAGGCTTAGAGGATCTATATTTTGGTGTCTTTGCAGATATTGACTACATTCTGGGGGAGGCTTATGTATGTAGTGGATACCAATTTTCTCAGACTCTTGGTTGTCTTCTTTGGATACTACATTTTCAGGGGATCTCCATAATTGTATTATTTTTGTTGCCAATATGTCTTTTGAGTCACACCTTCTGTTCCCCGCCCCCCTTGCACTCTCTCTCTCTCTCTCTCTCTCTCTCTCTCTCTCTCTCTGGCAGATGCAAAGCAAGAGTGTCTCTCCCAATGCAATCACATGCACTCGCATCTTGAAGGAAAGGGTCAGGATTAGGAAGCTTTGGGCCATTTTCAGCAAATGCAGAAAGAGGGCATCGCTCCATATGCAATCACGTACATTTACGTAGTGAAGGCATGTGCCATTACACAAGATGCTGATATTGGCACAAGAATTCATGATCATATTGTTAGTCAATGGTTGCTGAAAGAAAATGTTGTGCTTGCCACTGCCTTGGTGTCAGGCGCAATAGAATGAAAATAGAGAGATATATAGAGAAGAGGAGATTGACACCCGATGGGATCCCAACCAAACCTCTCAACAAGGGGCCCCCACAACATTGCCGATGTGGTATTTGCTTTTGATTGTGTAAACGGAATGTACACAACAATTCAAGCCTCAATGCAACTCTACCAACTCAAATGGGGACTGTCACCATGGTAACTCTTCATAATGAAGCACCTCCACCGCTGATTTGGATGCACCTTTGAATTCGTCTTGATGTGGGTTGCCAATGGCCAATAATGGGTTGACCAAATTTGCAAACATTGGCTATCCTACTGCAATGGCTGGTATGGGGCTTAATCTGCAAAATTCTATGCTGATCTACTGCACACAAGAGTGCTAGGGCTATCGCTCGACCATCATGAGCTCAACTAGAGAAAAAATATAGATAATGGCTGCTAGACCCACAAATGTCGGGCTGATGAGTGTCTAGAAGCACTAGGAAGCTCTACTCTTCATTAGTGCTCCCAACTTACAGATGGAAAAACATTAGGGCTTCTTCTCCTTTTATATCGACTGAACAATACTTATAATCTTTTGAGTGGCTAGGTCAAGCAAGCATCATCCAAGTCCAACAAGAAGAAATCATAATAAATGATTTATTTATATAAACTGGACAGGGTAAAATAAGGGTGCAAAATGAGCACATCTGCATCGACTGCGACAATCCGGTTGACGTGCAGACTGGCGCATTGTAACCACAGTGGAAAATTGCCGACAAAAACTTAGGCCTTAACCGACAATTGTCAATGGGCTAATCTAATGGACTCGCTCCCCCAATTATATCCTTAGTAGTAGTTAGATGAGATATAGAGAGATAGATATAGAAGTATATAGACATTTACCATGTGGGTTGGCAAGCTTCTCTCATTGAATCCCTCAAAGAAAGATAGACTTAGTTGATAAATCCTTTCTTGTCCATACTCTCTTCTTAATTCTCTAGATACTAACCTGTATATATCTGTGAGTACTTATAAGAGTTTTTTTTTGGACAGATGGCTATTGGTCCAAAGGTGTTATCTCCTGGACATGCAACGCAGTAGGATATGTCAAGCCTCTCGAGCTACTCGACGTGCAGCAGCGTGAGATAGAGTTCGACATTCTCTGGGGGAGATTAATGTGCCTCGCTTGGAAGATTGCCACCATTTGATAAACATGAATCGATGCAATGAATTTCCTCAGGGAAGGATTGCATTGGATGTAGATATCGAGTCAATGCTCCCACAAAGTTATGTCGGGATTGAAGTGGAAGGCAATTTGGAAGACAATAATGGAGATGTTCCTGAGGAGCTTGTAATTGTCTCCAGAGAGGGAGATAACTCCAAAGTTGAGACACTTTGCCTATCTATCACCTACTTATATTCTGAGACCACTTCCTTGATGCATATCTCTATGTTGTCTCTTTCTCATGAAAAGTGTATTCTTCACAACATAGGCAACTTGGATTTTGCATGTTCCTTTTGTGGTGCTTTAGCTTGGAAAATAGAAGCAAAGACCATTCGCACATTTGTGGGGGAGAGTTGTTACAACTCAGGAAATGTTTCTTTGCCGCCATTAAGTGAACCTCCTTTAGAATTAAGAGAATTGATGCACGGGGGTAATACTAGAAGTAGAGAATTCTTGAAACATATCAAAGCATACAATAGTGTGTTGGCTTTTGCTTCTTTGGGAGCTCATATAGATGAATCTCTCTGCCAAAGAAAAGGAATCTACACCTTCAAAGTGCATGGATCTATTTATCATAACATTGGTCCATTGATGCCAGAAGAATGATCAGGTTGTATTTTTGCTTTGCTCAGTTGTATTTTTTTTACACTGAGAATGAGTTGCAAAATAGGATGAGTCATGTTTCTAAACTCAAACCATATGTTTTGGAAATCTTGCAATCGATGATGCATCGAGTAAATCTGTATGTTCAAGCTTTTAGGGAGTTTGCTACAATGGTTCAAACTTCCAATATTTTGGAGATTAGGATGGTCATTACTGAGAAGCATACAAATGGCTAGCAGTATGTTGCTCTAACAACTGTGGAAGTTGCTACAATCATGCCTGGTCAGGGTGAAGAGAGAAACGTTGGCCATTGTGATATTGTGTTGAATCTTTTGGGTGGTGGTCTAAAAAGAATCTCAAATTGCCATAGGTCATACATGCCTCTATTATATGTGTTGCTATTTCCAAATGGTGAAGAAGGTTGGAATCCTTACATACCGCAAGTGAACAAAGCGGAAGTAAGCAGAGAGCAAGTAAATGAAACTACAAAGTATATTTTTACAATGGATTTCTATAAGTATAGATTGCAAATTAGAGATGACACGACACAATGTCTTTTATATGGTGGTAGGCTACTGCAAAAATATATTGTTGATGCATATAGTTGTATGGAGGAGTTGAGGCTTTTGTGGGTTCGTAATCATCAAAGTGATCTTCACAGTGAGGTGTATCAGGGCTTGATAGGTATGGTTGGAACAAGACATGGAACATGGGATGATAGAGAGCCGTTATTGGGTGCTAATGTTGGAAGAAGGGTTGTATTGGCTTCTTCGTATGTTGGTGGCCCTCGCTATATGCACCAGCTATATCAGGATGCCATGGCAATTGTGCGCAAGAGAGGAAAACCTGATCTCTTCATTACATTCACATGCAATCCTGGATGGAAGGAGATACATGATGCCGTCCTGATCTTACTGCCCGTGTTTTCTACCATAAGTTCAAGGATTTGATGGGCTTGCTGATTAAGAGAGCTTTTTTTTGTAAGGTCATTGGACACATTTATGTGATTGAGTTCCAAAAGCCAGTAGATACATTGCATTATGATAAGATTGTGTGTGCAGAGCTTCCTGATAAGGTAATGTTTCCACAGTTGTATGATGTTATCAGTCGGTGTAATGTGCATGGCCCGTGTGTAAACTTGAATAAGAATGCTCCATGTATGAAAGAAGGAAAGTGCATGTTCAAATATCCTCGAAGCTTCAGTGCATCGACTACTGTGGCTAGGGATGGATACCCAACATGCATGAGGAGGGATGATGGAAATTACACTGTTCGTAATAAAGTGCAAGTGAGTAATAAATGGATTGTTCCATACAATCCATTTTTTTCAATAAGGTACAATGCACATATCAATGTGGAGGTTTGCTCCACTATATCTGCTGTGAAATATCTCTACAAGTATGTGTATAAGGGACATGACAGGGCCACTATTATTCTGCAAGGTAGTGAAGGGCTTCTAAATGAAGTTACAAACTATCTTAATGCTCTATATGTATCAGCATTTGAGGCTATCTAGTGGATATTTGGGTTTCACATTCATAAAGAGAAACCTGACATACAACGGCTCCAAGTTACCTTGCCTCATCAAAATCAAGTCATCTTCAACGACAAAGCGACTGTACAGAGTGTGGTGGAGAGAGAGGTTAGCAAAAAGACAACGCTCACTGAGTGGTTTGTTGAAAATAAAAAATATACAGAGGCCAACGATTTATTATACATAGACTTCCCAAAAAAGTGGGTTTGGAAGCCAGCAAGTAGAACATGGACTCAAAGACAGCTTGGCGATATGATTGGAAGAATGTACCATATTGTTCCCAATGTTTGAGATTTGTACTATTTACGTATGTTACTCAACATGTGAAAAGGATGTAAGTCTTTTTGAGGATATTAGAACATTCAATGGACAAGTATATGACACATTTAAAGAAGCATGTAATGCACGAGGATTATTGTAAGTTGATGATGAATGGTTTCTTTGTTTGGAAGAAGCTTCTTTTCAACAAACATGGTAAAATTTATGCCTATTGTTTGTAGTCATTTTGGTTTTTTGTGATCCAATACATCCTGGTGCATTGTGGAATTGCTTCTGTAAGGAGCTTTCTGAGGACCGTGTATATCATATGAGGGTTCGCACAAATGATGCGCATATCGGTGAACACATGGCACAAAACCAAGCTTTGTCAAACTTAGATACAATGCTCAACACTATGGAAAGAGGCTCTCGGATTATTCTGGAATGCCCTAGCTGGATCACACATTGAAAATTATGAGTGAGCATGGAGTGCTTGTTGAAGAGTTCATGTATAACAGAGAGGAACAAAGAGTATTGTCTACTCGAATGGAATCATCTTTCAATGTTGGACAAAGGGAAGCTTAGAATCGCGTTTTACAAGCAGCTGGCATGAGCAGAGGGACTGTTTTTTTCTTGGGTGGGCCAGGTGGAACGGGAAAGACTTATCTCTACAATGCATTGCTCTCTCGAATACGTGGAGAGTCCAAAGTTGCTTTGGCATGTGCATCGTCCGGTATTGCAGCACAACTTCTCGACAACAGAAGGACTGCACACTCTAGATTCAAGATCCCTATTGATATAACTTCTGAGTCCACATGTAACATTAAAGTAAACATCTAGCTTGCTGAGCTTTGCGAATGAGTTCACTGATCATATGGGATGAAGCCCCCATGGCTCATAGACACGCTTTTGAGGCTCTTGATAAGACACTAAGAGATGTCATGCAAAATAACATGTTGTTTGGTGGAAAGGTTCTCCTCCTTGGTGGTGATTTCAGACAGATATTACCTGTTGGGCATAAAGGAGGAAGAGCAGACATTGTTAATGCATCTTTGTGCCACTCATACATTTGGCAAAGTACAAAAATCATGCATCTAACACAGCATATGTGAGTGGTCAATTGTTTCAGTAATGTTATTGAAAGAGAGTTTGTGCAATGGACACTTGATATTGATAATGGCGATGTTTGTGATGGGGACATGCTTGATAATGTGGCTTTGCCGGCCTCCATGATGCTACCACAAAATAATTTGCAAGCATTGATTGCTTGCATATATGGAGACCTTGAAACACTCTCTTGCCAATCTTGGTACTTATAAGGAATATGTCAGTGCAGACTTAGTGTGTGAATCAAATTTTGATAGCACTTTATTCACAAGTGAGTTTGTAAATAGTTTAGATCTTGGGGGAGGTTTTCCACCGCATGTTTTACAATTGAAATAGAATTCTCCAGTTCTGTTGCTTCGCAATTTGGATCCAAGAAGTGGCCTTTGTAATTGGACACGCTTTATTTGTAAGCAACTCCACAGCAAAGTGATTGAAGCAGAAATCATTACAGGGTCACATGCAGGAAATGCAGTGTTCATTCCAAGGATTGATTTTCTCATGGGATCTAGAGACTAGGTCTCCCTTTTGATTTGAAACGCTGCCAATTTCCCCTATGTTGTGCTTTTAGGATGACAATCAACAAGGCACAAGGCCAAACATTGGGAGTTCTTGGATTGTATCTCCTAACACCTATTTTCACCCATGGTCAATTGTATGTGGCAATGTCTCGCGTGAGATCCTCTTCTGCCATCAAGGTTGTGGTTGGTGATAGTCACTTAACAAGCGTTAGTAGACATGGAGATCAAAGAACATACACTTCTAACATTGTCTACAAAGAGGTGTTGCAATTGACCTTATGGAGTTAAGTGCATTGATAACAACGATCCATTGCCCCTTGCCACCCCCTTGCCATGGGGCTTAATGTGGTTGGATATGTTTCATCCAATAAAAAAGCAAGGTGACTCTCGCAAGAAGCGATAGAGCGACCATCTCTTTGTCATTTATAAGCTTAGTATCTTCTTATGAATTATAGATGAAACATGGTGTAGCCTTAAGCAAGGTATATTCGATGAGAAGCAAAGGACTAAGGTTTATTAGTGCTGCTAGATTTATGATTCATGTGCTTTTTGATGAATTTATAATCCTTTATATGTATGAATGAAGATGGATCCTAACGCCTCTATGACTTACACACTAGGAAGAAGACCTCGACACGTCTGAGGTAAAATATTGTATATGTGTGTTTGTGACATTTTGATACTTTAAAGAATTTAAATTTCACAGTCAACAATTATGTATTAGATCCACCATTATGGAGGGGTCCAATCATAGCCATGCAGGTGATTCATCTACTCGAGGACTTTGATGTAGCAAGGTAACAATGTTGATGTTGATATAGTAAAGTAATAGCTTTTGTGTATCAAAATATATATCTATATTAATAGCTTTTTGTATCGCTATAGATTACAATATTACCCAGAATTCTTGATGGTGGGTATATATCATTCTTCATATGATCCGAGCTTGTTGTGCTACATTCAAGTTGCTATTCAGAGAGGATTCAGAGCACGTGTCATCATTGCAGAGTTAGGCAGAACCCGTCCAATCAATGCTATGTTTGCTCAGAATCTTAGTCTTGGTGCTTGATTCCTACGTGTTTTTGTGTTAGGATCTCTTCCTCCAGTGATTGGTATATGTGTTTTACATCGTGGACCATGGGTGGTTAGATACCGTAGTAGGGCATGTCGTAGGCTACACTTTTAAGCATAGAAAGCTTAAGTCTCTATGCATGTTATATTTTTTGACATGAGAAATATCACTTACTCTATATGTTAGTGCAAAGTTAGTGTGAAAATATGTTGTGAAGACTTTTGTTTAGGTTGTTGCATAAAGGTTTTCATGTGAACTTGCAAAGATTCAAATGTTGTCTTCTAAAATGCTTATTCTTCTTAAATTAAATATTCCATCTTATAAATTTCCAACACATACAGTATCTCTCTCTCTCTCTCTCTCTCTCTCTCTCTCTCAAAAAACGCAGCCGTTTTTTGACCTAGTAGACAACAGTCCACTCTTTTGATCATAACTTCTTCATCCGAACTCCGATATGGGTGATCTATAGCCTCAATCGAAGAGCACGAAGTCCTCTACGCATTGATGTAAACACATAAATTTTCAGAGTTATGGAAGGCATTTTTGTAGCAGCATTTCCAAAGTGAACAGGTTCAACAAAATTGATTCTCATCTCCTATTTTACATACAATGTCTTCCGGCACTCGCAAGGGTTCTTCTTCTTCAACAAGGTCCACAACCATTGTAAAATGATCCAAAATCTCCTAAGTGTGGAGATAGCAACACAACCACCCAACCAACGACATCGAAAACCATGATCATGGCGTACTTGGTATCATTGCAAGAGACCGTAAACAAACAAGGCGAAGACTTACAAGCACTTGCAATGGAGAATGGCACACTAAGGGTACTTGTGGTTGAGAATGAGAATCTCAAGAGGGCACTTGAGATGCAAACAACACGTTTGATGCAACTTGAAGAGGAAGTCAAGGAATGTAAACGCTCTCTTGTGGACTTGAATGCTTTGAAGGAGCGGATGAGCAAAGTAGAGCATGACCATGTATTGAAAGAGGAGAAATTTGACACTATGAGCCGGGATGTATGCGACATGAAAAATGTATGCACAAACAAGTCTTGGGCTGATGTATGTGGTAGCAATGTGGTTTTTAATTCCTCACTCATGCAAGCTATGGTTCAAACAAAGAATGTTGAGAATGTGGATGTGGAGGAGTTGAAGGAACGGGAGCGACGTTCCAAGAACATTGTTATTCGTGGAATTCCCGAAGAGAAGTTAGAGACACCTCCTTCTCTTGCCATTGTTATTGAAGATTTCTTCAAAACCCACTTTGGCATGTCCGGAGTTATGGTCTATGGAGCACATAGAGCGGGGAAGCAAGGAGCTCCTCGCTTGGGAGAACGGCCAATTGTATGCACCATGCCGGATGAGACCAAGCGAAAGATTATCCTTGATAATAGTTGGATCTATTTGAGGGATACAAAATGTTTTGTATGTGAAGATCGCACTATTAAGCAACAAAATATGCGTCGCAAGGCATATGAGGAAAATAATAATAAAAACAAGGAGATCTCTCATGAAGAAAATGTGCCCAAGGAGGAGGAAAGTCTCTCAAGCAAATAGGGATGCGTGACCTATGAGACCGAGTTACAATTGAAAATATGCTTTTGGAATTTTAATGGATACCCATGGAATGCGGGGGTTGGCATTGATGAACTAACAAGCAAAGCCGATGTTGTACTTCTTGTTGAAACTTGGGAGCATGATACACAAAGGATTAACGGCTTGGAGGATTACAATGTACATTCATTGATGTGGTCAAAGAATCTCAAGCAACGAAGAGGACAAGGAGGGTTAGCATGTATGGTTAAGAAAGGATTGGAAGATTTTGTATCAATTGTGAAAGATGACAAGTACAAACGTTATGTATGGCTGAAAATTATGACACCAAAAAGAGCACCCATTTTTGTAGCCGGTTGCTACATTCCTCATCATGATTCTCCCTTTTATGCTTGCATGGATAGAGATCAACCATTTTCTGATTTGGAAGAGGACATTGCTTATTTCAAAGGTGAAGGTGATGTTATTGTATTTGGGGATATGAATGCTCGCACAAAAACATTGCAACATGATACTCAACAATTTGATATGCCATACATTTCAAGGGAGTTGGAGGAAGTTCACTTGTATGATCGTACTTCAATGGATGAGAAAGAGCCGAATCACTATGGAAAGTTACTTTTACACATGTGTAATAGCACAGGTATGCTCATTGCCAATGGTGTATCTTGTGGAGTGGAACCAATGGATTTACATGTAGGAGACATAATGGGGATAGTGTGATTGACTATATGCTACTCTCTCAAGCCATCATGTATCGCATAAAGAGTTTTATGTTTGGTCAATGGACCACGGAATCCGACCATCGCACCTTATGTATTGACCTTTCATGTGGAGAAGCAACTAAGCATGATAATCTCAGCCAAAGGAAAGAGAAGTTATCACTATATATGGATTTCAAACGGGCACCAATGTACATTGAAATGGTTGAGCAAAAATTATGGATGACAAAGCTTTAATGTGATGCACCATTGGAAACTAAATGGGAAGCTTTCAGGAAAGCTATTTGTTCTTGTGCGGAAGAATGCTTTGCCATAAAGCATCTCCATGGTATCAACAAAGATAGATCACGCAAAAGGTGGTTTGATAAAGAATGTCAAGATGCTCGAAAGTCCTTGATAAAGCTTGATGCAACTATGGACAAAGACAACTATCAAAGTCATTTGCATACATACAAAGCATTGATTCAAAAGAAGAGAAGAAGATGGGAAGTAAAGCAACAAGAATTTCAAGTCCAAGAAAATGCACATGCATGTGGAAGATTTTGGAGAAACTTGAGAGGCAAGCGGGTTGAGAATTTTGGTAACTTGAGTCTAGTGGATATGTACACACATTGTAGGCAATTATATGAGCAAGCAAATACTGAAAAAATGTCATTTTATGGTTCACTCCCATGTATGCCGTCTTTTTTTACTATTGAGGATGTATGCGGTGGGCTTGAAAAGTTGGCCACTCGCAAAGCAGAAGATCTTCAAGGTATCAAGCCGGAGATGATCAAATGGACGGGAGATTTTACCCATGAGTGGATGTGTGATATGTTCAACCTTGCACTTCAACATGGTATGCCTTATGATTGGAGTACTAATTGGGTTAAGCCTTTGCATAAAGGAGGGGATGTAAAGAATGTAAGCAACTACCGGACTATAATGATTGGGTCTCTTATGGCAAAGTTGTTTGGGTGCATAATGGGATGAAATTGAGTGATTGGGCTGAAGAGAATGACAAGCGTGCAAAGGGACAAGCGGGTTTTCGTCGATTCCATAGCACCATTGATCATCTTGTCACTCTTCGTGTTCTCATGGAGGAAAGTCGGTTGAAAGGCAAGCGATTGTATTGTTGTTTTGTGGACTTTAAGAAAGCCTTTGATATGATTCCACGTAACAATTTGTGGAGAAGGATGGAAAAACTCCAAGTGCCAAGTGAGTTTATGCTTGCGGTTTCTCGAATCTATGAGAAGGTGATTTGTCAATTGCGCATGGAAAGAGAAATTTCAGAAATTTTTGTAAGCACTATTGGGGTTAAACAAGGATGTCCATTGTCACCAACTCTCTTTGGTCTATGCATCGATCAATTGGAACAAATGGTACTTGACTTTATGCAAGAAGAAGGCATTGAAGAGGTCACTATTTGCAATGCGGTAATCATGCTTTTGTTGTATGCGGATGATGTAGTGCTTCTAGCACACACTTTAGAAGATGCACAAAAGCTTATGGTTTTCCCTGAGAACTTTTGCTTGCATAGTGGGCTGATTGTTAATGAATCCAAAACAAAGGTTATGCTTGTGAAAACCAACCATAAGGAGAAACCATGCATTGTGTACAACAACGAGACACTTGAAGTTGTTGAGAGCTTTAAGTACCTTGGCCTTGAGGTTCCATCCAATCACAAGTGGCATGAATGTGCTATGCGTCGTTTGGAATCGGGAAAGAGAGCATATTATGCATTTGAGAACATGTGTAATGCGGGAAACATCAAGTGTTGGGTTCTCAAGAAGTATCTTTTTGATGCATTGGTGACACCGGTTCTTCTTTATGGAGTTGAAGTGTGGGGCGGGAGCATCTCAAAGTCTACTTGGAAAGAGTTTGAGAATGTCCAAAAGTGTTTTCTTACAAACTTTCTCCAAGTTAAGACACAAACACCATATATGCTCCTACTTCTTGAGTCGGGATCTCTTCCAATTGAGGTTATGGGCATGGAAAGGGTTGTGGAGTACATGATAAAGATGCATCAAAACCCCTCACATCGACTTCCTACAATTGCATGGGAAGCAAGAAAAAAAGTTCAAAAGACGCATAAAAGCAAGATCTTGAGCACGGGATGGATGCAAGACATAAAGAAGTGGTTTGGGAGATGGGATGCATTACACTTGCTACATGATGCTTCAATTGACTCTCAAGTGAATGAAGATTTTCTACAACGCCAATGTATTACGGCTTGGGAGAAATCCGGTGGGTCACGCTTCATACATTACACCACCTATATTTCCCCCAACTACAAAACCATGTTCTTCGCTGAGAGAGGAAACCGTACTCACACTTACATGCTTGAGCCTATTCCCTTGTCCGCGATACGCACTATCGTAGTAATTCGGCTTAGCTCCCATTTCTTCGATGCGAGATAGGGCGTTGGGGCAATGGAGAAGAGTCAAATCGATTGTGCACATTATGCTCACTGCAAGTTCGAGACTCCGAGTACCACACACTACTAGAGTGCTCAACTTTTGATCACATCCGAACTTGCTTCTCTCACATTTTCAGCCATAACTTAGACCTACACACTTTCCTCTCCCAGCCAAATTGTGGGCTCTCCATTGCGACTCTCATCACTACAATTTTGGAGCATCGAGAGTCACTCATCAGCCATACACATACTACATCACATGTAACTTTGGTCCCATAGGTCATATTTTACCTCCGAGGATGATAATAAAATCTATCTCTCTCTCTCTCTCTCTCTCTCTCTAGCTCGCTTTAAGAGAGAGAGAGAGAGAGAGAGAGGAAAGGAGAGAGAGAGCTCTGTCTCTCTCTCCATCACTATGTCTCTCTCTCTAGCCAAAGAGAGAGAGAGAGAGAGCCCAGTACTTGGACAACAAAGAGAGAGAGAGAGAGAGAGAGAGAGAGAGAGAGAGAGAGAGAGAATCCACCCAGTATGTAGACAAAGGAAAATGCTCGGAAAACACCTAGGTTTAGTGTAATCCCACCTACAAATTTTGAGATTTACCTCTAAATTTTAAATTTGAAGGAGGAAAAACCTACAAACTTTAATGTGCCCTATAGCCCTAATGACTGGAGAGAGAGAGAGAGAGAGAGAGAGAGAGAGAGAGAGAGAGAGAGAGAGAGAGAGAGAGAGAGAGAGAGAGAGAGAGAGAGAGAGAGGGAGGGAGGGAGGGGGGCACAAGAAGAGGGCGGCCATACTAGATTTCATCACCTTCGGCGATGTAGACTTCAACACTAGGGAGGGAGAGAGAGAGAGAGAGAGAGAGAGAGAGAGAGAGAGAGAGAGAGAGAGAGAGAGAGAGAGTAATTTGCTTCATCTGTTTTTATGAAATCTGCCAAGAGCAAAGAGCTTGAGGGTAATAGAGGCCATGCCACCACCGAAGGCGGTGCCGTTTTACTAGTACTATCTATAAAAGGAGGAGGGATTCCGAGAGCTCTTGCTCCACGTGTCATTCCCTTCCCTACCTGATAAATGTTCCTTGTCCTTGTTCTGGCCCATTGAAAAGGGTGCCGCTGCCATGTATTAGTGTTTAATCATTTTGGAGGTGTTAAATTTTTCAAGCATTTTGTTTTATGCTTTTCCAAGCCACACGGATTTTTTCCCATTTTTTTAACATTGAATAAAGCTATGAGAAAATGGCTTGCAACTTGAGCACAACGAAGGCTTTTTCGATACATATTTTGCGGCTACGGTTTTATTTTCTTCCTCTTAACATCTCTTTGTAAATATACTTTCCTTGAGCAAGCCTTGGTTTATAAAGAGCTGGAAGAAGAACCGCAGCTGCCTCGTGTAAAAACAGGAACCAAAGATTGACAATGAAGCTAGCACGAAGGAACTAAAGCTTCAGAAAATCATTTGCAATCGTTGTCACCTAGTCACTGTTGTCACTTTCATCTGCTGCTACAAAGCCATTGCAAGCCACACTGGATAGATTTCTGTGTCACTCGGAACAAGCATAAGAAAGTCACCTTGGTGCACATCAGACATAGGGTCAAACTCTTCCCTTGGCCTATCTCGTTGAGGCCCACAAAAATGATCATTCAACTCTTCAAGGCCTAGGAATCTTTCTGCTCCTTGTTGCAAATTCATTGTAGTGCTTTGTAGTTGAGAATATTCTTGAGTTTTTGGCCAAAACATTTCATACAAGACTCCCTCTGATATGATTGCTTTTCCAATCTCTTCAATTACCTTACTCCAATAATCTATCACGGGTCTATAATATCGCGGAATACTTGAACCATTCCCTAATTTTTTCCAAAATTTTATATAGTTCTTTAGTCCCAAAATGACTTCTTCGTGGGCCTTGACATACTCCTCCATTTGTACTAGAGGTGGATCTCCATGTGGTAACATTGGCTTGCCTTCTGTGTTTGTTTTCCAAAGGCGAATACTTCCACTCCAACTTGATACACCTACATGTGCCTTATATTGCATTATTGGTGTCTCATCCTGCATAAAGAACCTGAACTGAAGCGGTTTGGAATGTCCAACAAGTATTTCTTGTCCATCACAAAGATAGCCATCACAATATTGCTTGAAATCGGGGATCTTTGTGAGAAAAAATGGAGCTCGAGATGAAGATGAGCTGTTTCGTAATGTATCCATCAAATGTGGCAAAGTATAGGTTTGTGTAACTCTCAACTTCTCTAAAAACCTACTAAACATGGCGTCTATGTCCTCATGTATATGCCCAACCATTAAGAATCCCAACTGGATGGTTTTGAAAACACCCCTTGCCACAAGCATTGACAAATAGGCAAATAAGTATCGATTTTTGTTTTCCCCTGCACAATTATCCAATTGTAGCAACAAGTTCTCTGGCAATCTGCGAAATGTTGACTCCAATTCCTCTTCTACAATTTCTGACGACTGCACAATGGGCTCTTTTCCATCACTCAAGTTATGGTAGTCCAAAGCATCCCTTGAGTTCAAAGCATGTATTAGTGAAATATTGCTCCTTGGAAGTCCATTTGTTACTAGATCACCAAGAGGATGCTTATCTATCCTCTCTAGGTTATGTAAACAATTAGCAATTGAGCCAATTGTAAGATTTGGATCAGCTGGCCACAAACCATTCAAGACAAAGTGTCCGTAATGACCTTCTCCATGTCCATGAGTGATCATGCCAATCAATGCCACCTGCAGATTATATCCTGAATCCACACCCTTAGGAACAATGCGTAATCTAGGAATGGCAGTCTTCTTTTGATCCATCTTATCATGGATTATGCATACATATTTTTGTGGTTGAGTTTCTGAATACGTGCGCCATGCATAATATAGGCTTCTGCAACTCTTTTGTTGTGCCATGTGAACTTCTCTCTCCCTCAAGAGAAGATCTCTCTCTTCAAGAGAAGGTTTAGCTTCTAACCTTGCCTTGATTGAGCTACAAATATTTCACTTAGAGAACTCACTCGTCTTTGTTAAAGTGACATGTGGGTACTCTTTGTTCCAAATTCTACCAAAAGAATATTGGGATAGTTTCTTCTCATAGCCCGTTTGTTCAAGTGTCGTGTTGATTTCACATAAAATATCCACTTGTTTGTATGTTGATGGAATCACCAATTGAGTCTCTCTTGAGCCATCTAGCAGTGTTCTACTTCTATGTGGCATCTTCTCAAAGTTTTTTTCCACAAACTCATTTAGTAGTGCTCTTGCTAAACTAGTATGTTGAAGTCCCCTTCTCAATGTATATGAGTTCCCATGTACATATTGGCGCACACCATTTTCAAAGTTCTCCTTGTATCGATAAAATGATGTCTTTGGTATTCCATGTAGCTCATACCATGCTCTACAACAATAGAGCCATTTAGCCTGAATTGGTATCGTGACTTCTCATCTTTCTGATAACATATAGAAAGAACATCAAAAACATAATTAGTGCGTGATTTTTGAGACTCTCCCCAAAACTGTTGTCGTAACCTTGTCACCATATCACGATCTACAAATTGGCAGCATTTTTGTGCACAACAATCAATGCATGATACCCTTTGAATTGATTTGTTTGAAAGGTAAAAAGTCGAAGCTGGTGCTGCTTTTGATTTTTGAGTCCTGTTCATGAAAGTGTATCGTCTCTTCCTTGACAACTGGACAACATTACTCCCATCAAGTTTTTTTCCAACATTGTCATCGTTGGATACATCCTCATATGTAGCATGCATGCCATCAATAGGAACAAAGCGTTGTAATGGGCTCCCATTCAACATTGTTGTCTGCTTGATGGGCCACTTTAGCAAAGTGATGCTACCCGCTTCAACCACATCATCAATGCTTGCATTTTCTCTTTCAATACACACACCCACACAATCAGGACCAAGTTCCTGAAAGTTGACATAATCATGTGGAAATACATATAAGATGGTCCCTTCATTCATGGTTTGCATCATTGTGTCATCTTTTAAAAGGACCCTCTGATTTCTCCAAGACTCTCGAATCACTGCTTCAAATTCTGGGCTTGTCATAGGTATTGCATCTGTAACTAGAGGATCAGAATGATCATGTTCTTCATCACCATTGTAGCTTTCCTGTGGATCAATTAAGTTCCCATTTAATACAAAAGATTGCAAAAGAAGCTTTGACCATCGAAAAACACTCCATAATGAGCCTTGGAGAGATGAAGTATCCATTGTAGGAAAAGGTAGGACCACATCCTTCAAGCATTCCTCCACTAGTATGGAGACATTTCCTTGCCCTATCTTTGTACCACCACAAGTGGAATCTGGATTTGTTCTACACACACAACCAATACCAACAATTTCATTGTCAAGTATCATATGTACTTTCTCCCCAGATTCGAAGTCCATCCTGTAAGTGAAAAAGATTACATTGTTAAATCCATAGTTATAGAAAAATACTCTTCAAACAAAAAATCATGCTAAAACATGAAAAAGTTTTGCATAGGTTGGACAAGTGGTGAACCTTGAGACCAAATCCTCCTTGCTATATTAATGGAAGCAAGGTTGGAAATTATGGTGGATCTTGAAACCCAAGTATCCTTGCTATATTAGAGCATAGTTTGGACAAGTGGTGGACCTAGTTGTAATACCCACTGCCACCTATCAACTACTATAGGACTATGCTTTACAATGTCCAAGTATCCCTTGAGTCTTTCAAGGTTGAACACGTGGTGGACCTTGAAACGAAAATCCCCTTTCTATATCAGAGCATAGCTTGGACAAGTGGTGGACCTAGTTATAATTCCCAATATCCAAGGTGAAACACCTTAGGACCTTGCTACCTTGCTTGCCAATGTTTACGTAGCCCCTCATTTCTTTAATGGAAGCAAGGTTGGAGAAGTGGTGGACCTTGAAACCAAAGCCTCTTTGCTATATGAGAGCATAGGTTGGACCTAGTTGTAATACCCACTGCCACCTATCAACTACTATAGGACTATGCTTTCCAATGTCCAAGTGTCTCTTGAGTCTTGCAAGGTTGAACACGTGGTGGACCTTGAAACCAAAATCCCCTTTCTATATCAGAGCATAGCTTGGACAAGTGGTGGACCTAGTTATAATGGCCAATATCCAAGGTGAAACACCTTAGGACCTTGATACCTTGCTTGCCAATGTTTATGTAGCCCCTCATTACTTTAATGAAAGCAAGGTTGGACAAGTGGTGGACCTTGAAACCAAAGCCTCTTTGCTATATGAGAGCATAGGTTGGACCTAGTTGTAATACCCAGTGCCACCTATGAACTACTATAGGACTATGCTTTACAATGTCCAAGTATCCCTTGAGTCTTGCAAGGTTGAACACGTGGTGGACCTTGAAACCAAAATCCCCTTTCTATATCAGAGCATAGCTTGGACAAGTGGTGGACCTAGTTATAATGGCCAATATCCAAGGTGAAACACCTTAGGACCTTGCTACCTTGCTTGCCAATGTTTACGTAGCCCCTCATTTCTTTAATGGAAGTCGGGTTGGACAAGTGGTGGACCTTGAAACCAAATCCTCTTTGCTATATGAGAGCATAGGTTGGACCTAGTTGTAATACCCAATGCCACCTATCAACTACTATAGGACTATGCTTTCCAATGTCCAAGTATCCCTTGAGTCTTGCAAGGTTGAACACGTGGTGGACCTTGAAACCAAAATCCCCTTTCTACATCAGAGCATAGCTTGGACAAGTGGTGGACCTAGTTATAATGGCCAATATCCAAGGTGAAACACCTTAGGACCTTGCTACCTTGCTTGCCAATGTTTACGTAGCCCCTCATTTCTTTAATGGAAGCAAGGTTGGACAAGTGGTGGACCTTGAAACCAAAGCCTCTTTGCTATATGAGAGCATAGGTTGGACCTAGTTGTAATACTCACTACCACCTATCAACTACTATAGGACTATGCTTTCCAATGTCCAAGTATCCCTTGAGTCTTGCAAGGTTGAACACGTGGTGGACCTTGAAACGAAAATCCCCTTTCTATATCAGAGCATAGCTTGGACAAGTGGTGGACCTAGTTATAATGGCCAATATCCAAGGTGAAACACCTTAGGACCTTGCTACCTTGCTTGCCAATGTTTACGTAGCCCCTCATTTCTTTAATGGAAGCAAGGTTGGACAAGTGGTGGACCTTGAAACCAAAGCCTCTTTGCTATATGAGAGCATAGGTTGGACCTAGTTGTAATACCCACTTCCACCTATCAACTACTATAGAACTATGCTTTCCAATGTCCAAGTATCCCTTGAGTCTTGCAAGGTTGAACACGTGGTGGACCTTGAAACCAAAATCCCCTTTCTATATCAGAGCATAGCTTGGACAAGTGGTGGACCTAGTTATAATGGCCAATATCCAAGGTGAAACACCTTAGGACCTTGCTACCTTGCTTGCCAATGTTTACGTAGCCCCTCATTTCTTTAATGGAAGCAAGGTTGGAGAAGTGGTGGACCTTGAAACCAAAGCCTCTTTGCTATATGAGAGCATAGGTTGGACCTAGTTGTAATACCCACTGCCACCTATCAACTACTATAGGGCTATGCTTTCCAATGTCCAAGTATCCCTTGAGTCTTGCAAGGTTGAACACGTGGTGGATTATTGAAACCAAAATCCCCTTTCTATATCTGAGCATATCTTGGACAAGTGGTGGACCTAGTTATAATGCCCTTCCTTTCTTTATTGGAAGAAAGGTTGGAAAAGTGGTGAATCTTGAAACCCAAACCCTTTGGCTATATATAGAGGATTGCTTGGACAAGTGGTGGGCTTAGTTGTAGTATCCAATGTCCAAGGTCCAAGGTGAACTATGTAAAGACCTTACTTCCAAAAACAAAGTCGTACAAGTGGTTCTCCTTGAAACCAAAACCTCCTTAGTGTAATAGAACATAGCTTGGAGAAGTGGTGGACTTAGTTGTAATGGTGAATGTCCAAAGCAAACTATTATAGGACCTTGCTTTCCAAATCAAGTTTGGACAAGTGGTGGATCTTGAAACCAAAACCCCCTTACTCTATTAGAGCATATCTTAGATAAGTGGTGGACGTAGCTGTCATGGAAAATGTTCAATGTGAACTGCTACAGGACCTTGCTATTAAATGTCTAAGTAGAGATAACTTCTTTAATGGAATCAAGGTTGGGAAAGTGGTGTGAACTGCTACAGGACCTTGCTATTAAATGTCTAAGTAGAGCTAGCCTCTTTAATGGAATCAAGGTTGGGAAAGTGTTGCATCTTGAAACCAAAAGCCCTTTATTGTATTAGAGCATAGCTTGGACAAGTGAGGGACCTAGTTTTAATGTGTGATGTCCAAAGAAAAGTATTACAAGACCTTGCTTTCCAATATTTGAATTGGTCAAGTGGTTAAAACTAAGTATAAAACTTTGACCATTTTCTTCTCGAATTGCCAAAAAGCTAGTTTTAGACACCCCTAAATGAAAATGGTTTAGGGTGGCCTTAAACAACGTTTTTTCAAAGACTTGAACAAAAGGGTTGCCGAAGAGTAATGAAAATTTATTATGGCTTGAAGTGCCTGAGTATGTGAAAACAAGCCTAGGTTTTCCACAAGGCAAAAGGTGACATAATAAGAACATTGGAAACTTAGGATTGACCATGTGGCCTAAAATTTGGCAAGTGAAGTGGTGGCCAAGTTTTGTGGCACAGTGTGCACTTGGTCCTATGTGTGTTGACCACTTGGCTAAATCTAGGACCATAAGGCCAAAACCTTTAGCACCTTAAATATAGTATGGGACATAATCTAGAACTGCTATAGTAAATTAGTAGTATAGTTAATATGTTAATATTTGTATTATATTTAAGTATATGCTAAATATAATTTATGTTCAAAATTTCACTAATGAATAATGTTCCCATTTAGCACTCCATATGTGGGGTCTTGGGGCAATGCCACAATGGGGTGACAAGGCAGCGCTTCCACGTGAGGTTTGGGGGTAGCGCTCTTGATGGGGATGTGGAATATAGCGCTCTCGATGGTGGGGCTTGGGAGGCTGATTTTGGGATATTGTTCCGGGCGGGGTCCTGGGGCAATGCCCCAGGCGGGGTCAAGGGGTCAAGGGGCGGGGCTAAGTGAATTCTTAGTATAGAGTTACGCATGTTTTGCATATTTTCAACCATGATTTCTTTAATTTTGGCCGTGTGAATTGGTTAATGTTTTATACTGCTTTTGTTTTTTTTAATCCTATGATAAAACATGGACTTGTAGCATACGTGGCATTCTAATAAACCCTATCAAGATTAGGCACAGAGAGAGCGCACGAGCAACGCACACAGAGAAAGCAGGCGAGCAGCAAACACACAGAAAGCACACACGGATCGCACACAGTTGGAGTATACGCGCGCGGAGAGGAGCAAACCCGGCATCGTACACAACACACAGGTAGAGCGCACAGGATTGAAAGTTCGCGCACAAGATAAAGAAATAGCAGCGTACGCAACGCTTTCCAGAAGGGCAGGATCGGGCATAGCTTCTCTCAGGAGACATTGCACACCTCACGAATAGAGAAAAAATAGGTATTTATCTCTCTCTCACTCTCTGTCTTTCTCCATATAGAGAAGATGGTTCTCTGTAACTCTTTCTTGCACACACTCTCTCGTCAAAAGACAGAGATACATAGTTTAAAAGTATCCCCGCACACATACACATAGTCCCACACATCGTCTTCCTCTCTTCCACATATATAACCACAGTGAAATCTATTATCTTGCTGTCTCTCTCTTGAAAATACATGCACATATTCCCACACATCGTCTTCCTCTCTTCCACATACATAACCACAGTGAAATCTGTTATCTTGTTGTCTCTCTCTTGAAAATACGTGCACATATTCCCATACATCGTCTTCCTCTCTTCCACATACATAAACACAGTGAAATCTGTTATCTTTCTCTCTCCTCTCTCTAGAAAACAGGTATTTCTCTCTCTATCTATCTATCTATCTATCTATCTCTGTATCTTGCTATCTCTCTCTTGAAAATACATGCTCATGTATGTGTGCGTCTGTGTTATCTATGTGTATGTATGTATATTTGTGTTATTTCATTGTAATACTCATACATAATGCAGATACACAATTACACTTAATTACGATAGACACACATAGTATATATACATACATAAATATCACAAATAACTAACACATTTTAATACTAGTAAACTTGAATGGAAGACATACTTGTGTGATCTGTTAAAACCGATTCTTGTAGCGAGTTCTGGATGTATGTTGAGCTGATTTTCCTCTAATCCATTTGTAGATATGATTGTAACTTCTATTTCTCAAAAATAGTAGTGTTGTTTAGTGATACACCTAATGGACATAAATGGTTGAAACTAGGACATGTAGACCAAAAATACGTGTATTTCTTTGGATGAATATATACACTTTTTGGTGACCCTTACCACAAGTGGTGGACCTTGAGACCAGTGGACTATAAGGACCTCCAAACAATACCTTGTACACTCAATCCTTCTTGGTATCTAGGTTGGACAAGTGGTGGACCTTGTTCAAATTCTCTAACCACTCTCTCCAACATGGTGACATAATTTAGGTGTGATAAATTCATATCTATGCAAACTAATATTAGTTTAGGCTTGTTAATTTGAATTTGTTTGAATTTATGTACAATATAATGATTTGAGGTTTGCATATTTGAATTTAGGTGGTATAATGATATATTTTTGTGGTAAACTTGAATTTAAAATCAATTTCGCGTGGAATATTTCAAATTTAAGTGGTAAAATTTATATTTTATAAAAAAGTTTGAATTTTAAAATTTGGGCGGGATACTTTAAAATTTAGACGGGATATTTAAAATTTGGGAGGGATATTTTAAATTTAGGCGATAAGATTTTGAATTTTAAATTTAGGCGGGAAGGTTTTGAATTTATAGCGAGATCTCCCTTACATAAGAGAGTATAGGTTCGACAAGTGGTGGACCTTAAAGCCAAAGCATCCATGCTACTGGACATGATAGGTAGGGAATCTAGTTGAATATTGTATGTATAATGTATATGTAATAGATCTAGCTTGGACAAGTGGTGGACCTTGGAACAAAACCTCATGTAAAACATACCATACACATTCCAAGTGGTGAGAAAAAATATCATTGAAGATATAGCCTTATAGGTTGGACAAGTGGTGGACCTTAACACCCAGATATTCTTAATATAATGACATAGAGTGGAAAACTGGTGAATCTTGAGACCAAACCACTCATCCTACTAGTGAAAATAGCTTGGGCAAGTGGTGGAACTTGAAAGTAAACCCCCCATTTACGAAATATCGTGGGTTTAAGGTATTTCGATGGAGCCTAGCATCTTGGAGACATGGTGCACCTTGCTTCTCTTCATGTTTCAATGGAGCCGATCTTGGAAAAATGGTGGAGCATCCTTCTCTCCATGTTTCAATGGAGCCTAGCTTGGACAAGTGGTGGACCTTTGCTTCTCTCTATGTTTCAATAGAGTTATCTTGGATATGCGGTGGACCTTGGAACCAAACCCCCATGTAAAACATATCATGCTAAGTCCAAGTGGTGAGAAAGAATAAAGTTTAAGATATAGCCTTATAGGTTGGACAAGTGGTGGACCTTAACACCCAGATATTCTTAATATAATGACATAGAGTGGAAACGTGGTGAATCTTGAGACCAAACCACTCATGCTACTAGAGATAATAGGTTGGACAAGTGGTGGACCTTGAATGTAAACCCCCCATGTACGAAATGTCATGGGTTTAATGTATTTCAATGGAGCTTAGCATCTTGGAGACATGGTGTGGCTTGCTTCTCTTCATGTTTCAATGGAGAGTATCTTGGACAACTGGTGGAGTATCCTTCTCTCCATGTTTCTATGGTCCATAGCTTGGACAAGTTGTGGACCTTTGCTTCTCTCTATGTTTCAATAGAGTTAGCTTGGAGAAGTGGTGGACCTTGGAACCAAACCCCCATGTAAAACCTATCATGGTCACTCCTAGTGGTGAGAAAGAATAACCCTTAAGATATAGCCTTATAGGTTGTACAAGTGGTGGACCTTAACACCCAGATATTGTTAATATAATGACATAAAGTCAAAAAGTGGTGAATCTTGAGACCAAACCACTCATGCTACCAGCGTTAATAGGTTGGACAAGTGGTGGACCTTGAATGTAAACCCCCCATGTTTAAATAGAGTTAGATTCGACAAATGGTGGAGCGTCCTTCTCTCCATGTTTCAATGGAGCCTAGCTTGGACAAGTGGTGGACCTTTGTTTTTCTCTATGTTTCAATAGAGTTAGCTTGGACAAGTGGTGGACCTTGGAACCAAACCCCCATGTAAAACATATCATGGACATTTCAAGTGGTGAGAAAGAATACCCTTTCAGATATACCCTTATAGGTTTGACAAGTGGTCGACCTTAACACCCAGATCTTCTTAACGTAATGACATAGAGTGAAAAAGTGGTGAATCTTGAGACCAAACCACTCATGCTGCTACAGATAATAGGTTGGACAAGTGGTGGACCTTGAATGTAAACCCCCCATGTACAAAATATCGTGGGTTTAAGGTATTATAATGGATCTTAGCATTTTGGAGACATAGTGCAGCTTGCTTCTCTTCATGTTTCAATGGAGCCTATCTTGGACAAATGGTGGAGCATCCTTCTCTCCATGTTTCAATGGACCCTAGTTTGGACAAGTGGTGGACCTTTGCTTCTCTCTATGTTTCAATAGAGTTAGCTTGGACAAGTGGTTGACCTTGTAACCAAACCCCCATGTAAAACCTATCATAGTCATTCCAAGTGGTAAGAGAGAATACCCTTTAAGATATAGCCTTATAGATTGGACAAGAGGTGGACCTTAACACCCAGATCCTCTTAATATAATGACCTAGTGTGGAAAAGTGGTGAATCTTGAGACCAAACCACTCATGCTACTAGTGATAATAGATTGGACAAGTGGTGGACCTTGAATGTAAACCCCCCATGTACGAAATATCATGGATTTAAGATATTTCAATGGAGCCTAGCATTTTGGAGACATGGTGTAGCTTGCTTCTCTTCATGTTTCAATCGAACCTGGCTTGGACAAATGGTGGAGCATCCTTCTCTTCATGTTTCAATGAAGCCTAGCTTGGACAAGTGGTGTACCTTTTGCTTCTCTCTCTATTTCAATAGAGTTAGCTTGGACAAGTGTTGGACCTTGGAACCAGACCCCTATGTAAAACCTATCATGTGCATTCCAAGTGGTGGTAAATAATACCATTTAAGATATAGCCCTATAGGTTGGATAAGTGGTGGACCTTAACACCCAGATCTTTTTAAGATAATGACATAGAGTGGAAAAGTGGTTAATCTTGAAACCAAACCACTCATGCTACTAGGGATGATAGCTTAGATAAATGGCTCACCTTGACGTTAAACCCCACATGTAAAAGATATCGTGGGTTTAAGGTATTTCAAAGGACCCTAACATCTTGGAGAAATGGTGCAGCTTGCTTCTTTTCATGTTTCAATGAAGCCTATCCTCCACCAATGGGGGCTCATCCTTCTCTAAATGTCTCAATGGAGCATAGCTTGGACAAGTGGCGGACCTTTGCTTTTCTCTATGTTTCCATAGAGTTAGCTTGGACAAGTGGTGGACCTTGGAACCAAACCCCCATGTAGAACATATCATGGTCATTCCAAGTGGTGAGAAATAATACCCTTTAAGATCTAGCCTTATAGGTTGGTCAAGTGGTCTACCTTAAAACCTAGATCGTCTTAATATAACGACATAGAGTGGAAAAGTGGTAAATCTTGAGACCAAACCACTCATGCTACTAAGGATAATAGGTTGGACAAGTGGTGGACCTTGAATGTAAACCCCTCATCTACGAAATATCATGGGTTTAAGATATTTCAATGGAGCCTAGCATCTTGGAGACATGCTGCAGCTTGCTTCTCTTCATGTTTCAATGGAGCCGATCTTGGAAAAATGGTGGAGCATCCTTCTCTCCATGTTTCAAAGGAGCCTAGGTTAGACAAGTGGTGTACCTTTGCTTCTCTCTCTATTTCAATAGAGCTAGCTTGGACAAGTGGTGGACCTTGGAACCAGACCCCTACGTAAAACCTATCATGTGCATTCCAAGTGGTGGTAAATAATACCATTTAAGATATAGCCTTATAGGTTGGACCAGTGGTGGACCTTAACACCCACATCTTCTTAAGATAATGACATATAGTGGTAAAGTGGTGAATCTTGAAACCAAACCACTCATGCTACTAGGGATAATAGCTTGGACAAGTGGCTGACCTTGACGTTAAACCGCACATGTAAATAATATCGTGGGTTTAAGGTATTTCAATGGATCCTAGCATCTTGGAGACATGGTGCAGCTTGCTTCTTTTCATGTTTTAATGAAGCCTATCTTCCACCAATGGGGGATCATCCTTCTCTAAATGTCTCAATGGAGCATAGCTTGGACAAGTGGTGGACCTTTGCTTTTCTCTATGTTTCCATAGAGTTAGCTTGGACGAGTGGTGGACCTTGGAACCATACCCCCAGGTAAAACATATCATGGTCATTCCAAGTGGTGAGAAATAATACCCTTTAAGATCTAGCCTTATAGGTTGGACAAGTGGTCGACCTTAAAACCTAGATCTTCTTAATATAACGACATAGAGTGGAAAAGTGGTGAATCTTGAGACCAAACCACTCATGCTACTAAGGATAATAGGTTGGACAAGTGGTGGACCTTGAATGTAAACCCCTCATCTACGAAATATCATGGGTTTAAGATATTTCAATGGAGCCTAGCATCTTAGAGACATGGTGCAGCTTGCTTCTCTTCATGTTTTAATGGAGCATATCTTGGAAAAATGGTGGAGCATCCTTCTCTCCATGTTTCAATGGAGCCTAGCTTGGACAAGTGGTGGACCTTTGCTTCTCTCTATGTTTCAATAGAGTTATCTTGGATATGTGGTGGACCTTGGAACCAAACCTATCATGCTAACTCCAAGTGGTGAGAAAGAATAAAGTTTAAGATATAGCCTTATAGGTTGGACAAGTGGTGGACCTTAACGCCAAGATATTCTTAATGTAATGACATAGAGTGGAAAAGTGGTTAATCTTGAGACCCAACCACTCATGCTACTAGAGATAATAGGTTGGACAAGTGGTGGACCTTGAATGTAAACCCCCCATGTACGAAATATGGTGGAGCATCCTTCTCTCCATGCTTCAATGGACCCTAGCTTGGAAAAGTTGTGGACCTTTGCTTTTCTCTATGTTTCAATAGAGTTAGCTTGGACAAGTGGTGGACCTTGGAACCAAAACCCCATGTAAAACCTATGATGGTCACTCCAAGTGGTGAGAAAGAATAACCCTTAAGATATAGCCTTATAGGTTGTACAAGTGGTGGACCTTAACACCCAGATATTGTTAATATAATGACATAGAGTCAAAAAGTGGTGAATCTTGAGACCAAACCACTCATGCTACTAGCATTAAGAAGTTGGACAAGTGGTGGACCTTGAATGTAAACCCCCCATGTTTCAATAGAGTTAGTTTCGACAAATGGTGGAGCGTCCTTCTCTCCATGTTTCAATGGAGCCTAGCTTGGACAAGTGGTGGACCTTTGTTTCTCTCTATGTTTCAATAGAGTTAGCTTGGACAAGTGGTGGACCTTGGAAGCAAACCCCCATGTAAAACATATCATGGACATGCCAACTGGTGAGAAAGAATACCCTTTAAGATATACCCTTATAGGTTGGACAAGTGGTCGACCTTAACACCCAGATCTTCTTAACGTAATGACATAGAGTGGAAAAGTGGTGAATCTTGAGACCAACCCACTCTTGCTACTAGAGATAATAGGTTGGACAATTCATGGACCTTGAATGTAAACCCCCCATGTACAAAATATCGTGGGTTTAAGGTATTATAATGGATCTTAGCATCTTGGAGACATGGTGCAGCTTGCTTCTCTTCATGTTTCAATGGAGCCTATCTTGGACAAATGGTGGAGCATCCTTCTCTCCATGTTTCAATGGTCCCTACCTTGGACAAGTGGTGGACCTTTGCTTCTCTCTATGTTTCAAAAGAGTTAGCTTGGACAAGTGGTTGACCTTGCAACCAAACCCCATGTAAAACCTATCATGGTCATTGCAAGTGGTGAGAAAGAATACCATTAAAGATACAGCCTTATAGATTGGACAAGTGGTGGACCTTAACACCCAGATCTTCTTAATATAATGACACAAAGTGGAAAAGTGGTGAATATTGAGACCAAACCACTCATGCTACTAGTGATAATAGATTGGACAAGTGGTGGACCTTGAATGTAAACCCCCCATGTACGAAATATCATGGTTTTAAGATATTTCAATGGAGCCTAGCATTTTGGAGACATGGTGCTGCTTGCTTCTCTTCATGTTTCAATCAAACCTGGCTTGGACAAATGGTGGAGCATCCTTCTCTCCATGTTTCAATAGAGCCTAGGTTGGACAAGTGGTGTACCTTTTGCTTCTCTCTCTATTTCAATAGAGTTAGCTTGGACAAGTGGCAGACCTTGGAACCAGACCCCTATGTAATACCTATCATGTGCATTCCAAGTGGTTGTAAATAATACCATTTAAGATATAGCCTTAAAGGTTGGATAAGTGGTGGACCTTAACACCCAGATCTTTTTAAAATAATGACATAGAGTGGTAAAGTGGTAAATCTTGAAACCAAACCACTCATGCTACTAGGGATAATAGCTTAGCTAAATGGCTGACCTTGACGTTAAACCCCACATGTAAAAGATATCGTGGGTTTAAGGTATTTCAATGGATCCTAGAGTCTTGGAGAGATGGTGCAGCTTGCTTCTTTTCATGTTTCAATGAAGCCTATTTTCCACCAATGGGGGATCATCCTTCTCTAAATGTCTCAATGGAGCATAGCTTGGACAAGTCGTGGACCTTTGCTTTTCTCTATGTTTCCATAGAGTTAGCTTGGACAAGTGGTGGACCTTGGAACTCATGTAGAACATATCATGGTCATACCAAGTGGTGAGAAATAATACCCTTTAAGATCTAGCCTCATAGGTTGGACAGGTGGTCTACCTTAAAACCTAGATCGTCTTAATATAACGACATAGAGTGGAAAAGTGGTAAATTTTGAGACCACACCACTCATGCTACTAAGGATAATAGGTTGGACAAGTGGTGGACCTTGAATGTAAACCCCTGATTTACGAAATATCATGGGTTTAAGATATTTCAATGGAGCCTAGCATCTTAGAGACATGGTGCAGCTTGCTTCTCTTCATGTTTCAATGGAGCCGATCTTGGAAAAATGGTGGAGCATCCTTCTCTCCATGTTTCAATGGAGCCTAGCTTGGACAAGTGGTGGACCTTTGCTTCTCTCTATGTTTCAATAGAGTTATCTTGGATAAGTGGTGGACCTTGGAACCAAACCCCATGTAAAACATATCTTGCTAACTCCAAGTGGTGAGAAAGAATAAAGTTTAAGATATAGCCTTATAGGTTGGACAAGTGGTGGACCTTAACACCCAGATATTCTTAATATAATGACATAGAGTGGAAAAGTGGTGAATCTTGAGACCCAACCACTCATGCTACTAGAGATAATAGGTTGGACAAGTGGTGGACCTTGAATGTAAACCCCCCATGTACAAAATATCATGGGTTTAAGGTATTTCAATGGAGCCTAGCATCTTGGAGACATGGTGTGGCTTGCTTCTCTTCATGTTTCAATGGAGAGTATCTTGGACAAATGGTGGAGCATCCTTCTCTCCATGTTTCAATGGACCCTAGCTTGGACAAGTTGTGGACCTTTGCTTCTCTCTATGTTTCAATACAGTTAGCTTGGACAAGTGGTGGAGCTTGGAACCAAACCCCCATGTAAAACCTATCATGGTCACTCCAAGTGGTGAAAAAAAAAAACCCTTAAGATATAGCCTTATAGGTTGTACAAGTGGTGGACCTTAACACCCAGATATTGTTAATATAATGACATAGAGTCAAAAAGTGGTGAATCTTGAGACCAAACGACTCATGCTAATAGCATTAATAGGTTGGACAAGTGGTGGACCTTGAATGTAAAACCCCCATCTTTCAATAGAGTTAGCTTCGAGAAATGGTGGAGCGTCCTTCTCTCCATGTTTCAATGGAGCGTAGCTTGGACAAGTGGTGGACCTTTGTTTCTCTCTATGTTTTAATAGAGTTAGCTTGGACAAGTGGTGGACCTTGGAAGCAAACCCCCATGTAAAACATATCATGGACATGCCAACTGGTGAGAAAGAATACCCTTTAAGATATACCCTTATAGGTTGGACAAGTGGTCGACCTTAACACCCAGATCTTCTTAACGTAATGACATAGAGTGGAAAAGTGGTGAATCTTGAGACCAACCCACTCTTGCTACTAGAGATAATAGGTTGGACAAGTCATGGACCTTGAATGTAAACCCCCCATGTACAAAATATCGTGGGTTTAAGGTATTATAATGGATCTTAGCATCTTGGAGACATGGTGCAGCTTGCTTCTCTTCATGTTTCAATGGAGCCTATCTTGGACAAATGGTGGAGCATCCTTCTCTCCATGTTTCAATGGTCCCTACCTTGGACAAGTGGTGGACCTTTGCTTCTCTCTATGTTTCAAAAGAGTTAGCTTGGACAAGTGGTTGACCTTGGAACCAAACCCCATGTAAAACCTATCATGGTCATTGCAAGTGGTGAGAAAGAATACCCTTTAACATATAGCCTTATAGATTGGACAAGAGGTGGACCTTAACACCCAGATCTTCTTAATATAATGACATAGAGTGGAAAAGGGGTGAATCTTGAGACCAAACCAATCATGCTACTAGGGATAATAGATTGGACAAGTGGTGGACCTTGAATGTAAACCCCCCATGTACGAAATATTATGGGTTTAAGATATTTCAATGGAGCCTAGCATTTTGGAGACATGGTGCAGCTTGGTTCTCTTCATGTTTCAATCGAACCTGGCTTGGACAAATGGTGGAGCATCCTTCTCTCCATGATTCAATGGAGCCTATCTTGGACAAGTGGTGGACCTTTGCTTCTCTCTTTATTTCAATAGAGTTAGATTGGACATGTGGTGGATCTTGCAACCAGACCCCTATGTAAAACCTATCATGTGCATTCCAAGTGGTGGTAAATAATACCATTTAAGATATAGCCTTATAGGTTGGACAAGTGGTGGACCTTAACACCCAGATCTTCTTAAGATAATGACATAGAGTGGAAAAGTGGCGAATCTTGAAACCAAACCACTCATGCTACTAGGGATAATAGCTTGGACAATTGGCTGATCTTGACGTTAAACCCCACATTTAAAAGATATCGTGGGTTTAAGGTATTTCAATGGATCCTAGCATCTTGGAGACATGGTGCAGCTTGCTTCTTTTCATGTTTCAATGAAGCCTATCTTCCACCAATGGGGGATCATCCTTCTCTAAATCTCTCAATGGAGCATAGCTTGGACAAGTGGTGGACCTTTGCTTTTCTCTATGTTTCCATAGAGTTAGCTTGGACAAGTGGTGGACCTTGGAACCAAACCCCCATGTAGAACATATCATGGTCATTCCAAGTGGTGAAAAATAATACCCTTTAAGATCTAGCCTTATAGGCTGGATAAGTGGTCTACCTTAAAACCTAGATCTTCTTAATATAATGACTTAGAGTGGAAAAGTGGTAAATCTTGAGACCAAACCACTCATGCTACTAAGGATAATAGGTTGGACAAGTGGTGGACCTTAAATGTAAACCCCTCATCTACGCAATATCATGGGTTTAAGATATTTCAATGGAGCCTAGCATCTTAGAGACATGGTGCAGCTTGCTTCTCTTCATGTTTCAATGGAGCCTATCTTGGACAAATGGTGGAGCATCCTTCTCTCCATGTTTCAATGGAGCCTAGCTTGGACAAGTGGTGGACCTTTGCTTCTCTCTATGTTTCAATAGAGTTATCTTGGATAAATGGTGGACCTTGGAACCAAACCCCCATGTAAAACCTATCTTGCTAACTCCAAGTGGTGAGAAAGAATAAAGTTTAAGATATAGCTTTATAGGTTGGACGAGTGGTGGACCTTAACACCCAGATATTCTTAATATAATGACATAGAGTGGAAAAGTGGTGAATCTTGAGACCCAACCACTCATGATACTAGAGATAATAGGTTGGACAAGTGGTGGACCTTGAATGTAAACCCCACATGTACGAAATATCATGGGTTTAAGGTATTTCAATGGAGCCTAGCATCTTGGATACATGGTGTGGCTTGCTTCTCTTCATGTTTCAATGGAGAGTATCTTGGACAAATGGTGGAGCATCCTTCTCTCCATGTTTCAATGGACCCTAGCTTGGACAAGTTGTGGACCTTTGCTTCTCTCTATATTTCAATAGATTTAGCTTGGACAAGTGGTGGACATTGGAACCAAACCTCCATATAAAACCTATCATGGTCACTTCAAGTGGTGAGAAAGAATACCCTTAAGATTTAGCCTTATAGGTTGTACAAGTGGTGGACCTTAACACCCAGATATTGTTAATATAATGACATAGAGTCAAAAAGTGGTGAATCTTGAGACCAAACCACTCATGCTACTAGCGTTACTAGATTGGACAAGTGGTGCACCTTGAATGTAAACCCCCCATGTTTCAATAGAGTTAGCTTCGACAAATGGTGGAGCATCCTTCTCTCCATGTTTCAATGGAGCCTAGCTTGGACAAGTGGTGGACCTTTGTTTCTCTCTATGTTTCAATAGAGTTAGCTTGGACAAGTGGTGGACCTTGGAACCAAACCCCATGTAAAACATATCATGGACATTTGAAGTGGTGAGAAAGAATACCCTTTAAGATATACCCTTATAGGTTGGACAAGTGGCCGACCTTAACACCCAGATCTTCTTAACGTAATGACATAGAGCGGAAAAGTGGTGAATCTTCAGACCAAACCACTCATGCTACTAGAGATAATAGGTTGGACAAGTGGTGGAGCTTGAATAAAATTCCCCCATGTACGAAATATCGTGGGTTTAGGGTATTTCAATGGATCTTAGCATCTTGGAGACATGGTGCAGCTTGCTTCTCTTCATGTTTCACTGGAGCCTATCTTGGACAAATGGTGGAGCATCCTTCTCTCCATGTTTCAATGGACCCTACCTTGGACAAATGGTGGACCTTTGCTTCTCTCTATGTTTCAATAGAGTTAGCTTGGACAAGTGGTTGACCTTGGAACCAAACCCCATGTAAAACCTATCATGGTCATTCCAAGTGGTGAGAAACAATACCCTTTAACATATAGCCTTATAGATTGGACAAGAGGTGGACCTTAACACTCAAATCTTCTTAATATAATGACATAGAGTGGAAAAGTGGTGAATCTTGAGACCAAACCAATCATGCTACTAGTGATAATAGATTGGAAAAGTGGTGGACCATGAATGTTAACCCCCCGTTAAGAAATATTATGGGTTTAAGATATTTCAATGGAGCCTCCTAGCCTTTTGGAGACATGGTGCAGCTTGGTTCTCTTCATGTTTCAATCGAACCTGGCTTGGACAAATGGTGGAGCATCCTTCTCTCCATGTTTCAATGGAGCCTAGCTTGGAGAAGTGGTGGACCTTTGCTTCTCTCTCTATTTCAATAGAGTTAGCTTGGACATGTGGTGGATCTTAGAACCAGACCCCTATGTAAAACCTATCATGTGCATTCCAAGTGGTGGTAAATAATACCATTTAAGATATAGCCTTATAGGTTGGACAAGTGGTGGACCCTAACACCCAGATCTTCCTAAGATAATGACATAGAGTGGAAAAGTGGTGAATCTTGAAACCAAACCACTCATGCTACTAGGGATAATAGCTTGGACAAGTGGCTGACCTTGACGTTAAACCCCACATGTAAAAGATATCGTGGGTTTAAGGTATTTCAATGGATCATAGCATCTTGAAGACATGGTGCAGCTTGCTTCTTTTCATGTTTCAATGAAGCCTATCTTCCACCAATGGGGGATCATCCTTCTCTAAATGTCTCAATGGAGCATAGCTTGGACAAGTGGTGGACCTTTGCTTTTCTCTATGTTTCCATAGAGTTAGCTTGGACAAGTGGTGGACCTTGGAACCAAACCCGCATGTAAAATATATCATGGTCATTCCAAGTGGTGAGAAATAATACCCTTTAAGATCTAGCCTTATAGGTTGGACAAGTGGTCGACCTTAAAACCTAGATCGTCTTAATATAACGACATAGAGTGGAAAAGTGGTGAATCTTGAGACCAAAACACTCATGCTACTAAGGCTAATAGGTTGGACAAGTGGTGGACCTTGAATGTAAACTCCTCATCTACGAAATATCATGGGTTTAAGATATTTCAATGGAGCCTAGCATCTTAGAGACATGGTGCAGCTTGCTTCTCTTCATGTTTCAATGGAGCCTATCTTGGACAAATGGTGGAGCATCCTTCTCTCCATGTTTCAATGGAGCCTAGCTTGGACAAGTGGTGGACCTTTGCTACTCTCTATGTTTCAATAGAGTTATCTTGGACAAGTGGTGGACCTTGTAACCAAACCCCCATGTAAAACCTATCATGCTAACTCCAAATGGTGAGAAAGAATAAAGTTTAAGATATAGCCTTATAGGTTTGAAAAGTGGTGGAACTTAACACCCAGATATTCTTAATATAATGACATAGAGTGGAAAAGTGGTGAATCTTGAGACCAAACCACTCATGCTACTAGATATAATAGGTTTGACAAGTGGTGGACCTTGAATGTAAACCCCCCATGTACGAAATATCATGGGTATAAGGTATTTCAATGGAACCTAGCATCTTGGAAGCATGGTGTGGCTTGCTTCTCTTCATGTTTCAATGGAGTGTATCTTAGACAAATGGTGGAGCATCCTTCTCTCCATGTTTCAATGGACCCTAGCTTGGACAAGTTGTGGACCTTTGCTTCTCTCTATGTTTCAATAGAGTTAGCTTGGACAAGTGGTGGACCTTGGAACCAAAACCCCATGTAAAACCTGTCATGGTCACTCCAAGTGGTGAAAAAGAATAACCCTTAAGATATAGCCTTATAGGTTGTACAAGTGGTGGACCTTAACACCCAGATATTGTTAACATAATGACATAGAGTCAAAAAGTGGTGAATCTTGAGGACAAACCACTCATGGTACTAGCGTTAATAGGTTGGACAAGTTGTGGAACTTGAATGTAAACCCCCCATGTTTCAATAGAGTTAGCTTCGACAAATGGTGGAGCGTCCTTCTCTCCATGTTTCAATGGAGCCTAGATTGGACAAGTGGTGGACATCTGCTTCTCTCTATGTTTCAATAGAGTTAGCTTGGACAAGTGGTGGACCTTGGAACCAAACCCCCATGTAAAACCCATCGTGCTAACTCCAAATGGTGAGAAAGAATAAAGTTTAAGATATAGCATTATAGGCTGGACAAGTGGTGGACGTTAATAACCAGATATTCTTAATATAATGACATAGAGTGGAAAAGTGGTTAATCTTGAGACCCAACCACTCATGCTACTAGAGATAATAGGTTGGACAAGTGGTGGACCTTGAATGTAAACCCCCATGTACGAAATATTATGGGTTTAAGGTATTTTAATGGAGCCTAGCATCTTGGAGACATGGTGTGGCTTGCTTCTCTTCATGTTTCAATGGAGAGTATCTTGGACAAATGGTGGAGCATCCTTCTCTCCATGTTTCAATGGACCCTAGCTTGGACAAGTTGTGGACCTTTGCTTCTCTCTATGTTTCAATAGAGTTAGCTTGGACAAGTGTTGGACCTTGGAACCAAACCCCCATGTAAAACCTATCATGGTTACTCCAAGTGGTGTGAAAGAATAACCCTTAAGATATAGCCTTATAGGTTGTACAAGTGGTGGACCTTAACACCCAGATATTGTTAATATAATGACATAGAGTCAAAAAGTGGTGAATCTTGAGACCAAACCACTCATGCTACTAGCGTTAATAGGTTGGACAAGTGGTGGACCTTGAATGTAAAATCTCCATTTTTCAATAGAGTTAACTTCGACAAATGGTGGAGCGTCCTTCTCTCCATGTTTCAATGGAGCCTAGCTTGAACAAGTGGTGGACCTTTGTTTCTCTCTATGTTTCAATAGAGTTAGCTTGGACAAGTGGTGAGAAAGAATAACCTTTAAGATATACCCTTATAGGTTGGACAAGTGGTCGACCTTAACACCCAGATCTTCTTAACGTAATGACATAGAGTGGAAAAGTGGTGAATCTTGAGACCAAACCACTCATGCTACTAGAGATAATAGGTTGGACAAGTGGTGGACCTTGAATGTAAACCCCCCATGTATGAAATTTCGTGGGTTTAAGGTATTTTAATGGATCTTAGCATCTTGGAGACATGGTGTAGCTTGCTTCTCTTCATGTTTCAATGGAGCCTATCATGGACAAACGGTGAAGCATCTTTCTCTCCATGTTTCAATGGACCCTATCTTGGACAAGTGGTGGACCTTGGAACCAAACCCCCATGTACAACCTATCATGGTCATTCCAAGTGGTGAGAGAGAATACCCTTTAAGATATAGCCTTATAGGTTGGACAAGTGGTGGACCTTAACACCCAGATCTTCTTAATATAATGACATAGAGTGGAAAAGTGGTGAATGTTGAGACCAAACCACTCATGCTACTAGTGATAATACGTTGTACAAGTGGTGGACCTTGAATGTAAACCCCCCATGTACAAAACAGCATGGGTTTAAGATATTTCAAAGGGGCCTAGAATTTTGGAGACATGGTGCAACTTGCTTCTCTTCATGTGTCAATCAAACCTAGCTTGGACAAATGGTGGAGCATCCTTCTCTCCATGTTTCAATGGAGCTTAGCTTGGATAAGTGGTGGACCTTTGCTTCTCTCTATGTTTCAATAGAGTTAGCTTGTACAAGTGGTGGACCTTGGAACTAGACCCCTATGTAAAACCTATCATGTGCATTCTAAGTGGTGGTAAATAATACCATTTAAGATATAGCCTTATAGGTTGGACAAGTGGTGGACTTTAACACCCAGATCTTCTTAATATAATGACATAGAGTGGAAAAGTGGTGAATCTTGAGACCAAACCACTCATGCTACTAGGGATAATAGGTTGGAAAAGTGGTGGACCTTGAATTTAAACCCCACATATACAAAATATCGTGGGTTTAAGGTATTTCAATGGAGCTTAGCATCTCGAAGACATGGTGCATCTTGCTTCTCTTCATGTTTCAATGGAGCCTATTTTGGACAAATGGTGGAGCATCCTTCTCTCCATGTTTCAATGGACCCTAGATTGGACAAGTGGTGCACCTTTGCTTCTCTCTATGTTTCAATTTAGTTAGCCTATATTAGACAATTAGTAGACCTCGAATCTCTCCATGTTGTCTAGAGCTGAGCTAGGACAAGTGGTGGACCTTACTTCTCCCTTCCCTTAGTTTACTAGCTTAAAAGATGAGTATGTATACTTGGTTAGATCTAGCTTGAACAAGTGGTGGACCTTGTATTCACAAAAACTTAATCCATTACAAAAAAGTATTTGTTAAAATAACATTTGTTTTTTTTTTGTTTCAAGAAAGATGGCTCCAAAAAAATAGGTTGCAAGGGTTGCTGTCTCAGTTGACTATACTTGCAATGATCTTAGGAAATGGTATTTGGACATACATGGTATAGAGGGTGCACAATTTCATAAGGTGCATCTATTTATTGCCAAAAAGGAGAATGATAGCTTGTTTGAAGATGTTGGACAAGTTGTGGAAGCATCTGTCTCTGTAGTTGATAGTCATCCGGAGGTGGAATGCATTGACATTCTAGTTCCAATGAATCTAGAATTTCAACTAACTCCAGGAGCATATGCATTGGAGCACATGTCTAGAAACAAAGAAGAGACAATGTTTTCTCGAGGATGGAAGTTTGCAGAATCAAATCCAAATATCACAGCAGATCAACTTCAAAGCTCCATCATTGCCACACTACAACGAAAAAAGGTGAAAGCTTCACGACCACCATCCACAAAGAAGCAAGCAAAAGTGCAGAAAGTAGCAGCTAAGCGAACTAGTTCCATTTTGGATGTAGACAAGGCATCTTTGGCATCCTCATCAACAGAGGGTTCAATGTCAAAGATGAGAATTGTGGATCCAGATGTTTTAGAAGCTGAGGCCATGAAAGGACAAGAAAAAGATACAGGTGGAATGAATAAGTAAATAAACTATTTTCCTTTTCAATATAGGGAATTTATTATCCCTATTCAAAATTGTTGGCTTGCTCCTGATCACTATAATGCACGTATTATGGATAAAAAACACGTTGAAAGTGTGTTATTTGGATTTTCACGGAGTACGACCAAGCCTGCAGCATGTGCATATTTGATGCCTGTTTGAAATGCAAAATCAAAGAAGGGGACTCCTTTGGTAGTAGAAGAGGTAGAGGAGCAAAAAATTAAAGATTATCATTATTGGATTCTTGATGGGCAGCATTCAATCTATGCTGCAAATTTTTTGCTTCAAAATGAACAAAACAACAAAGAGATATTTGAAAGACTGATTAGCGTTGTGAGCGGGATGAAAACACACACAACGCCTCTATAACGATCCGACACACACTCTTGGGAAGATACACACACACACTATGGGGCACCACTCGGCTTACACAACACACCTGACCGAGACAGGGAACACACCTCTGGAGTGAGAGGGAGAGAGACTATCCACTTGCCCACTCCACACAGACACACACACTCACACACACCCAAAAAACTCAGCTCAAAAGAGGATAATTTCTGATGTTTAGATACAAATGAGCTTGGGCCAACACCAACGGGGCAAACAACTCACACAATATGGGTAAAAGATACCAGATACAATCACAAACTAGAGCAGAAACTTCGCTCATAGGAGAAACTTACACAGCCAAAAAATCTAAAAAAAGAGGGAGGAATTTGGCAAAATGGACAGCGCCATCGCGTCCGGAACGGCCCAAAACCCCAGTCTACAATGTCAAAGTGCTCAAATCCGACCTCGGATGAGCAGTTTACGGCCAAAACCGGCTCCAAAATGAGCAAAAACACAACTGCGGCTGTTCCTCCTCTCTTCTCCACATTTTTTCTGGTCTTCTCTCAGTTTTTTCAGTTCCCACACTTAGCTTTTTTAGTTGGGCACCCTTGGCCTTTTAGATGACCTCAAACGGACCCCGAACATGCCAAAAACTGACCTCGCAGTGCATAGTTGTCACCTTTTTGCATCATCCGCACACCTGGCACTCATTTCTTTTCAATAATGCGTCTTGCAACCACGTGAAGTGGCCCCAAAAAGTGGTCCTAATGATGAACTTTCTGTATAACTCTCACAAGAAAACACCCACGTTGTGTCCGTCCTCATCCGAACAGGCCAAAAGCTGACCTCGCAGTGCATAGTTGTCACCTTTTTGCATCATCCGCACACCCAGTTTTTGACCCCGAACAGGCCAAAAACTGACCTCACAGTGCATAGTTGTCACCTTTTTGCATCATCCGCACACCTGGAACTCATTTCTTTTCAATAATGCGTCTCGCAACCACGTGAAGTGGCCCCAAAAAGTGGTCCTAATGATGACCTTTCTGTATAACTCTCACAAGAAAACACCCACGTTGTGTCCGTCCTCATCCGCGTGCAAATATTGACCTCGTTCGCCCTCCTGACGCCACTAGATGCCATCTGACGCACCTGCTTACCTCATGTCGTCAGCCCGCGGATAGCTTCCTCGAGAAGTTTTACGCGCTACCAACTCCTCCTTATTGTAGAAAAAACACAGTGGTACTGGTAATAGTGAAAATCAATGCACTATGTACACCCTCTCCTACCTGTACACATGTGGGCCCCACGTAACCACCTAGCTCTGAAAAATGGGCAATTCTTTATTTGATGCACCATGCATGTATATGTACATATGCGCAATCCCTTGCTCCAAAAAACTCCTGACAGCGTGTATAAATTTAGAAAGGCTCGCATTGTTGTGAATGCTCCTCCATTTGTTGCAACTACTATATCTGCCATTGCAAATGAGGAGGCTCAGGCATTGTATGTCAAGCAACCTTACAGCCAAATATTGAGACATTTACGGAGTCAATGGATCTTCTCAGGACGACCACCAAAGGCAGCAAGTGGAATTGCAGAGGGACATGCATCTCGTGCCGGATGGGATGTAAGTTATTTTCTTTGTCTTTTTGATAGTGTTTAATTAACAAATCTTGCTCAATAGTTTAATTATTTCTCTATTTCTTTTTAGGCTTTTCTTCGATTGGCAAGAATGAGTGCAGCAGCAAGTTGGATTGCTAAACAGGCACACATGGTCACGTACTCTGATTTAATTTATGATTGCTGGATAGAAATCATTGAAAGGCTAGAAGAGGAGAATAAGAAACCCCCAACAATTGTATTTAGATACCTTTGTGTCCTTGAGGAGTAAGAGGTAAAGACTATTCTAGAAGAGATTAGAGATGAGAATATTTTACTGTCAAAGAGTGCAAAGGATGGTGATGCAACTGACAAGTATGATCGAATCAAGCAATTGAAGCAAGACAAATTGATTCAAGATGCACTTCTTGAAGGCTTCAACAATTTGAAGGAGTCTTCACCATGTAAAGACTGGGAGGAGGTGGTCAAAATGTATAACATCAATGATGTTGTTTATAAAACACTTTTAATGCTATGCGAGGAATGGATCAGATCTAGTTTGACGCGTGGAACAAAGAAAATGTCTTTTCCAGATGGAGCAATAAAATACATGCAATGGGCAATTCACCTTCAAAAGGAGAAAACTGAGCCTAGAGATTTTCCATGGTCAATCTATGTGGTGAGCCTACAAATGGAAGGCAATCTCTACTTGATGTGCCACTTCAATAATAAAGTGCCTACTGGCTTATGTGTTTTAGATATGACAAAAAACATTGGAGGCAATTTGAAGTGGAGTGAGGAGACATTTAACAATGCTTTGGATGGGATATTTGCTATTGCTGGAGGGTCAACAGATCCTAGATTTGTCTCTTGCATTTGTGGATTTCACTAACTTCACAAAATTGCAATGTGCCTTTCACGCCATGGGAGATAATCTGAGCTACCATTGTTGTGGTGCATTGCATCACTTTCCATCAGCTCCTTGCAAAGGAGCATTTCAATTCCTAACAGTTATTGCCTTCTTGGGACAAGGCAATGCATTTGAAGACCTAAGAAGAAGATCAGAGGAACATTCCATGCCAATTGATTGTTTTCTTCTTCAAGTAGCAGATAACGATATGTCAGATTTGCAATATTTGGAGGCCAAAAAAAGAGCTTTGGTCAAGCACTACATTCGTACATATTGTTTTGAAGACCGCAAGCTTGTTCATGTTTTTGGTGATGGATCCTTGGTTGCACAAGAAGGAATACAACAGAAAAAAGAAGTTATATGCTTAATTGATAGTGTGGACGAGGCAAAAAACGTGGAGACCATGCTGCTAGACTTTGTTAAGTCTCATGAAGATATAGAAAAATGGGCTGGACTTCAACAATCCACTTCGCAATCAGACGACACTGTGCCTGTTACAGAGGAGTTCTCTCCACGAAGAGAAGAAGAAGAAGAACAACAACATCCTCTGTCAATGGAGGACTTTTTGGAAATGGAGACACGTATGTTTTGAGTTTCTTGTGCATGTTAGTGTTTCTTGTTACTGATTTGATACTCTTAATGTTAGATTTTTCTTTATATAGTATTGATTGAGTTTGTATTTTTTATCTCAAGCATTCAAGGTTTGAATGTAAATAGTAAATTACTTGAGTTTTTGAATGGTGGATCTTTAGACTAAAACTATAACATTTAATACTCACAAAGACTTAATTACTTAAGAGCTTGAACTCAATAAGTTTTGGACCTTTTATCAATACCCCCTTGATATGATACATTAGATCGTAGCATGGTTAAATGAAATGGTGATGCTTCATAAATTGAACCTAGCTTAGACAGGTGCTGGAGCCTAAATTTAAACTAACCTTGCTAGAAGGGAGCTTATGTTTGGACTTTGAGAACTAGCATAAGTAATCAATTAGAGCATAGATTAGACATGTGGTGGTGGCCTTAGAGACCAAAATCTTAATGATCTTGGAAAGGTATTTAAGTACTACAATTTACATAGTTTTAGGACTCGCTAAAGGCATAGCTTGACAAAAGGTGGATCTTACATGGATCCTAATTTCAAGAGGTGTGATATACCTTCAAACCAAGCTCATATAGCTTGGACATGTGGTGGACCTTGCATGGAGACTAGTTTAGACAAGTGTGGTACACCTTGTAACCAACACCCATTTGTTATATTAGCTTGGACAATTGGTGGACCTTGCTTTTATGTTTCAATGGAGCATATTTTGGACAGGTGGTAGACCTTGTTTCTCTCCATGCTTCAATGGAGAGAAACATTAGCTTGGACAAGTGGTGGACCTTGATTTTATGTTTTAAAGGAGAATATTTCGGACAAGTGGTAGACATTGTTTCTCTCCATGGTTCAATGGAACCCACCTTAGACAAGTGAAGTACCTTGAAACCAAACCCCCATAATACAACCTACTAAATAGGTTGGAAAATTGGTGGGATATGAAACCATCCATGATAGAGCATAGTATAGGTGAAAACATAGTGGTCCTTATATCAATTACCCATGCATAGCTTGGACAGGTGGTGGACCTTGATTCTCTCTATGTTTCAATGGATCCTATCTTGGACTAGAGATATATCTTACTTATTTCCATGCTTCAATGGATTGTAGCTTGGATAAGGAGTGGACCTTCAAACAAAACTCCACAGCATAGCATATATTAACAATTCATGGGTTTTATAGAGATTTTCTTGCCTATTTTGGAGAGTTGGTAGACCTTTATTCTCCATGCTTCAATGGATCTGAGGTTGGACAAGCGGAGCTGGAGAAGTGGTCAACCTTAAAATGAAACCTCCCATGCTACAACCCATCATAGATCGTATATGTAGTGGACCTTGAAACTCTTTTATGTCCCTAGCTTAGAGAAGCATTGCACTCTTGATTATCTCCATACATGAAGGCAAGGTTGGACAAGTGGTGGACCTTCAAACGAGAATCTCTATGTAATAATAGGCAAGTGGTGGAGCTTGTTTTCTCCATGTTCCAATGGAGCCTAGCTTAGACAAACAATGGAGCTTGCTTCTCTCCATGTTTCAATGATCCTAGCTTAGAAAAGTGGTGGAGCTTTGCTTCTCTCCATGTTCCAATGGACCATAGCTTAGACAAGTGGTAGACCTTGAAAAACACCCCCTGTATACAACATATTATGGGGTTTTCATGTTTCAATGGCACCTAGCTTGGACAAATGGTAGAGCTTGCTTCTCTTTATGTTTCAATGGATCCAATCTTAGCCAAGTGGTGGACCTTGAAACAAGAATCCCCCCCCTCCCATGTACAACGTATTATGGGTTTTGAAAGCACTGGGAGAAAATAATAGCTTTGATAAGTGGTGGACCTTGCTTCTCTCCATGCTTCAATGGAGCCGAGGTTGGACACATGTTGGAGAGAAGATGGTTGCCCATGAAATACGACCATGCATGCTATAATCAATCATATGTTGTACACATGGTGGACCTTGCAATTGTTTTATATGCCTAACTTGGACAAGTGGAGGACCCTTGATTACCTCCAGATATAAAAAACAAGCCAAGTTTGGACAAGTGTAGTACCACCAAACCAGAATCTCTATGCTACAATAGAGTAGAGGTAGGACACACGGTGAACCTTGATATCAAACCATCCATGCTACTAGAGATGATAGGTTTCACATGTGGTGGAACCTTGTATCAATATTCTATGTGTAGTTTTTTACTAGTGATAGACCTTGAAACTAATCCCTCTAGGCTACAAGGAAAAAGAGATAGATGAGGAGGCTAGACTACTTTTGTTGCATCAATGCATCCCATGTTACCACATATACTATTGTTACCATATACATGTGGTAGTGATGTGTGTGAACACACTAGGACCGCCGGGGCATTTTTTCCCTCTTTAGGAGGTTTTTTCCCCCGTGCATTGTATATACGCCCATCACTCTAGGGCTATCTATCTTTCCATTGCACACTAAGTAACACACTCTCTATTGTGTGCCTTGAGCTTCCTTCGTCTTCTCCAAGCTGTGTGTGTTTCTCTGCAACCCTAATTCCAACAATTGGTATCAGAGCAGGTCACGTCCTCCCGGGCTTAGTCGCCAGCTGCTCCAGCACACGCCTGCTCACTTTCTCCGATTTCAGTGAGCTTTGGCAAGCTCAGAATTTTGATTTGGGCTCATTTCGGCCTCCGTTTCCACTACGGGCAGTACTGCACAGGCTATTTCGTCATTTTGTGCAGATTTTCTGTCAGTGCCGTTTTCTGCATAACAGGTGCCTTATAGTCTTCTACGGTTTGTGCTATATAGCACAAGTTGTTCCCGCTCCATTTCTCCTATTTTCGGGCAGTTTTCACATCAGGTGCAGCATTTACCATGGCTGACAACAACAACACAGATGTGTTCAAGATGTTTGCTGCTGAGGACAGGTTGGATGGGGACAACTACCCTATGTGGGCTTATATGATGCAACACGTTCTTGTGTCAAAAGGTGTCTGGAACATTGTGCAGGGCATTGATGTACGTCCTGGTTCTGAAGATGTAGGCGATATTGAGGATGTTGCAGGTCTTGCTACAAGGATTGCAGCTGTTAGAGTTGTTTTGCCTACAGCAGAACAAGCTCGTTGGGATGTTAAGGATGCGCAGGCTCATGCATTGATTGCGTTGTCTGTGAAGCGCACCATTATTCCTCACATCCGTTCAGCAAAATCTGCAAAACAGGCTTGGGATATTCTAGCAGGTCTTTATGCAAGCCGCAATGAGGCTAAAATTGCTTTGCTGCGTAAAGAGCTAGAGTCGAAGATTATGCATGAGGAAGATGATATGGACACTTTCCTTGCTAGTGTCAAGGATATCAATGAGCAACTCATTTCTGCAGGTGAAGTCATTTCTGATAGTTCCCTTGTGCAGACTGTTCTTGATGCCTTACCAGATTCCTACCAGACTTTTGCTAGTACTTGGAGACTGATGACCCAAGGAAATCCTGAAGTTGTCAAGTTTGATGCATTATGCACATTGCTGTTGCAAGAGTCACTTTCTAGAAAAAACAGGACTAGGCAGCGTGCAGTTGAACAGGCTTTTATTGCTTCTCAAAGAAAGGGTGGTAACAGTAATGCAGCCACTTCTTATGGTTCTGCTGCGAGTGGCAAAATTTATGTTCCTAATGCTTCTGCTGGCAGCACTTCGTCTGGCAATTCTGGTGATAAGGGCAAAAAGAAAATGCGTTGCCATTATTGTAAAGCCAATGATCACTTGATCAAGTCGTGTCCTAAGTTGAAGGCCAAAGAGGCTAAGAAGAAAGAGGGTGGTTCCACTGCAAATGCTGGTTCCACTACAAATGCAGCCATTTTTGAGTCTTCTGTGAAAGGAGATTGTGATGCTGATGTTGATGCAGAATGGGCTTTTAGCGCAGAGTGCACTTACAATCCTGCTGTCCATGATGCATGCTTGTCAGTTGCTGTAGATTCACATGTGTGGTATTTCGACAGTGGTGCTACAAAGCACATTACCTCACATCGTGAATTGTTTACCTCTCTCGAGTCTGTCCCTCATGGGAATTCAGTCACTTGTGCCAACAACGCCTCTTATCCAGTTCAGGGAGTTGGAAAGATTGTGCTCACTGCTGCTAATGGCAGTTCCTTCACACTTGTTGATGCACTTTATGTACCTGGGATCAAGAAGAATCTATTGTCTGTATCCGCACTTGCTAGACTTGGACTTGTAGTCAAATTTGTGGATGATAGATGTACAGTTCATGATCTCAGTTTTGGTGATGAAATTGTTGCATCTGGGCTTTTGTGCCGTGGGCTGTATAAGCTCACTTTGTATGACAAGTGTGGACAAAATTTTGCAAATGCTGTTGCAGATTCAAGGGCTATTTCAGATGCAAAACTTTGGCATGCACGTTTTGGTCATCTGAATTTTGCCAGTTTGCTGCGTTTGCAGAAATCTGATATGGTTGCTTCTTTGCCGCCTCTTGAAGCACCTATCAAACATGTTTGTGAAGGCTGTATTCTGGGTAAAATGCAGCGTTCTAAGTTTCCAAAGGATGGTTCAGTTAGGGCCACATGCAGGTTGCAGCTTGTGCATAGTGACGTTTGTGGGCCCATGCAAACTCCGTCCTTGGGCAATTACCTGTACTTCGTGACTTTCATTGATGATTACTCCAGGCATGCGTGGGTATTTCCGCTTAAAGCGAAGTCCGAAGTTTTTATGTGCTTCAAACAATTTTTGGCTATGGCTGAAAATGTCTCAAAATGTACTATGGGCACCCTCCGTTCCGATCGAGGGGGGGAGTATATGTCTCATGAATTTAATGCATTTCTGGCTAGTCGTGGGATAAAACACCAATGTACAGTGCCTTATACACCTCAGCAAAATGGTGTTGCTGAGAGGAAAAACAGGTCACTAACGGAAATGGCACGATGTATGGTCAAAAGTCAAGCTTTGCCGCATTCTTTTTGGCTTGAGGCCATCATGTGTGCCACTTATGTACTTAACAGGTGTCCTACGAAAGCTTTGCAGTCTATTACTCCATATGAAGCATGGCATGATAGAAAACCTTCTATTGAGCACATGCGTGTTTTTGGCTGTTTGGCATATGCTTTGGTGCCACAAGTGCAGCGCAGAAAATTGGATGATAAGGCTGTCAAATGTATTTTTGTTGGTTATAGTGCTGAAAGCAAAGGTTACAGGTTGTATCACCCGCAAACAAAACGTATTTTGGTTTCACGGGATGTAGTGTTTGTGGAAGATTCTGTTCAACCCTTGCTGTCATGTACTAGAGACAGTAATGTAAGCTCACAGGACATTTATGACACTTTGTTGCCTCTTTTCAGTGGTGGAAATACGAATGTAAGTTCCAATGAGGCAAATGTACAGCCTATGGGGGTTTCTGAAAATGTTTTAGAACAGCCTATTACTGATGCAGATGTACATGATGTACTTGATGAGGAAAGGGCTGAAAATGAGCAGGCTAGAGGTATGCCAAAATGGCTGGTGCACACTTTGCGTGATAGTAAATTGGATGCACCTTTATCTAGTCGTACTCGTTCAGGCTCTCGCCATGCATCTTATGCATCAGATTGTTATGCTTTGGCTGTGTCTAGTTTACATGATGTTGAGGAGCCTCTGTCTTTTGATGAAGCACAGAATTCAGAAAATTGGATTGCTGCCATGAAATCAGAATATGATGCACTTATAGAGAATGACACATGGACTTTATGTGATTTGCCTCCTGGCAAAAAGGCCATTGGTACGAAGTGGGTTTACAAGTTGAAACGCAAGTCGGATGGTGAGATCGATCGCCATAAGGCTCGACTTGTTGCAAAAGGTTATGCACAACAAAAAGGCATAGATTATGAAGAGACTTTTGCTCCCACTTGTCGTATGACTACTGTGCGTTTTCTATGTGCATTGGCAGCTCATTTTGGTTGGGATGTACATCAATCAGACATTGTTACTGCTTTCTTGAATGGTGACATATTTGAGGAAGTTTATGTAACGCAGCCTCGCGGTTTTGTCATAAAAGGACAAGAGGACAAAGTGTGCAAATGTAGGAAGGCTTTGTATGGGTTGAAGCAATCTCCTCGTGCTTGGTATGAGAAAGCTGACACTCATTTGGTTAAACGAGGCTTTCGTAACAGTCCAACAGAAAGCACATTGTATGTAAAGCGTGAGGATGATGTATTTCTCATTGTGGTTCTTTATGTTGATGATTTGCTGATCACTGGACCAAATGAGAGACATATTGCTGAATTTAAGGCTGATTTGAATGCTACTTTCAAGATGAAAGATTTGGGGCTGTTGCATCATTACTTGGGTATACAGTTTAAGCAGTGTGATGGTGGTATTGCCTTGTGTCAGAAAAGTTACATAGAGACATTGCTATGTAAGTTTGGACTTGAGGATTGCAAACCTATTGCCACTCCCATGGAAACAGGTTTGAAGTTGAGTCTACATGATGCTGGCGATCCTGCTGATGTCACTCTTTACCAAACTGCTGTTGGCTGCCTCATTTATGTATGCAACACGAGGCCAGATATTCAGTTTGCAGTCTCGCAGGTCAGCAGATTTATGCATAGCCCAGGGTCTAAGCATTGGCAGGCTGTCAAGAGGATTTTCCGCTACCTTAGTGGCACTTTACATCTTGGCTTGTTTTATCCCAAGGGGGGATCATTGCCGCCAGACTTACATGCTTTTTCGGACTCAGATTGGGCTGGTTGTTTTGACACGCGAGTGTCCACAAGTGGTTTTTGTTTCATGCTTGGCAGTTCATGTATATCATGGTTGAGCAAGAAGCAACCTACTGTGGCCACTTCGAGTTGTGAGGCTGAGTACAGGGCAGTCTTCACAGCTACGGTTGAGTGTGTATGGCTCAGACGCCTTATGGCTGACTTGGGTGTTGGACAGGACACTGCCAACACTATCTTCACTGACAGTCAGAGCGCATTGGCAGTTGCGAGGAACCCAGTTTTTCATGCTCGCACAAAGCACATTGAGGTGCATTACCACTATGTCAGGGAAAGGCTCTCAGCAGGAGAGATCAGCTTGGCTTATGTGCCAACACAGGACAACCTTGCAGATCTTTTCACAAAGGCATTGTCTCGTGAGAAGCTTGAAGCTTTCCGCAAAGCTTTGGGCTTACTCCCCTTTGTGGACTGATCCTGTCCTCAGGGCATGGCACTTCCCTTTACTCATGTGCCAGCTCTCGTTCACCGCATCACTCTAGGGGGGATTTGTTACCATATACATGTGGTAGTGATGTGTGTGAACACACTAGGACCGCCGGGGCATTTTTTCCCTCTTTAGGAGGTTTTTTCCCCCGTGCATTGTATATACGCCCATCACTCTAGGGCTATCTATCTTTCCATTGCACACTAAGTAACACACTCTCTATTGTGTGCCTTGAGCTTCCTTCGTCTTCTCCAAGCTGTGTGTGTTTCTCTGCAACCCTAATTCCAACAACTATAGGGTTCTTGGATAAGTGTTGGATCTTGTGTCAATGCTCCATGTCTAGCTTGGACAAGTGGTGGACCTTGGTTCTCTCTATGCTTCAAATGGGCAATAGATTGGAGACACAGTGGCCTTTTTTTTCCAATGATTTTATTTTTTGGAAACCTTGGAGGCACCATGTAAGAGGCACTCTAAGTCTTCCATACAATGGACCTATTGGACTATAAAATAATGATATCTTTCTTTGATATTGTCATTATTTTATGCATAATATTTTCTTCTTTTTGTAGACACAAAGGAGTTAAGTGATATAAAAACTAGATGTATTTCACACTATGATTGGCATGAAGATCCTTTTGGGACACCAACTTTTCCTATTCCCAAAGATGTAATTTTCCATATTAACGGTGTGGATTTTGAAGTGCGACTTTCACGTATTGAAGGAGCTGGTTATGGGCTATTTGTGCATACTACCCTGGAAAGTGGTTTGACTATTCTAAACTATGGAGGGAATAAGTATAGATTTCAAGACTGGAAAAAGATATGCAAAATATTTCCAAGAGATTATAAATATTCTCTTCTAGAGGATCGAAACATAGAAGAAGAGGAAGATCAATCATACATTATTGGTTGTGTAGAAGAAGGAAACGTGTCGGGCTATATAAATAGTTCTCACAGTACAAATGTCTGTCCCAACGTACGCTATACATTTGATCCAAATTTGCCACCTTGGCATAAATGCACCTCTTCACACGTCAAGTCAGAAGAATATGGCCATGTATGCATTGAGACTATTTGTCAAGTTGAAGCAGGAGAAGAGTTGTTTGCTGACTATAACTTTACTTGACATTGTAAAGTATTGTACATGGATGGAAATCTCAAGTACATGCATCATTTTCATTTTTCATGGATGAAATCTCAAGTGAATATAACATTTGATTATTGTTTAGTTTATGCTCAATGAGAATCTAGAGTGCTCTTATGCTTTGTGTGTTGTCTAACTTATTTGACTACCTTGGCCATAGAATTTTGATTCTACTCTAGATTTATGATAAATCTTACCAAAATTTAATCAATGTCTAGGTTGGACAAGTGGTGGGGCTTCAAACATTACTGTTTTAAACAAGTGGAGTTATCTTACTTGAATAAGTGGTGGCCTTTGAATCCAAATCTAAGCCAAATCTCTAATTGTTTGCTTGTAGTCTAGGTTGGACATTTGGTGGACCTTGTATCCATGTTTCCTCAACAAGTTGTGGCTTTTAGTTTTCACTTTAAGTACTCATCTTTAATAAAGTGTAGGATGGAAAATGTTGAGTTAGTAGATTGTACTTTAGACAAGTGGTGTTTTGTGTACGAATGTTGAAAATGGTTGCAAGGATTCTAACAACGACTTTACCTTAAATAAACTTCTTACTAGGAGTTCTACATATAAATATGGTGAATAAAATTCTAGTGGTTTTTGTTGGGGTATAAAGCCCAATGTGGTCGCCCAGGTAAGTGGGCGGGCCGCCAGGTATGTACACATATTCTTTTGTAAAAACCTAATAAGAACTCACTATGCTCTACACATTACAGTAGAGCGAGTTCACCATATCGTTGTGCTCTTCTTCTCTCACTCTCTCTCGCGTCGCACTTCCGCTCGTACTCCTTCAATTGGTATCAGAGCTCAGATCGAGGCTTGGGGCAGCACTGCAGGAGGCTAGAGTCACCAGCTCAGATTGGAGTGAAATTCGACAGGCAAAGACACTGTTCTCAGAATTTCATTCTGAGGTCATCTCGGCCACCATTCGGCTTTGACAAAGGTCTGCGCAGGCCATTTTTGACTACGTGGTCTCGGCGGGTGCAGATCCGACTCTGCAAATTTGGAGTTTTCGGCCTACGACTGCAGGTGCTGAGGATATCGACACTCCCAGAGTGTTGATTTGTGGCTATCTACACATCGAAGGACGGCTCACAGTTCTTGGAGGCGTGTCACATACGACACGGGTGCATCTACACACATACTGTAGGCGACATCCACTAGTTCATCAGGTAGCTTGTGTTTGCTGCTTGATATTCCAGATTTCATCCTGACATTGCAGGTACTTCCACATGGGATGTATTGTCAGAGATGATGTATGTCTGTTGAGGGTTTGTTGGCTGTGAGTCACGCAACAAACAACCACCGCAGCGGTTACAACATACAGTGGGAAATTTGTGGATGTATGACTTTGTGGGAAGTCTATGTACTGTCAGATTTACTGCAGCCTTTGTTGAGGGTCGAGTGAGGTTTTATTGAGCTGGGGGATTCTCGAATGTTGAGATCCTTTCGGTGATACAGGTCTTGGAGCGATCCCTCGAGCACCCTTAGATAGGCAGCTAGGATGTATTGACTGTGAGTTAGACAGTTGGGATTGCATCTTTGCTTTACTGCCGTTGAGGCATTGTTGCAGTCTATGCTTACAGGACAGTGACAGGACAGTCAGAGACAGTACAGGTGCAGGACAGGTTTACCCACAGCTTACAGTGTTAGAGAGACAGTGGTTTTTTCAGCTGTTTTTTGGTCTGTTTTTAGTACACCAGAGCCATTTTACAAAGGAGACTCTGCCAAAATTTCTGCAGAATCTGAAGCTTTCTTGGTTCATTTGACAGGTTGATATTGGTTCAGGGGTCAGTTTACAGGGGAAACTCTGCCAAATTTTTCCCAGGAAAAGTAAACTACTATGAAGCGTAGCTATGGCTGGATCACAGGACACTGCTCTTTACAATATCAAGAAGCTGGATGGAACCAATTTCCCATTGTGGAAGAAGAAGATTTGGCACGTGTTGGTACAAAAGAAGCAGATAAAACCTATAAAGCTCAAGGGGATAAAACCAGAAGATATGTACGAAGATGAATGGAGCGAAATGGATGAATTAGCAGTTTCTACCATTATGCTGACTTTGGCAGAAAGCGTTTACTTCAATGTAGCAGACGAGATGGCGGCTTATCAAGCATGGATAAAGCTGAGTGATCTTTATGAGAAGCAGAGTGCAGCTTCATAGGTATTCTGGCTTAAGAAGCTTGTTGACTTGAAGATGAAAGAAGGGACACCTATGTCCAATCATCTGAATGAATTCAACACCATCTACAGTCAGTTGTCAGCTCAAGGTGTCAATTTTGATGAACCTGTTAGAGCTATGTTCCTGTTGATCACATTGCCGGAAAGTTGGGACACTTTTCGCACAGCTTTGAGTAATTCTGCACCTCCAGATGGTTTGAACATAGCAGGTGTAGAAGGAAGTCTTCTTACTGAAGAAACCAATAGAAAGACAATGGACAAAGGCAAAGGAACAGCCTTAGTTGTCAGGGGAAGGACCAAAGAAAAGTACAAAGGTGGAAAGAGGAATCAGTCTCGTAGCAAGTCCCATAGTGCTAAAGGCAAGAGTGACATAGAATGCTACCATTGTGGCAAGAAGGGTCACATGAAAAGAGACTGCAGAGAATGGAAAGCAAAAAAAGGCAAAGAGAAAGCTGAAGACCATGGTGAGAAGAACAAGTCCTCAGTGAAGATTCAAGAAATAAATGTGACAAACACTGTTGCAGAGGATGACAGTCTAGTGTCAGGAGACATCTACTTCTTGAAGAATACAATGGACTCAGCTCTTCTTACAGCATCTGATGGAAATGCACTAAGTGATTGGATTATAGACTCAGGGGCATCACTTCATGTGTCTCCAAACAAGGAGTGGTTTACCTCTTATGTGACCAGTAAAGATCATGTTCGGCTAGTCAATGGGCAGACATGTGAGATCTTAGGTGTTGGAGATGTTCAATTGAAGTTTCAAAATGGCTCTTCTTTCACGCTGAAGAATGTGAGACATGTTCCCGCAATTACAAAGAGCTTGATCAGCACAGGTTTACTTGATAATGCTGGCTACGTCACCACTTTTGGACAGAACATGTGGAAGATATCCAAGGGTTCTATGACAGTAGCACATGGAGTAAAGTCTGGAGGACTTTACATGATTTATGTATCAAATGTCTCTAAAAATGTAATCAATGTAACCGAGCAGCCGAACGTTTCTTTGTGGCATAGCCGGTTAGGACATATGTCCAAGAAGGGAATGGAAATCTTGTCTCATTCTGGTTATTTGCCTGGCTTTTCATTTAATGATTTTGAATTCTGTGAACATTGTCTGTATGGTAAGCAAACACAGCAGCCACATAAGCATAGAAGCAATAGAAGAGATACATAGTTGGCACTTGGTCATAGTGATTTGTGTGGACCTATGCCTAACCTATCTCTAGGAGGAGCTTCTTACTTTATGACATTTATAGATGATTACTCGAGGAAAGTATGGGTTTACTTTCTCAAGCACAAGGATGAAGCGTTTAGTGTTTTCAAAACGTTTGTGACACTTGTGGAGAATCAGAGTGGCAAGAAGCTTAAATGCTTATGCACTGACAATGGTGGAGAGTATGTTTCAAAGGCCTTTCAGGACTTTTGTGAGTCAAAAGGTATAAAACGTGAACTTACTGCTCCTTACAATCCTCCTCAAAATGGTGTTGCTGAGAGGATGAATAGGACCATACAAGAGAAGGTCAGAAGTATGTTGTCTAATGCACAGCTGCCAAATGGGTTTTGGGCTGAAGCTGTATCAACAGCTGTTCATCTTGTAAATAGATCTCCTAGCAAGGTTTTGCAGAAGGATTTAGTGCCAGAGATGGTATGGTCAGGCAAAATGCCCTCATACAAGCATCTCAGAGTCTTTGGCTGTGAGGCATATACTCACGTTCCAAAGGAATTTAGGAACAAACTTGAGCCAAAGAGTAGAAAGTGCATCTTTCTCCGTGCCACATGGGATCACTAGAGCAGAGTTAGCAAGGCCCCCTATGGAGATAGTGGTGCTTACCGGATCAGTCTCCTTTATGCACAGCTTATGGGATACTACCAGAGACAGATATGCCAGATTTGCCCTCGAGTCCTCTAGACAATTAGCTTTACAGGGGGACACGTCATGCTGGTATGCAAAGATGTCCTCATGGTTCCAGATACATGGCTTCAGTATGGACAGCTTGCCTCCCTTCCAGTACTCCCTTGATGCACCATCGTTGTCTCTTCCATAGATGGAGATTACTAGACTCATTCGCCTGGACCTGACCCAGTTGGACATGGATAGATCCACACAGGAATTGGGCACGAAGATTGCTTTCTATAGAGAGCATCTTCTCCAACTCACAGGGGATGGGTTTGCGATTCGGCCCAGCTATATGGATACAGATCAATCTCATGGATTGCGTTGTGCCATTGGTCAGATACAGACATCTTCACACCAGCTTGAGATTGAGACTAGTAGACTATGGTAATTCTGGTGAGATGGGGTACAGACTTTGGGATCCCGAATCCAGAAAGGTTGTCCGCAGCAATGATGTTCACTTTAATGAATCCAAATATCATTCTAAACCAGAGAGGGTTGAGGAGATTAGAAGAGTTGTCTTCCAAGAAGATGGACCTGCACGTGCAAGAAAAAATGTCAGGGCTCAAGAGGAGCAAGGACAGGATAGAGTGGAACCACAGGTTGTGGCTAAGCCTGAGCCACCTATTGTGCATAGATCTGGACATATCACGCGACCTCCTGATAGGTTTGTTCCATCTATGAACTATGTCATGTTGACTGATTGCAATGAGCCTTCATGTTACAAGGAAGCAATGCAAATGAAGGACTCCGGGAATTGGCAATTGGCCATGCAGTCAGAGATGACAGCTCTGCATAAAAACAAGACATGGAAGCTAGTTAAATTACCACAGGGCAAAAAGGCTCTACCCTGTAAATGGGTTTACAGGTATAAGATCACCGCTCATGATAGTCAGCCAAAGTACAAAGCAAGGCTTGTTGCCAAGGGCTTTAAGCAAGAACAAGGCATTGACTTTGATGAAGTCTTCTCTCTGGTGGTCAAGATGACTACATTGAGATGCTTTCTTGCATTGGTTGCCATATTAGATTTGGTGTTGCACCAAATGGATGTCAAGACAGCGTTCTTGCATGGTGATTTAGATGTGGAAATTTACATGCAGCAGCCAGAAGGGTTTGTTGAGAAAGGCAAGGAAGATTGGGTATGCGAGTTGTTAAAGAGTCTTTATGGCTTAAAACAATCACCGAGGGCATGGTACCATAAATTCCACAAGTTTATGCTTTCTCAAGGCTACAAACGTAGTGAGTTCGATCACTGTCTATATACAAAGAAGGCTAAGGATGGCAGTTGGCTGATCCTTATTTTGTATGTGGATGACATGTTGATTGCTGGCAAGCACTTGGAAGAAATTTCAGCTTTGAAGTCAAAGATGGAAAAATCGTTTGACATGAAAGACATGGGTGAGGCAAGTCATATACTTGGTATGCGCATTGAGAGAGACAGATCAAAGAAGTTGATTTGGTTATCTCAAATAGAGTATATTGACAAAGGTTTTGCAACGTTTCAATATGGAGAAGGGAAAGGCATTGAGTGTTCCATTGCCACCATATGTCAAACTTAGCAAACAAGATTGTCCTATGTCTGAGGAAGAACAGGCTGAAATGGATAAGATTCCATATGCGTCTGTAGTGGGTAGTTTGATGTATGCAATGATTGCTACTCGCCCAGACATTGCATTTGCAGTGGGAGTAGTAAGTCGATACATGTCAAACCCAGGCAAGAAACATTGGGAGGCAGTGAAAGGAATATTGAGATACTTGAAAGCTACAAAGAGTATGCGTATATGCTATGGGAGTCAGGAGCTAAGTGTAAAGGGTTTTACAGACTCAGATTATGTAGGTGACTTAGACAACTGAAGGTCTACGTCAGGGTATGTCTTTACATTGGCTGGTGGAGCAGTATCATGGCGTTCTAGATTACAAGATTGTGTTACTCAGTCTACTACAGAGGCTGAATATGTTGCAACATCAGAGGCATGCAAAGAATCAATTTGGCTTAATCGACTAGTAACAGTTTTGGGAATCAAAGAAGAGATGCCTGTGTTATATTGTGATAGTCAAAGTGCTATACAATTGGCTCGCAATCCAGTTTATCACTCAAAAACAAAGCATGTGGATGTGAAGTATCATTTCATCAGGGAAATGCTCGAGGATAAGCAACTTCAGCTTGTCAAAGTTCACACCACAGAAAATCCTACTGATCTACTTACAAAAGGACTTCCCTCAGAGAGATTTGTGCATTTTCGCAAGCAGTTAGGTGTAGGGTAGTACATCACTTCTCTACATCTCTTGTATATTAGCTTGTATAGTAGCTTCTCTCACACTTAAAGTACCACATTGGACTTTAAGTGGGAGGTTGTTGGGGTATAAAGCCCAATGTGGTCGCCGAGGTAAGTGGGCGGGCTGCCAGGTATGTATACATATTCTTTTGTAAAAACCTAATAAGAACTCACTATGCTCTACACATTACAGTAGAGCGAGTTCACCATATCGTCGTGCTCTTCTTCTCGCACTCTCTCTCGCGTCGCACTTCTGCTCGTACTCCTTCAGTTTTGAGATACCATTTGTGTGTGTGTTTTCTTAGATTCACAAACTGGGATGGATAATGCTCCTATGGTTCAGTCAACAACTATAGAATCCATAGATTCTATGGTTTCTAAAGTGCCCAAGATGGATGATATTTCTATACTGGAGTCTAGTGTTGTGCAACTTGAGCAAGCTTCCAATAATGAGAACCAAGAAATCAATGCTTCAAAAATGCAACATACATCAAAAGAAGTCCACTCACGAGCTATTGCCAATTGGTACTACGTCATGTAGTGTAGATGTTGAGAAATCCATGCTTCCAATTATATTGGATTTAAATGGTCTATTGTTGAAACGTTCCCCTCAACCATCCTCACACCACAACTCGGTGAAAATGGATTCAAAAAGATATATTATACTTAGTCCAGGTTGCATCCAATTCTTGAAGACTATTTTATAGAGGTTTAATGTTGCAATTTGGTCGACAGCTACTAGGAATAATGTGTATCAAATCCTTGCAGCACTAAACAACTTAGCTGAGGATACATTGCCTTTCTTTGCAATTTGGTCGCAAGATGTTTGCTACACCGCCCGAACTCAAAAATTGTTTAGACCCGACAATCCAAATGTTGAGGCAATGTTCAAGCCTCTAGCCAAAATTTCCATGGGGTTTGAATGTGATCCACAAAGAACGGTGCTTATTGATGACTCTCCTTACAAGGGATGTATTTCACTAGCAAACAATTGCATTTTTCCACCACAATTTGATGCTGAGAAGATGGTTGACACTATGCTCTTGGAGGAGCTACTGCCATACTTGATTCAGCTTGATGAGAGAAGGGATGTGCATGATTTAATTGCTTCTAATCGTTATGGACAACCTATAGTGACAAATGATAGTGAATACAAAAAAATCGTAGAGTATTGGAAGCAGAAAAATGATGTTTGGTCAGCTAAGGTGGTCTTTACAAGAAGAATACCACCTGCAAAAGGTGACAGAGATGAAACTATCATTGAAGATGCAAGTGACACAAGCCACCACAATGAAATGAGAAGAGCCCAAATACAAGAGATCTTGGCAAAGGAGCGTACACCCATTGAAAGCATGAAGGCGTCACAATTGACCACTTTAGCTAGGCAATTGGGTTGTAACACAAAAGGAGTTTTGAAGGCAACCACAGCAAAGGCTTATATAAATAAGGTGAAAGCTGAGAACAACCTTCTAAGGCTGGATAGAAACCAACCCTAAGGTACTAGTGGCATGCCATATATTCTTGATACACATGCTTGAACACTCATGTGCATGGTATCTAACAAATCTTTCTTTTTATTCCTTCCTGCAGGATCTTACAAAGGATACTACTAGATGGAGCTCAATCAATAGAGATTTTGAGCTCAATCAATTTCTTGAGAGACTTTCTTTTAGTTTGTAATCATCAAATGAAATGAAAAGTATCCTTCTTATTAAGATTGCTGATCTTTTTCTTGTTCAAAACTTTCAATTGTGATTTATAGTTTTGTTAGCATGAGATTGTGCTTTTTTAGTTTGAAAAAAACTGTCAAAGATCCAAGTCTTTTTGGCTTTACTTAAGTTATTAATTGTGAAAGATCCAAGTCTTTTTGCTTTACTTAAGTTATTGATTGTCTATGTAATAGTCCTTAAAACAATATCGGATGGCTTTCTTGCTCCCATGTCTCGCATTGGTCTTTAGGTAAGACAAGTGGTGACCTTGAAAGTATGGTCTCATATCTCGATCAAGTGAAGAGACATGAAGCTTAAATATCACTACTATGTATCTAGTCTTAAACTCCATCGAGACAAAGATACTAGAGTGCCAAATTGTAGTCTAGTTTAAGTGAAAATCCATTTGAGCTAAGGTAAAACTTATAGTGCCTCCTTTTTCTAGGATTCTACCCCATCAAGGAAGTTAGAATCTAGCACAAACCAATTAAGACTCTTTTGGAGCCTAGATAGGACAATTCGTGGAACTTAAGAAACTTATTATTGAGTTAGAGTCTAGTTTAGATAAGCAAAAGATCTTCAAACCATCGCTTGACTTTCTTACTATTCAATATTCAAAGTCCCTTGAGGCTAACAAATTACATACCTACTTGTAACCTAACTAATGAGTAATTATATAGATCTAAGCAAGTATTTATAATGAGTCCCTTGAGGCTAACAGATTACATACCTACTTGTAACCTAACTAATGAGTAATTATATAGATCTAAGCAAGTATTTATAATGAGTCCTCAAACTAATAAACCAAGGGAAGAGAGTAGCAAGGTCCACTACTTGTCCAAGCTCCAGCTCTAGACAACATAGAGAGATGCTAGTTCTACTAATTATCTAATTATAGGCATGGAGAAATGATAGAAGGTTGACCACTTGTCCAACCTATCATCTCTAGTAAGATGGGAGGTTTGGCCTTAAGATTCACCATGTAACCAACCTATACATCATTGTATTATGAAGATTAGAAAAGCAAAGCTCCACCACTTGTCCAAGCTAGTTCTAAAATCCACATGGAGATAAGCAAGCTCCACCATTTGTCGAATCTCTCTTCTATTAAAACATGAAAAAACTCAGCTATGTTGTACAGGGGGGACTTTTTTCCAAGGTCCACCACTTGTCCAAGCTAGTATCCATTAAAACATGGAAATAAACAAAGCTCCACCACTCATCCAACCTTTAGAGTTGCAAAGTGTATGGGTTGTTTAAACTAGGGATGGGAAAATAATTGAAGGTCCACCACTTGAAACATGGAGTGAAGCAAGCTCCACCATGTCTCCAATACGCTAGACTCCATTGAAACACCCTAAGCCCATGATATTTTGTACATAGGGGATGTACATTCAAGATCCACCACTTGTCCAACCTAGTATCCCTAGTAGCTTGATAGGTTTGGTCTCAAGACTCACCACTTGTCCACTCTATGTCATTGTATTAAAAAGGATTGGGTGTTAAGGTCCACCACTTGTACAACCTATAAGGTTATATTTTAAATGGTTTTTTTTCTCACAACTTAAACTACCCATGATATGTTTTACATGGGAGTTTTGTTTCAATGTCCGCCACTTGTCCAAGCTAACTCTATTGAAACATAGAGAGAACCAAAGGTCCACCACTTGTCCAAGCTAGGCTATATTACAACATGGAGAGAAGGATGCTCCACCATTTCTCCAAGATAGGCTTCATTGAAACATGGAGAGAAGCAAGCTCCACCATGTCTCCAAGCTAGGATCCATTTAAATACCCTAAACCCATTTTATTTTGTACATGGGGGGTTTTATTTCAAGGCCCACCACTTGTCTAACCTATTATCCCTAGTAGCACGAGTGGTTTGGTATCAAGATACACCACTTGTACACTCTATGTCATTATATTAAGAAGAACTATGTATTAAGGTCCACCACTCGTCCAACCTATAACGTTATATCTTAAATGGTATCCTTTCTCACCACTTGAAATGCCCATGATATGTTTTACATGGGGGTTTCATTCCAAGGTCCACCACTTGTCCAAGCTAACTCTATTCAAACATAGAGAGAAGCAAAGGTCCACCACTTGTCCAAGCTAACTCTATTCAAACATACAGAGAAGCAATGGTTCACCACTTGTCAAAGCTAGGCTCCGTTGAAGCATGGAGAGAAGTAAACTCCATCATTTTTCCAAGATAGGTGCCATTCAAACATGGAAAGAATCAAGATCTACCATGTCTCCAAGATGCTAGGCTCCATTGAAACACCCTAAAACCATGATATTTTGTACATGGGGTGTTTACATTCAAGGTCTACCACTTCTCTAACGTATTATACCTAGTAGCATGAGTGGTTTGGTCTTAAGATTCACCACTTATCCACTCTATGTCATTATATTAAGAATAACTGGGTGTTAAGGTCCACCACTTGTCCAACCTATAAGGGTATATCTTAAATGGTATCCTTTACTAGTTGTCAAGGTCCATCACCACTTTTCCAACCTATAAGGTTATATCTTGAATGATATTTTTCCTCATCACTTGTAATGTCCATGCTATGTTTTACAAAGGGGTTTTGTTCCAAAACCCACCACTTGTCCAAGCTAATTCTATTGAAACATAGAGAGAAGCAAAGGTCCACCACTTGTCCAAGATAGGCTCCATTGAAACATGGAGAGAAGGATGCTCCACCATTTCTCCAAGATAGGTTCCATTGAAACATTGAGAGAAGCAATCTCCACCATGTCTCCAAGTTAGGCTCCATTGAAATACCCTAAACCCATAATTTTGTACATGAGGGGTTTACATTCAAGGTCCACCACTTGTCCAACCTATTATCCCTAGTAGCACGAGTGGTTTGGTCTCAAGATTCACCACTTGTACACTCTATGTCATTATATTAAGAAGAACTATGTGTTAAGGTCCACCACTTGTCCAACCTATAAGGTTATATTTTAAATGGTATTCTTTCTCACCACTTGAAATGCCCATGATATGTTTTACATGGGGGTTTCATTCCAAGGTCCACCACTTGTCCAAGCTAACTCTATTAAAACATATAGAGAAAGAAAGGTCCACCACTTGTCCAAGCTAGGCTCATTGAAACATGGAGAGAAGGAACTTGCACTGTTTCTCCTAGATAGGCTCCATTGAAACATGGAGAGAAATAAGCTCCACCATGTCTCCAAGTTGCTAGGCTCCATTGAAATACCCAATACCCATAATATTTTGTACATGGGGGGTTTACATTCAAGGTTCACCACTTTTCCAACCTATTATCCCTAGTAGGTTTGGTCTCATGATTCACCACTTGTCCACTCTATGTCATTATATTAAGAGGAATTGGGTGTTAAGGTCCACCACTTGTCCAACCTATAATGTTATAGCTTGAATGGTATTTTTTCTCACCACTTGTAATGCCCATGACATGATGTACATGGGGGTTTTGTTCCAAGGTCCACCACTTGTCCAAGCTAAATCTATTGAAACATAGAGAGAAACAAAGGTCCACCATTTTTCCAAGCTAGGATGCATTGAAACATGGACCTTAATACAAAATTATTTCTAGTAGCATGAGTGATATTTTGTACATGGGGGGTTTACATTCAAGGTCCACCACTTGTACAAACTATTTTCCCTAGTAGGTTTGGTCCCAAGTTCACCACTTATCCACACTATGTCATTATATTAAGAATAATTGGGTGTTAAGGTCCACCACTTGTCCAACCTATAAGGTTATATATTGAATGGTATTTTTTCTCACCGCTTGTAATGCTCATGATATGTTTTACATGGGGGTTTTGTTCCAAGGTCCACCACTTTTCCAAGATAACTCTATTCAAACATAGAGAGAAACAAAGGTCCACCACTTGTCCAAGCTAGGCTCCATTGATACATGGAGAGAAGGAACCTCCACCATTTCTCCTAGATAGGCTCCATTAAAACATGGAGAGCAGTAAGTTCCACCATGTCTCCAAGATGCTAGGCTCCATTGAAATACGCAAAACGCATGATATTTTTTACATGGGGGATTTACATTCAAGGTCAACCATTTGTCCAACCTATTATCCCTAGTAGGTTTGGTCTCACGATTCACCACTTTTCCACTCTATGTCATTATAATAAGAGGAATTGGGTGCTAAGGTCCACCACTTGTCCAGCCTATAAGGTTATACCTTGAATGGTATTTTTTCTCACCACTTGTAATGCCCATGACATGCTTTACATGGGGGTTTTGTTCCAAGGTTCACCACTTGTCCAAGCTAATTCTATTGAAACATAGAGAGAAACAAAGGTCCACCACTTGTCCAAGCTAGAATCCATTGAAACATGGACCTTAATACCAAATTATTCATAGTAGCATGAGTGATATTTTGTACATGGGGGGTTTGCATTCAAGGTCCACCACTTGTCCAACCTACTTTTCCTAGTAGGTTTGGTCGCAATATTCACCACTTGTCCACTCTATGTCATTATATTAATAATAATTGGGTGTTAAGGTCCACCACTTGTCCAACCTATAAGGTTATATATGGAATGGTATTTTTTCTCACCACTTGTAATGTCCATGATATGTTTTACATGGGGATTTTGTTCCAAGGTCCACCACTTGTCCAAGCTAAATCTGTTCAAACATAGAGAGAAACAAACGTCCACCACTTGTCCAAGCTAGGCTCCATTGAAACATGGAGAGAATGATGCTCCACCATTTATCCAAGATATACTCCATTGAAACATGGAGAGAAGTAAGCTCCACCATGTCTCCAAGATGCTAGAGTCCATTGAAATACCAAAAACCCCTGATACTTTGTACATGGGGGGTTTACATTCAAGGTCCATTACTTGTCCAACCTATTATCCCTAGTAGAATGAGTGGTTTGGTCTTAGGATTCACTACTTGTCCACTCTATATCATTATATTAAGAAAAATTGGGTTTCCATATCTAAATGGATCTTCGCTTGGATCAGTGGTAGACCTTGAGACCTAAATACCCATTCTACACTAGAGCATTGGTTAAGCCTTATGCAATTCAAGCATACCTTTAACAACAAGTAGTAGTTATTAGTTGACTTAAGTCTAGTTGAACTCCATGGTATTGAGACTAAGAGAGAGTGTAGCATAAAAAAGAGTCAGGATTTTAATTTGACTTTCTTTCTATTAATGAGTAGATCATAGATGGATTTTGGCATCTAATAAAACCTTAGGGTAGACAATGTAAAACTCATGTCTATTGTTGTGTTTGAATTAAGTGTTCTTGTTCTTTAATTTTAGAATCATTACAGAAAAATGGATTGGCTATATGCTGGCATAAATTGAAGAAAACTATTGAATTACCCATCCAACCTCCTCCAAGACCTTGTCCACAAAATGAATCACCTCCTTATCACCTACCACTTGCTTTCAAGGACATCAAAAGAGTACTTATCTTGGATCTAGAGGGTTTACTTCTCAAGATAATTGAAATGAAACATGGAGATTCTATGCCATCTTGGGCTCAACACATGCGACTTGTGGAGGATAAAGATGAAGTTTATCATGTGGTGCGACCAGACGCACAAAGTTTTTTGGATTTTTGTGCTGAATACTTCGAGCTATGGATATGGAGTTGCTATAACTTAACAAGGGTGCAACACATCACACAAAAAAATTTTCCTGAGTAGTATACCAAGTTCAAGGTGTTTATGAGTAACAAAAATTGCCAAAATCCAAATATCATGTTAGGATTTACAAGGGTTTATCACAAAAATTTGAGTGATATTTGGAAGATATTTGAGGATTTAGATGCAAACAATACCTTAATTTTTGATGACACTCCATATAGGGTGATGTGGAACATGCCGGGGACATGTCTTATATTTCCAAAGATGTGGAGGCAAACTTCCGAGCAACTTCAAAACTTCTTGGAGAGAACCATAATTCCATGGTTGGTAGGATGGTTGTATGCAAGAGATAAGAGAGTCTATACATACAACACAATTGTAAATCAGTATAGTGATTCTGAGACAAATTATGTCATTGGTGTGTACTTGTCAACACGAAAGCATTGAATAAATATGGCCATAAGATGCTTTTTTTATTCTAGTGTGTATCTTTCAACATTTCTATAATTTGATATAGTCTTTTTTTTAAAAAAAACAAAGGTGTGTCAATTTTATGAACACTTGAATGGAGTGCACCCTACTCTAAGGGGACTTCAATGTACTATTGGAGTGCATCCTATTGTAAGGGGACTCTGATGTATTGCTAGAGTGCACCCAAATTTTTGGGGACTCATTTTTTATTTGATTGGGGCCTATGTTGGGTCATATAGTAAAAGAAATTTATTTTTTGTCAATTCATATCGAGGTTGCATTTATTTGTAACTATGAGAGAATTGATGTTTGATGTCAAAATAAAACTTGTAAGTGTGGATCAGAGAATTCATGGACTTTAAACATGTGAGAGGGATCTTTTTCTTGGGCACAAATGTTTTCTTCAAGAATTTTGTCATTACATACTTTATGTGAAAGAGTTTTAGAACCTAAAAGACTTTGAAAACAAAACTATGGAATCTAAGTGCATGTATTCTTGAATGGCTTGAAATTTGATGTATACATGCATGTCGCCTTGATGAAGATTTAGATCTGACAAGATGCAAAGCTAGAATTCTTGGACGTTACCTTTGTCAATTGGTAATAAAATATTTAACTTTCTTTTCTTATGGGTGGAAAATATATTATTATGTGCATTTGGAACCTAATTGCTTGACCTTCAAACCAAGATTCCTATGTTATTTTTTCATATACTTTTTTGTAATGAATTAAGATTGTGGATACAAGGTCCACCACTTGTTCAAGCTAGGTCTAAGAAAGTATATATACTGAGTCTTCAAACTAGTAAACCAAGGGAAGAGAGAAGCAGGGTCCATCACTTGTCTAAGCTCATCTCTAGACAACATAGAGAGATGTTAGGTCGGCTAATTGTCCAATATAGTCATGGAGAAATGATAGAAGGTTGATCCACTTGTCCAACCTATCATCTCTAGTAAAATGGGAGGTTTGGCCTTAAGATTCACCATGTAACCAACCTATACGTCATTGTATTATGAAGAGTAGAAAAGCAAAGCTCCATCACTTGTCTAAGGTAGTTCCAAAATCAACATGGAGAGAAGCAAGATTCACCATTTGTCCAAGATAGGTTCCATTAAAACATGGAAAACCTCATATATGTTGTACATGGAAGCTTTTTTCCAAGGTCCACCACTTGTCCAAGCTAGGATCCATTAAAACATGGATAGAAACAAGGCTCCACCACTCGTCCAACCTTTATAGCTGCAAAGTGTACCGGTTGTCTAAACTAGGTATGGGAAAATAATAGAAGGTCCACCACTTATCCAATATATTATCTCTAATAGCATGGGAGGTTTGGTCTCAAGATTTAGGAATTGGTTGACCTGTATTTCATTGTATTATGATGAATTTGGTTTTAAAGTCAACTACTTATCCAAGCTATAAGTTTATATCTTGAATGGTATTCCTTCCCATCACTTAGAAAACCAATGATATGTTGTACATGGGGGGGTTTGTTACAAGGTCCACCACTTGTCCAAGATAGTTTCATTCAAACATGGATGAAGGCAAGCTCCACCATTTGTTAAAGCTAAACTCCATTGAAATCTAGAAAATCCATGCTATGTTGTACATGGGGTTTTTGTTTTTAGGTCCAACACTTGTCCAAACTAAGCTCCATTGAAACATGGAGTAGAGAAACACTCCACCACTTGTCCAAGCTAGGAAACATTGATAGTAGTTGGTTTAGTTTGAAGATCCACCACGTGTAAGCTAACTCTATTGAAACATAGAGAGAAGCAAAGGTCCACCAATTGTTCAAGCTAGGCTCCATTGAAACATGGACAAAAGCAAGCTCCACCATTTCTCCAAGATAGGCTCCATTGAAACATGGAGATAATCAAAGGTCCACCATTTCTCCAAGCCAAGCTCTAGTTGTCCCACCTATAAGGTTATATCTTAAATGGTAATCTTTCTAATCACTTGGAATACCCATGATATGTTTTACATGGGGGTTTTGTTCCAAGATCACCACTTGTCCAAGCTAACTCTATTGAAACATAGAGAGAAGCAAAGGTCCACCACTTGTCCAAGCTAGTCTCCATTGAAACAAGGAGAGAAGCAAGCTTCATAATTTCTCCAAGATAGGCTAGCCTGGATAAGTGCACCTTGAAAACAACCTTCCTATGAGGCAATAGAGCATATGCTACATATTTTATGTATGCCCCATGCCTCAAATTAAGAAGTTATAGATTAGACGTGGACCTTTCTTGAATGTCACATGCAATAAATTAAGGAAAAATAGCCAAGTGGATTGTATTCCTCAATGGATCCTTGCTTTCACAAGTTGTGAACCTTGAGTCACTTTTACATTAACTCGGACAAGTGGTGGACCTAGAAACCAAGCTCTCCATGTTGAGATAAGTTGTAGGTAGGATAGTAGAACATAGACAATAATAATGGATGCAATATACTCGTCTCCTAATAATCCAATTGATTGAAACCATAGTATTTTAGTTGTTTTCAGTGTGTATTGTATGTGCATAAAGTGGAATGAGACCTTAAGAAAACTCAAATTTTTGACAAAATCTTTATATTTTGTACATGATATATTGAAAGTTGTCCAACCTGGGAATTGGGATTTTCCCACTTTACCTAATATGGTCTTGTATGTTGTTTTGGGTATTTTGCAAGGCATCCACGCATCCGTTTGTAGCACTCTCTCTCTCTCTCTCTCTATCTCTGTCTCTCTCTCTTTCTCCTCTGTTGATGCTTGCTCATCTCTGTTGGGTCAGATTTCCTTGCATATCTAGACTATTGAAATGTTGTTTTTTCTTCTCTCTCTCTCTCTCTCTCTCTCTCTCTCTCCCTCTCTCTCTCTCTACATTGAGGGTGTTACATTCATTGTTGAATGAGATTTGATGGTTTTTTTATTGGGACATCAAAAATGAAGACGCCACCACGAAAGTGCACCTTACCAAACAAATCACCGGTTAAGGTGTCATCCACCAGCTTGCATTCTAGCAGTAGCAAACGGTCTAAGAGTGGTGCAAGTTTGTCTTGAAAGGACACCTTTCTTGCCTCTCATAAGAGCAATGGTAATCACCCATTTCCTTCTCATGAATGTATGAATCTGTTAAATTAGTACTTTTTGGTAAAGAAAATTAGATGTTAAAGGTTTGCCACTGTTTTTCCCATGTCCACATTCCATTAGTTCTATTACATTGAATGCATAAATTTACATGGCGGTGGAGGTGTTTTGACTAGTCCCCTTCCCTATGAATTTTTGTGCTCAATAGTAACATCTCGGAAGGCTCAATATCCTAAGCAGGCCAAATTATGCTTTACCCGACATGACCTACACAAGGAGTACGATCTAAGTTTGGAAGGCAAGTTGTACCCACATTTGTTTGATGAGGATGTGACAGATGAGGATTGGCTGGCAGTCTTCACAAAGAAAAGGGAGAAGGGTGCCAAGATCTTCTTGCAGGTGTGGCTTGAATATGTAGAAGAATGTAGATTATTGTTTCACAAAGTATATCAAGCCATACCAACCAGCAAAGAAATCATGCACAAGTTTTCAACCTTGTTTGTATATGAGAGATTCCCAACTGCCATTCAAAGTCCAAAGGGTCATCGAAAGGTTGCATGGACTGTTTCTGGTGAAAAGGTCCTAGATCACTACAAGAGTCTCCCGGGCGGGATGGACAAAAAGCTCAAGAACTGGACTGACTGCAATGAGAATGGTCAGCATGTGACTCAGACCACACAATCCACTCTGAAGGCTCTCATTGACATGGGGGAATAACTTCTATTTCTTGCAGTTTGGGCCCTCACTCATTTTTGAATTGCAACTCTATAAATTTCCAAATCGTGGCGGAAGTGGAGCAGATGTTGGCTGCAAGAAAAAGTACACTGAAGAGTGTGAAAATCACACTAAATGCAACCCAAGTGCAACTACAAGAGAAAGGATAGAGCATGTGGAAGATAGAGGGAACATCTTCAAGTGCAAGAGTGCTTCAAGGGCAATTGACTGAGCTTCAAACACTGAAGGACAGCATGGAGGGAGGAGCATGTGGTGCATCTGATTATGAACTGATGGTGATTGATGCAAAGATCATTTCTCTCTCAAGTGTATTGATAGCTATAGGGACTGATGCAAGCAGCTCAAATATTAGAGACGACGTTGACCATATATAGGTATGCATGAAGATTGATACATTGTGTATTAAAACTAAACCTTGCATTTAAGTTTTTAAGTGCAATGTAAGTACCATGTGAACTTCCTAAGTGGTTCATAGAGTTTTGGGATATTACCTGACAAGTACAACTCTAAGACTTTGATTATGTTTTTCATGGTACTTTCCACAAGTCCCAATGGAGTCTTTTTGGTACTTAACAAGGCAGAAGTAGATAGAACTACACAAACTCCGCCATTTAACAAGGATTAAGTATTCATAGTATTTTACATAAGTACCAATGGAGCCATATGGGTGCTTCACAAATCCTAGGGATGGTAGAAACAAGGGAGAACTCTTAGATTCCACCATGTGATTGTGATTATATACACCATAGTACTTTTTGTAGTTACCAATGAGGCATTGTTGGTGCTTCATAGATCTTATAAATGGTAGCATTTGATTGTGATTGAGGAGATCATGGTACTTTTTGTAAGTACCAATGCAAGTTTATTGACCATTGGTTCATAGATCTTCGTGATGGTGGTGGAAATCACAAAGTCCCCCATTAGACTAGGATTGAAGGTACTTTGTGACGCTAAATAATATGGTAGCTTTCTATATGGTAGTTCAAATTCAAGGTACAACCAAGAGTACCCACATAGGCACTTTGTACATATTGTTGTATTACTCGGTAGAGTTTATAGTACCTATTATAGGTACATTGACAAAATATATGCCTTTATCTTGAAAAGTACCTTTCATAGGTCGATACTTTGAAAGTACATATGCCCTATTTCCAAAGTACCGTGCATGTGTTTGTACATTGTGAAAGTACATGTCTTTTTTTTGCTAAGTACCATGCATGTGTTTGTACCATGGGAAAGTACACATGCCTTCGTTGCAAAGTGCCTTTCATATGTGCTTGGTAAGTTCTTGTGATTGGTACTCTGAGCTTGTCCTTGGTACTCTCATAGGTACTGAGAGTGTATCCTTAATACTTTTTTGACATGGACTAATCATTACGTGTCAAGTGTGGTGCACGAAGAACTAATTGAGCTAGCAGTATCAGAAGTTATATGTACTTCTCAAGTCACATTTTGGGAGAGCTTGTTGGATCAAGTGAAGAGAGGTGACTCAATGTTGCTACGTTTAACAACTCGCGAGCATGGGAGTCACTGACATGCCAAAGTGACTATTCCAGGAGCATGTGGTTTAGGTTTTGTGGCTTTGGAAGTAGTGTGTGTGTATACACTAGCGTGTGGCGATGCATACCATGCTTTGTGTTTTGTTGAACGGGTTGGGTTAGAGAAAGAATGTGCCAACCCTTCCTGTAAGCATATTATTCCAGAATCGGCAAAGTCGATGCGTGTGCATAATGGTTGGTTTTCTACTCTCCATGTTTATCGAGATTAATAGATTTTGTTAAGAATGTAAGAATTTTTTTTTGATTACACAAGCTAAAACTTTTATGGTGTAGTTGCACGTTCCAGTCATATGCCATATGTAGCAACAGTACCAGCTAAGGTGCCAAAACTGAATGTTGATCCAACTCCGAACGCCCACACCATAGACATTGACATGCAATTTGATGATCCTTCAACTCCAGGTGGCATGGAAGGATCATCCTTGGCAAGTGACAATACTCTAGCTTGCGCGGAAGGTTCGCATGTGGCAATTGACAAAACCCTAGCTGTTGAGGTGGAGCCCTCTCAACAGACAGCAAGTGAACTAGAACCAATTGAAATTGAACCAATGGAAGATGTTGATGTTAAGATGACAGATTCTCTAGCACAAGAGGGGGTGGAAGTGGTGCAACGCATGGTTCATGGTGATACATATCCAAATTCCCGTGTCTTCCTTAGTGATATGGTGAAGAAGTCAAGGAAGCAAAAGAAACATGCTAATGGTAAGTTTTTTTGGCTATCTAGGACTTGGCTCCCTACAAGCATTGAATGGTTTTTATTGAGTGTCTCTTGATGCTACAGCTAGACAGTCCAAAAATACGCGAGCATCAGAGATGAACCGCTCAAAGCAACAATCTAACAGGGCTGAGGAAGAGAATGATGGTGATACCTATTTTACTAATGGCTTGTTCATGAAAAGCATCTCAGCACGTAGAGGAAGTTTGTAGGGTCAAATTCATTGATAGTTTTATCTCTATAGCTCATGTTCATACTCATCAGCGTGTAAGTTGCTTGGGTTTTGGTTTTAGGTGGAGATGGAAAATTGATGAGCCAGGAAGTTCCAAAGTTACCGCCTCCTATGAAGAAGTCTCCCAATAAAAGTACTCCCTTCCAATATCCCAATATTATTTCCCACCTCCCAAAGCCTTGTGTTTGCAAGAAATTGTGGCATTGAAGACACTTCGTGTCTGCACTCTCTTGTAATGACAGAATCTTTGATTCTTTCTTTTTGAATAGAAATGAGAACTTTATGTTGGCCTCCATTTCTCTATCTCTCAAACTATTGCAATTGTCACTCTTGTTTTGGTTAAAAAGTGCTTAGTCCATTCCTTGAAGTATGTAAAACCCATGTGTTTTACAGAGATACCAAAAGAAAAGGGGACTCTCAAATGGCCTGTCATAGAAATAATAATTATTAGAGATCCACCCCCCTATATTCCAAAAACCATCACATTGCTGCCATTTGATATCCCCTCACAACCAACATTAGTGTTTGATCTTAACGGTGTCCTTTATACTTCATGGATCTTAACAGTGTCCTCTGTACTTCATGGATTGAAGATCATGATAACTCGGATGCTTAGCCACCTGATCTTGAAACTGCTCGGTTTGACCTCATCAACAAAAAGGATGATTGATTTGACTGAGGCTTTAAAGCATTTTTGTTGTATGTATAATTTGTGCATGCCCACAGAGCAAGAATTGTTGTTCTTTAGGTAACTCTACGTTCCAAAGAATGCAAAACATTTCTTAGCTTGGGCTATGGGTTGGGCAAATATTTACATCTGGAGTTCAACAATGCTGAATAGAGTGAACAAAATAATCAAGGAAACTTTTGGGGGGCTTTATGACTACTTCAACGGATGGGATGGACAACAGCTGTGTGATGTAGCCACATTCAAAATGGTAGGTGAAAAACCAATCTTTTTCGAAAAAATTTCTAAAGCTAGTTCTGCGATATGGTACGAGAAATGTGCTATTGATTGACAAACAGTCTTTATAAATGCCATTATAATTTTCGTGGTTCCTACATCATTGTACTTGGCCTAGAGGATCAGAGTAGTGAATTCTTGTTCAAGGATTTGCAAGACGTTCTTGCCAAGTGGCGTGATGCTACGGATCGATAAGCCAAAGCTTTCACCTTCAATGTGAAGCCTACATCGGAGGACAACTATGTTAAAGCTGCACTCAAGCGAGGTGGAAAGAAGACCAGTTATGGAGAATACTTGATGGGGCCACATTTGATTCCAATGGTCTTTTAGCCGTAGTATCTCATCCTTAAAAAGCTCATGTAATTTTAGGAAGCCAAGCTTTGTAGAAAATCCTTGTACTGTTGTTTTGTCATTACAATGTAATGCTCTCTACTAAACCATGTATATGCCTACTTCCCACGAGGGATGTTTTTTTGGATAACATTTTGAATGCCTCTATACTGAGTGATTAACACGTAACTTGTCGGCAACATGAAAGTTGAATTTAAATTTATTCCATTATGTCAGTTTAACATGCTTTGGACTCTAATCTTTGTGCTTTGGACTCAATCTATGTTGTGGGTTGTGTGTGTTTGGTTGTGTCTATGGATGGTGCCAAACACGTAAGTTATGTGTTTTTGAAGCCATGTTGTGTAGTCATTAGAGGCCTCTTGTCATTACAATTATGTTGTGTTTTAGCATTCTAGCACTAGTAAGTAACAATACACATATCAACCAAAGTACTTGGTGTACCTGATGTGCAGGCAATTATTTTAAAAGGGAACTTTCAAAACACCCACAATGGTAGTTTAGGGTACCCTATCTACAGACAGATACATGTGAAGAATGCTGGGAGACTAACAACAATGGTACTTAAAGTAACTAATTTACAGATATGTTACATGCATGTTACCTTAAGTACCTAATTTGCACACTTCTACATTGTAGAACATACACTAAAAACCCGTCATTGGTACTTTGAGACTACCTGGATCCCCCCGTTAAGTACCTGAACAAGCAGTCAGATGCTTGAAACCTGAACTGTAGTAAGTTTAAAATTACTTTGAAGTACACATGTGGGTACAGTAAATGGGAGAAGAAAGTTTGTTGTCAGCACTCTGATATCATGTGAGAAGTGGTGGTGGGAGAGAGAGAAACACACCACACATGGACTGTAGAAAGAGAAAAGAGAAATATGAGGCTACATTTGTGATTAGGTGTTTTGGAAGACTCACGTACAACAAGCAATAATTGCAGCAAAACAACTATTTATTAGGCTCAAAGATACAAAGACCTAAAACACCATTGGCATGCTCTTGTACACATTTTCGTAAATCTTTGGAGATAATCTAAACTTATGTGGCTCTCCATGCAAGGATTCCAAAGGTATCTTGATGGTTCCAAAGGTATCTTGATGGATACCAAGTGTGATGCCAACAACACTTTTGGCTGGTCAGGAGGTATGTAATAAACATCCTTGGTACCATTGACTAGCTCATAGTAGTAGCCCTCAACCAAATACGAATTTGGAAAAATGTAGTTGTCCCAAAGAATCTCTTAGATCTCGTGTTGTTTTTTATTTCTCCTTTGAGAACCTCAAGAGGTAGAAGACTTCTCCATCTTTGTTCATATTTGTGGCAAAGTTGTCACCTACACGCAGAGCATCAGTAATGACATTTTGATGTCCACCATACATAGGCAAATATGATCCTTCATCGTCACTTGACTGATCACTTTTTTCATCACTACTACTGTCCAAGGGTTTGATGGAAATATACTGCCACTTTTTGACATGTGTGTTGTTAAGGCATTGCCTCCAACGTTGTGACATACAAAACTGACAAAAACATGAGGGATCTATGTAGCGAAGTGAACACTTGTCATTCCTAGAGTTTCCATTCACACAATGCAAAGAGCATGACCCTTTCGCTCGCTTGCAATTCCATTTCCTCTCCCTCGTCACATCGGACGCTTCGACATCCCCAAAAATTCGAGTCACCTCTGACGGGGTGTTTTCATCATGAAATTTATGTTTCAAGAAACTAACCATATCCTTGGCACACTTTATGTGCCATGCATCAGGTTTCAATTTCTCATGTGTCATAGCCTTTTTGACAATTGCACTGGCCCCATTATGCTCTCCTTTTCCATGGCCCGATGCAAACATTTATGACACATGATGTTGAGGAACCTCTGTCTTTTGATGAAGCACAAAATTTAGAAAATTGGATGGCTGCCATGCAATCAGAATATGATGCACTTATAGAAAAGGACACATGGACTTTATGTGATTTACCTCCTGGCAAAAAGGCCATTGGTAAGAAGTGGGTTTACAAGTTGAAACGCAAGCCGGATGGTGAGATCTATCACCATAAGGCTTGACTTGTTGCAAAGGGTTATGCACAACAAAAAGGCATAGATTATGAAGAGACTTTTGCTCCCACTTGTCGTATGACTACTGTCTTGGTGAGTCGATAGCTACAAAGATACATGCAAGAACTAACACTGCTTTGTATCAATTGTTTGTTTTGTGATTATAGTTCATTTACCGAGGGATGAAATCTATAAAGAGTTTGTTTAGATGTAAATTTACATGGAGAACCAAACACAACTTTATAACCATGTTTTTTGAGTAATTTAGATGGGTCAGAATTGGACAAGTAGCAAGAGTGCAGGTTGATCGGGCACATAGTTTGAAAGTCAAACTAAGATATATTGAGGGTACATATAGTTATCAACGGAAGTGGTTCCTTAGTATGTTGCCAGTCATTATCCTACACACTCTTTGACTAGGTTTACTTAGTTAGATAATGTGGCTCGTCGATTGGAGCTACAGTGAAGAAGTTATGGCAGTTTGAAGTTTAAGTTGATGCAGATCCGTACCGAATTGGGCAACTGTAACTGAGAGGTTTGAGATGAATCGAATGCATGGGCCAGAAGTGCTTACTTTGTGGAGCGCGTCAGTCTTTTCAAATCAACGACAGTCGGATTTTTGGTTGCCAAGTTATTACCAGTTTAAGTTTCCTCGGGGGCTAGTTCCGTACTGGGTCGATTGCCTCGGTCGGTGTGCCATCTGGGATATTTATAGCTAAGCAAGGGTTTGTATGTAGACTATATGATGATTGAAGACTAAAGTAATTTACAGATTGCCAATTAGAGTCCGGAGCTATAAGAAATTAATGCTTTAATTCAACGACAATGAATTTCATCTTATGCGGTACATTGAAAGCAAGATATGCCCGATATAGTTGTGGTGGCAAAGAAGTTCAGGGTAGTTTTAACCGAATGCGGAGGGAGTTCCTTTCGCCAAATGAAATCACCTATACTTACATCTTGAAGGCAAGTGGCACTATATAATCCATTCAAATGGGCAATTAAATTCGTCATGATATTATCAGTCGAGGGCTATTGTGAAAAGATGACATGCCTTGCAATATATTGGTCGATGTTTACGCCAAATGTGGTGTCTTATGAAAGCATAAATTCACTACAAGATATCATGAAGATGGTGAGGGAGTCACGGGCAATTTTACTCAAATGCGAAGGCCTTTCGATGCCTTGGTTAATTTGCATGCCAAATGTGGTGCCCTTATGAATCAAGGGCCAAAAGGCCGCCCATGAGCCAATGCAATTTCGGTCTCCCAATAATTCAAAGGAGGGGTTTGTGTGTGGATAGGAGAAAACAAAAAGGAGCCACGTCGTTGACCAGCGGCGGGCAGCACAGAGAAAGGAGAAGGGTAGCTCGCGCTGTCAAGAAATTTGCGATCTTGCCAGGAAAGCACCGGGCTTTTGTTTGTAAGAGTTTGTGAGAGAACTCCAAAAACTATATGAAGGATTTAAACCATAGATTTCATGAAGTCTAGGGTTTGGAAGGAATTACAATCAAAGAAGCCCCACTCTTTCTCTCTTCTACTCCCACACACAAAGAAAGAATACAAAAGAGAATATCAAAACAACACAAAGATGAAAACATCAAGGCTATGGTCAAATCGTATCATGGGTAATATGAAAGGGTTAATAGATGAGTTAATGGCATTCAATCTTTGCCGACCAAATAGGCTACGAATTTTTCTTTGAAATTGTAGTTTTGTGCTTACCATAATATATATGTTTGGTCTAGTGATTGGGATTAGTTGTGTGTACAAATCCTCTTGGTTCATAGCAAGATAACTACACTTACATCAAAAGAAAAGTTATAGTCTATAAGGGATAGTATGATGGGATCCGGTGAAAGAAGTATTTCATTGAGCCTTTTTGGACCAAAGAGAAACACTATACGTTGTTGAAAGTGTATTTTACGGCTAATCCATACGTTAATTCTAATAGAGCGCAAAGAGTGGAAGCGATAGAAATTCACATCATTTCAATTATTCATCTAGGATAGTATGTGAGAAATGTAGATATGAGAGAAGTGAAGAGATGAGAAGTTTCCCTCTCCCAAGCCCTATTCTTGCCCAGATAGGTTTGGTTAGAGAGGGAGATGAAATTAGAGATATATGTTGGATAAGAGATGAAAAAGAAAACAACAAAAATCAGCAAAAATATCAAAGTAGAACACATCTTACTTGACAAACCCTTCGGGAGTTATTCACCATTTTTTATGGAGAGAGAAGAAGAGGGAAGACTTCAAGCCTTGAATAATGCACCAAGTTCAAGTCTTTATTTGATTAGAGATTATATTCCAAGGATAGCTTACAAGACTAGTTTTCCTCTAGGAGTAGGTGTAGGCTTATACTTATGTTTATGGCTAAGTACAATTAGACATTACTACTCTCACTCCCTCATGAATTCATCTCATGAATGGTCTGAATGGTTTTAAAGGAAGAAGAGGTCCCCTTTTATAGGTGAAGGAAACCCCCAAGGGTTTACACAAGAAGAGAAGAGCCAGTGTGAAAAGAATCTGGAAATGTTTGAAATGGGCTGTCCCTGCATGATGTGGGCAGATTGGGGTCCAGTATTTTAATCATATCTCCTCAACCGTGGCTCCAAATAAAAAATTAAAAATAGGGGAAAAAATTCAGCTCATAAGTTACGACTTCCATTTTATATACTTTTTCCAGTTTGGATTGGAACCTTGTGTAAAAAAAACATTAAAATAGGATACAATTTTGGTTGCAAAAGTCTTCTTGTGGTCCCCTTAGCTTACACTTTCATTTGATTCCAATGGACACCTCATGCAATATGAAAGCATGACATTGCTCCTTGACAAAGTTTTGTAATCATGCTTGCAATAATACATTAAAATAGGTGTATCTTTGAGAATCATGCAAGCTAGTGTCAAGCTAGGATTTGATTCCTTCCTAGTAGCTATTAAAAAGAAATATAAGAAAAATACATCGAATATATATATATTGAAAGTTACCCTAGAAAGTTTTCTTGTAGGTTTAAGGTTTAGGGTTTAACATAGTGTGTGTGTGTGTGTGTGTGTGTGTGTGTGTGCGTGCGTTTTTGCAGGTTTGAAGACGTTTACAAGACCCTTTCTTGCTCAAATAGGCCGCATGTGAGTGCTCAAAATTTTTATGCATATTTATTTAATTTAAAACTATATTGTATATTGACAAAATAAAATTTCATTCATTAGGCTTTCAGCGCTTTAAATTTTTATGCAATTTTGTTTAGAAATTATGCTTTGGAAACAATTTGTTTTGAAATTATGGTTTGGGGTAATTTTGATTTGAAATTATGCTATGGAGATTTTTTTTTTAAAATTATGCTTTGAAGAAAATTTGTTTCAAAATTATGCTATGGAAAGATTTTATTTTGAAATTATGTTTTGAAGAAATTTTGTTTTTGAAATTACGCTACCATCTCATCATCATCATGCGATTGATGAGGTGTAGGTTATAGGTTTCGGTTAGGTTTAGTTTAGGTTATAGGTTGGGATATAGGTTATAGGTTAGGCTAGGTTAGGTTAGATTAAGTTTAGTTTATAGGTTAGGTTAGGTTAGCTTATAGGTAAGGGTATCATTTCTCACCAACAAGGTTTCATCAAAGAAAGATCTATTTAAGATAACACCTTGAGAGCAATGGTTGGATTAGAATACACACCATTCACCATGCAAGATTGTGTCGGTTATACGTTAGGTTAGGTTATAGGTTATGTTAGATTATGTTATAGGTTAGGTCTAAGTTATAGGTTAGGTTAGAGCTAGCGGCAAATTAATAGTCAAAAAAATGCAAACGGACTTCGAAGATGACTTGTGTACTTCAAAAAATGCAAACGAACTTCAATTAGGTTAGTTATAGGCTAGATTATAGGTTAGATTTAGGTTATAGGTTAGGTTAGGTTTTGTTATAGGTTAAGCTTAGGTTATAGGTTAGGTTAGAGCTATCGGCAAATTAATATTAGAAAAATACAAGCAGACTTCGAAGATGACTCGTGTACTTCAAAAAATGCAAACGGACTTTGGTTGGGTTAAGTTTGGGTTATAGGTTATGTTAGGTTAGGTTAGGTTTAGGTTATAGGTTAGGTTAGATTATAGGTTAGGTCAGAGCTAGCGGCAAATAGTAGAAAAAACGCAAACGGATTTCAAAAATGACTCGTGCACTTCAAAAAACGCAAACGAACGTCCGATTAGGTTATGTTATAGGTGAGATTATAGGTTAGGTTTAATTTGGTTATAGGTTAGGTTAGATTAGGTTATAGGTTATAGGTTAGGTTAGGTTAGGTTATAGATTAAAGGTTAGGTTTAGGTTATAGATTTCAAAAGCGCAGTTGGACTTAAAAAACGCACATAGACTTCGAAAACACTAATATATAATCATTGACCCTGTGGTCCTAATCTCCATGCACCTCTAAATAGGAGGTGTGCGGGGGTCGAACATGGCTAGAGAATGTGAGGTTGTTAGAGCTAGCGGCAAATAGTTGAAAAAACGTAAACGGACTTTGGAAATGTCTTGTGTACTTCAAAACACAAACAAAAATTGATAAACAAAGTAAAATAGCGCAATCCAACTTCAAAAGCGCACACAGACTTAAAAAACCATAATATATATTCATTGACCAATAAAGATGAGATTATTACCATGTGGTCCTAATCTTCGTGCACCTCTAGACGGAGGTGTGCGGGGATCGGACCCGGCTAGAGAATGTGAGGTTGTCATGTATTGTCATGTAGTTAATAGTGAGTCTTTTAATTATTTGTTGCATCATTGGTAGATAAAGTATGGACGATAGGATGGCGTGTCCTTGTGCGCATTGCAAGCATCAGATCTTTCAAAAACAAAAAATATGCGACTAGCACATACGCAATCATGGTCTCTTTCCGATAGAGCAACTATAAGACCTACGTTATCCATCTCATGGTCCGGAGACAATAGATCAAACTTTGTAAGTAGATATTGCTCCAACTTCATCCCAGAGAAGACGATTTTCAAACGAACAGCCATCAACTGAGTCCTCCCAACCAATACCTAATGTGGCATTTCAAAAAGTAGAGATGGAGCAGATGTTAGATGCGTTCTTTGACATGGATCCCATCATTGAAAACATAGAAGATGACATCATTCAAGGCAATATTTCCAACCAACCTTAGCCATCCCGTCCATATCGAGGACATGCGATAAAGAGGGCGAGATGATGCAAACTCTTGCACGCATGCCGCTTTACAATGGTGCAAAAATTTCAGTTCTCCGTACCACTTTGGCAATGCTTAATTTTCTACGGGTGGTCTGACACTTCCATCACAGAGCTTTTCAGGTAGATACATTGTATCCTAAGCACGAACAATTGCAAGCTACAATTCAATAATTTGATCAAGGGGCTGACGTGTTCATGTAATGATAGGTTTCTCAATGAGCAAATCTTGCCAGAAGGGAATCACATGCCCCCTACCTGTCCAGCTGCCTTCTTACTAATTTGCACTTGGATTATCACAAAATACATGCATGTCCTAATGATTGTATACTTTTTTGCAATGAGTATGCAAATTTGGAACAGTGTCCCAATTGTGGATCAAACAGGTATAGAGAGGACACACAAGGAAAATTTATCCCTGCAAAGGTCCTTCAACACTTTTCTATCATTCCAAGAATAAAGAGCATGTTCAGGTGTAGGTCTATAGCCGCTTTGATGACATGGCACTCAAATACTAGATCGATAGATGATGTGATGCGGGTACCTGCTGACTCTCGTGCATGGAAGCACATAGAGAAAAGTTGGCCTACATTTAAGAATGATCCTCGATGTATCCTCTTTGGTCTGGCAATGGACGGAGTAAACCCATTCGGATTACAGAGTTCGTCATGGAGAACATGGCCTATTTGTCTCGTTCATTATAATATTCCACCATGGCTAGCTACCAAGAACGGCCATCTGTTGTTGTCACTCATCGTCCCAGGAAAGTACAAAGGAAAGAACATGGACATTGGTGCACCCAGTCTGTGTCAACATAGGGATAAGCCAACAGCAGGTGCCCGACATTAGGCAAGATGATGATATAGGACTTTGGTGGGACTCATATGCATTTTGGAGCAGGTCTCATAATCGTGTGTACGCCAAATGCGGCTTTTTACTGGTCAAGTTGTGGTTGTGGAGCTCTACTGGTCGAGAGTTTTAGTTCTCGATAGCCATCTACGCCAGCACGAAGTTCAAGTTTGGCTTGTTGTTGCTGGATGGTGATCAGTGGAACTATGGCTCTCTCAACGAAGCAATATCTCGCAGTCGTGACAATCGTCATTTTTTTTTGGCGGTGCTCTCATCAATTGGGTGAACCATTGCGGTTATTGGTGGATTGAAGCCTTAGCTGTGGAGGTTTTAATGTTGCTTTGCGGAATGAAATTCAACCTGATCATAATACTATGGCCTTTGCGTGGGAATGCTTGCCAAGTCGTAGGATTTTTCAAAAAAACAAAAACAAAAAAAGGTATTGTTTTTCTCATTCTGGTTGCCATCTACATAAAACAAGCATACTTGTGGAAAGGTGTCGTGTGCATGAAGAAAGGTTACACAGGTGGAGAGTGCATGCAAGAGATGCCATCAAGGGGCCAGTGCTACATGGTGGGTAGGAGCACCACGTGGGTGAACGCCATGAGCTGCAAGTCAAAGAGGAGATAATGTGGAGGGGTTGCACACCAAGCAAGGGCCGAGAGGAGCACAAATTAGGAGACGGCCCTATATGCAAGGGGGGGACGCCAAGGGGTGGCAGTAGGAGGAGGTGCAGTGCCATCTGATGTATGGCAACGAAAGAAGGAGAGCTGAGGGTTGTAGAAGTGGCGCTGGAGGTGGCGGGCTGCAGAGGAAGGAGCTGCAGATGAGTGCAGACCTGAGGGCCTATGGGAGATGTCTAAGGCCTGCATGTGGTACGACAAGGTCGGGGGACTAGTTGTAGGGCCTCCAATTGGTAAAGTGATGCCCGAGGGTCTATAGCCACTCAAAGTAGATCCAGTTTGCTATGGCCATAAACAAGGCCAAGAGGTGGCCATCTCATGCACCACCATGGGTTTTCATAGAAGGAGAGAGCGTCATCTTCATGGTTGCATGAGCAAGAACAGGCTGGGGAGTGTCGGGATCTGAGAGCGGAGCCTTGCAAGCCGAAGGAGGGATTTCCAGAGTCTGTGAGGTCCACGAGTTGTATGGTTGAGAGCTGCCATGAAAATGAGGAGGTTTTCAGGAGTTTTTTGGAGCAAGGGATTGCGCATATGTACATACACATGCGTGGTGCATCAAATAAGGAATTGCCCATTCAGGTGGTTACATGGGGCCCACATGTGTACAAGTAGGACAACATGTACATAGTTCATCGATTTTCACTATCCCCAGTACCAGTGTGTTTTTTCTACAATAATGAGGAGTTGGTAGTGCGTAAAACTTCTCGAGGAAGCTATCTGCGGGCCGATGACATGAGGTAAGCAGGTGCGTCAGATGGCATCTAGTGGTGTCAGGAGGTCGAATGGGGTCAATACTTGCACGTGGATAAGTATGGACACAACGGGGGTGTTTTCTTGTGATAATTATGCAAAAGAGTCATCATGAGGACCATGTTTTGGGGCCACTTCACGTGGTTGCGAGACGCATTATAGGAAAAAGTTGAGTGCCAGGTGTGCGGATGGATGCAGCAGGGTGACAACTATGCACTGCAAGGTTAGTTTTTGGCATGTTCGGGGTTCGATGTTCAGGGTCTGTTCGAGGTCATCTAAAAGACCAAGGGTGCCCAACTAAAAAAGCTAAGTGTGGGAACTGAAAAAACAGAGAGAAGACCAGAAAAACGTGGAGAGAAGAGAAGGAACAGCTGTAACTGTGTTTTTGCTATTTTTGGAGCTTGTTTTGGCCATAAACTGCTCATCCGAGGTCGGATTTGAGCACTTTGAAAATGTAGACTGGGGTTTTGGGCCATTCCGGACGCGATGGTACTGTCCATTTTGCCAAATTCCTCAGTGTTTTTCTGCTGTTTTGGTTGTGTAAGTTTCTCCTATGAGCGAAGCATCTGCTCCAGTTTGTAATTGTATCTGGCATATTTTACCCATACTGTGTGAGCTATTTGCCCCATTGGTGTTGGCCCAAGCTCAAATGTATATAAACATCAGAAATTCTCCTCTTTTGAGCTGAGTTTTTTGAGTGTGCGTGTGTATGTGTGTTGACAGGCCAACCTTTCAACAACGCGTCCACAAAGATTCCATGAAGATTCCTCAAAGATTCTCTAAAGATTCCATATGAAGATGTTGATGAAGTGATGAAGATGAAGATGGATGCTGTAATGTGAAGATACAAGCTCATGGACATCATCAAATATCCTGTTATTATCATTTTGAGCCATTACGGCCACTTTTGTAATGTTTACAGGAACCTCATATTTAAATTGTATTTTGGCCACAGATGCTTGTTGGATGAGCAAAGCCAGGTCACGGTGTTGTAATTATGCTCTATAGAAGCCTAGGGACAAATCAAGTCATTTTGGCCGGACATTAGGTTTTCTAAGGTTTAGTATATAAACCAAAACCTAAAGCTTTGTAAGGAGACTTTTAATAATCTTATCTTCTGTGTCGAATGGGAGACTACGAGAAAGTGAGAGAGTGTGTGTGTGTGCTACAAGAGCTACGGTGGTCGGAATCGCAAAGGAAGAGCGGCAATGTTGGAGAGGGGGAATGGGGGAACACGCCTAGCACAAACAAAAGGGTCTCTCTATAGCTCAGGGTATTCATAGCACCCCTATCCTCTCGGAAAACACCTTCAAACACACATATCACACTAGCAGACCATCGCCTACTCGATTAACACTGCTCACACACTCCACAAAACCACCACACGACGAACACCTATTGCCACTGCCTGTCTCCACCCTTACACACACTCACAACACCTCAATCTCACTCTCTCACTCAAAACACCATCGGTCCGGGGGGGGGCACACACTTCCACACAGCCGGCACCGAGGAGAACCATGAAAGCAGGAGGAAGAGAAGGGGGGAAGGGGAAACAACAACCAGAAGGGGCACCAACGGCTTGATTGCACTTCACAAAACACCAGTACAAACTCAGACCACCATCACCATGGCCATTTACACAAGAGAGATACAAAGGGCTTTGACAGGTACACTCCCCTGTCCAAAAGCTCCCCTTTGCAGGCTTTCAAATGGCACATAAACTAGGCCAAAAAAAAGCTAAGAAGAAGCCCGTAATTTGATCAATTTTTTACTTTTATAGGGTGGGGGGTTCAATTTGGGAAACAGCCCTTTAGTTGGTCCATATGGCACCCGTTTTTGGCATCTCTTGGGAAGGGGGGCACCGCCTTTCTCCATCTGCTCTCTTCTTCTCTTTTTTGAACCTGGGGGGGGGGGGGGGGGGGGGGGGGGCATTAGCGATGTCGCTATTGGACCCTAGCATTTCTTTTATTTTTTATCCTTCAATTTTTACCCTCTTTGGGCTTAGCCTTATACTACTCAATTTTGACTTTGACCTTCACTCCCTATCCGACTCCTCTTTTCTCTTTGGTCCACTTGGCCTTCACTTTGGCTTGGATTTGCACCTCTCTCTCTCTCTCTCTCTCTCTCTCTCTCTCTCTCTCTCTCTCTCTCTCTCTCTCTCTCTCTCTCTCTCTCTCTCTCTCTCTCCAATTCCTCCTTTGCCCTCTTTGGTTCCGGCCTTTGCCTGGATTTGATTTGTCCGGCCTACCCCTTACTCCTTGTTTGGCCCGGACAGCCTTTGCCGCTCTTGAACTCCCTTCCTCTCTCTATGTTTAATCCGCACAGGACCATCCCCTACCGCTACCAATAGCGACATCGCTATTGAGTGGGGGGGTTTCCCTTCAAAAAGGCCCAAGGGGTGCGTGGGAATGGCGCCCTACCCACCTCCCACATCATAGACAGTGCCACCAGCGCGCCACTGACGCACGGCGCCTCCGCTAGGCTCCTCGCCCAAAACCACCGCGGAATTCCACCACCGCAACGCCCGCGCTCGACTCCATAGCCAAGAGCTCCAAGCTCTCCACAACCTTCTTGTGACACTAATGGGGGCTCACGGCCCAGCCCAAATAGCCCGAAGTTCGCTGCTCCGCCATTGCATGTGGGACTTCCGAGCCTGCCACGTCATCAGACAGTGCCGCCAGCGTGCCACCGCACTACCACCCACAGGCGTGCCTCGTCAAAACCGCCGCCAACGGCCATCAAGTCCGCCACGCAGCGCCGCTGCACAGTGCCATGGCCAAGGGAGGATAGCTCCCCTCTCTCTCCCTTCTTGTGTCAAATGGAGAGCCCACGGCCCTGCCAATATATCACGGCCAAGTTTCTTCTCCTTATGCATGTGGGTTTTACCCCCAGCCACGTGGCATCACCATACAACTTGTGCCTCAAGGCCTTCAAAAAACCCCATTAATTTTTTTTTAACAAAAGCTTTTTTTGGACCTGCCTTTACCAAGCTTCCATACTCTGCTCCCACCTCCTGTTGCCAAGCTGTAACCACCAACTAAAATTCCACTTTCACGGCTCTGACCACACCCTCCATCTCTGCATTTTTACTCCTCGACATCCTCGAACCTAGGCCTTAAAAAACCATCTACAAACTACTTTGGACAAAGGCACCCCATTCCTGATTGTTGTAACTTCTTGCTCCGGACTCCGTTTGTCATGTTGTCACTTCCTGCTAGCTCCGTATGATGCACACCCTGCTCTAGAACTTTGTCGAGGCTCAGAAGATTCGAAATGGCACATTCTCCAATGCGGCCAAGTGGGCTCAGTCCCGGCCCCCGAAAAAAATTCAACTAACCATATCTTGCAAACCATGGCTCCGATCGGCAATCTGAACAGACGAGTAGGCTCCATGAATTGAGCTCTACACATCTATACCTTGACTTCCTCTTGGATCACCTGTACTCAGCTGCCCTGTCCGGCAAGAATCTTCAAACCGCTAAAACGTTAACCTTCAATAACTTGGGCTCCGTAGCTCATTTTGATGAGCCGTCTGGACCTTCTCCTTCAGCACTTCAAGCTCTTCATTCCTGGACCCAAAGTCTGCACTTTGAATCTCCTTCACCTGCTACCCAAATTAGCCCCTTATGGAGCCTTTCTTGGCCTATAAGCCGCATCATGCATACACTTCCGCTGCCACCTGCTATCCCATGATTTTCCTAGCTGCTTCAGTCCTTTGCCATGCTTCTTCTTGCCTGCATATATCTGCCCATTGCACCTTCTAAGGTCGACACACTTTGGATGCACCATCATTCCCCACCCCCCTGTTGAGCATTTATGCTCAACCACACAAAGGATTTATTCCACTATAAACTGCAAAACCTGGCACACACTATGAGAAAACTAGAACACCATATGTACACTGTTTTATTGCACTCTATTGCCAAACCTTCAAGTGGGTTACCCCACCCCCTACATCACATAGATTCCACTTGGATCAAACATCTGGCTTTGTTCACTTTCATCCATCTGCAACAATCTCCAATAGTGCCCTACCCAAGCACCTAGATCATCATGTGTGTAGGCTGCCCATAGCATATCTTCTGCACTCCATGCATTCCTTTGCAACCTGTCTACTCCATACCAAGAAGCTCCAAGCGTATCATCATAAAAAAGACAAGTACCTGACATCAAGCTACAACACATGTCTGACCCTCCCTCCCAACCAAATAAAGCTAGATTCTCATCTAACAGATCCTGTACCTATCCAACAGCACACTGCACAGCCACCTTGATTAGCATTCCCTTCAACCACCACTCATAGACCTCCTTACAAATCTTGGACACCGCCTTGGAATCTGCATCATCTGTCATAGAAGTCAATGACTGCATAGGAAGAACCTCCTTCTTTGACTCTGCACCGTCCTTCTCACCTACCATGAACTCAATTCCAGCATCGTCGAGCTCCTCCTCATCAATTGGCCCTTCAAGGTCAATAAGCACTACTTGCTTGTCTGTTTCAACCACCTGCTCTTCTACTGCTGCATCATCAATCTCTGCCAAGGAAGAGAGAAAATCGTTCTCTATCACATCCTCCTCATCCCCTCCCATAGGTACAACTGATTCACACCTTTTGAAAAAATTATGCACCTGTTGCACCACCATGGCATACTCTACTGATATCTTCATCAACATGGCCATTAGCATGGCACTGCACACCAGCTTTACCTGCACATCATCACCTGTAGGCCTAGACTGCTCCACTTGGTCTTCACTAAGCACCTCGGCTTGCACTTCATGTTTCTCCTCGCACATATTCACTACCTCTCCACTCACATGTAAGAGGTCGAACTCATCATACCTGTATTGAGATAGCTCGGTCTCCCAACTCGCACATATTCACTACCTCTCCACTTCATGTTTCTCCTCGCACATATTCACTACCTCTCCACTCACATGTAAGAGGTTGAACTCATCATACCTATATTGAGATAGCTCGGACTCCCAACTTGTATCTACGTCCATACAGCTACTGCCATTTGACATAGTCTCCTATTCAGTTTCAAGCTAAGGAATCTCCTCTAGATTCACCGCTTCAACCGTCTACAAACCACACTCCTTGCTCTTTTCCACACTTCAATGGAGCTTCTATAGCTGCTCTTGAACTTGGCAGCACATTCTTTGTCCACTCTGGAACCACCTGCAATTCCTTCACCTTTCGAGTTGCTCTAGCCGGCATCTTCGGCATAGGAACCATCCTGTCTCTTTGCAACCAAAGAACCCTTGGTTCTTCTTGCACTTGCAGTTCTCTTTGCACCACCTGCGGCTCGGCTACCACCACCTCACACTGCTTTGGCATCCTTGCAAACACCGCCTAGCCTCGCGCTTCTTTAAAATCTTCTTGGTTGTTGCACATGGCTCTTTTGCAGATGGCCCCCCCTTTTGATCCCTATTTTCCCTCCTTTGGATCCCTACTGTGGCCGGTCTGCTAGCTTAACCAATATTCTAGCTTTTTCTCCCCTGGTACCTCCCAAAATTAAATGATCAGTTTAATATGAGAAAATCATTTAGGAGAATTAGATATTGATTATTATAACATTACCTCTCTCTTGAAATCATAGTCGTCCTCGACTATGGTGTAGAGAATATAAAGCATATTCATGAGTCCTTTTCTTAGCGGGTAGAGGATCCCTATGTTACCCTACGACATCATTCCATAATGGATGACTAGTCCATTTGGCGCTTGAGAGCCTGAGGCTGCCGCAAGCATGTCTGCACATCAGTCCTATCAGTCTTCCATAGTAGAGTGACAAGCTCTACTTGGTGTTTGGGAGACGTCGTCTCCACAAAATTGATCTAAGCATGCATACTACTTTATTTTTGTGCACAAATAAAGAAAAAAGAGAGTCTTATAAGACAAAAACTTTGTTCATTTTTAACATTTTGTACATTTGCTTACTCTTGGGAAGCATTGTAAGCATTGACAAGGTTTAGGTTATCCTTTAATTGTATGCCTTGCATCCATCTAGCATCTTCAAAAGGATAATTCTTAAACTTAATAAGATATCGTCGGATAGTCTTACCGCCTCTTAGTACCTTGTCTTCATGTCGGAGAATGGACTCGGGCTGCAGCACCTCCTCTTGGTCCTCGATCTCCGGTGGGTCTTCAATAGTTGGTTCTTGAGGTGGCTCTCCTTTGTAAGGCTTTAATAGGCTCACATGGAAAGCATTGTGTATGAGCCAATGATTGGGCAACTTGAGTTGATAGGCCACCTCATTGATTGGCCTAAAAATCTGAAAGGGACCATAGTACCTTTTTGCTAGTTTAGCATAGTACTTTTGGTGGCCCATAGGATTCTTGCCCGTCGTGTGCCTCAATCGAGCCTTGGGAAACTTTAACAAGACCCAATCGTTTTCTTTAAAGGCTTGGGCTCTTCTGTGCTTGTCAACAGCAGCCTTTTGCCTTTGCTGTAAGATAGAGATAGCATCCTTAATCTTTTGAAAAGATTCTTGTAGGTCTCGGCTATACTCATCTGTAGCGAAGATATTTCCATGTACCTTAAGTAGCAAGGGACTTTTTTATCTTCCCTCAATTACCTCGAAAGGTGCTTTTCCCGTGGAAGTATGTACATTGTTATTGTAAGCATACTCCACTAAGGGTAAGTACTTCTCCCATTGGGATCTTTGATCTACTTCCGTTACATAGGCTTTTAGTAGATCGAGAATGGTTAGGTTAGCTATTTCACTTTGGCCATCAGTTTGTGGATGATAGGCCGAAGAGAAGTTTAGCCTTGTTCCTAAATTCTCAAAGAGACCCTTCCAAAAATTATTGGTCATTCTAGGATCTTTATCCGACACTATGGACATGGGCAAGCCAGGGTACTTGAAAATTTGTGAGATAAAGAGGGTTGCCATTTGATGGGCTTTGATAGTCTTTTTGACACGTATAAAATGAGCTTGTTTACTAAACCTGTCTACTATCGTCCATATTCCCATATTCCCATGGATAGACTTAGGCAATCCAAAGATAAAATCCATGGATATGCTCTCCCATGGTGAATTAGGGATTGGCAAGGGTTGAAGCAATCCAAGTTGCTTCCCTCTATCAAATTTTGTCTTTTGGCATACCACACATTTGGAAACATACTCTTGTATGTTCACTTTCATGGTAGGCCAATAGAAATATGTTTCAATTCCCTTTAAGGTAGACTGAATCCCTCTATGCCCCGCATAAGGTGGAGCATGAGATTCATACATTACTTTCTCACGTAGTGAGTTGGTAATGCATAGTCTATTGCCATAGAGAAGATAACCATCTTGTAAAGTAAATGGTTCTTCTTTCTTCCCTAATGCAAGGGCTGAAATCACATCTCTAAAATCGGGATCAATAGCATACTCATCTATCATTGAAGAGAGATCATTGTGAGTTGCTATTGAAACCGCATTCACTCTCGGCCGTCTTGAGAGTGCATCAGCTACTTGATTATGCTTGCCAGCAATGTGAGCAATATGAAAATGAAATTGCGAAAGGAAATTTGCCCACCTCATTTGTTTGTCGGAGAGCTTGGTCTGCATCATGAAGTACTTAAGACTTTGGTGATCCGTTCGCAGAATGAAAGGAGTCCCCAATAAATAGTGCTTCCATGAGTCTAAAGCATGTAGAACTGCAAGGAGTTCCTTTTCGTATATGTCTAGAGCTTGCTCAAGAGGGTCGAGCCTTCGACTCTCATAGCCTATGGCGTGCCCTTCTTGGAGCAAAACAGCTCCAAGGCAATCACCACAAGCATCACATTGGACCTCAAATGGTTTTGAGAGATCCGGTAGTGTAAGCACAGGTTGAGAGATAAGCTTTTCTTTAAGCTTTTTGAAAGCATTGTTCTCCTTAGCAGACCATGTATACCTAACGCTTTTCTTTGTTAGGTCATGTAATGGTCCCGCAATTTGTGAGAACTTTTCTATGAAGCGTCTATAGTATGCACACATACCTATGAAGCTTCTTAGTTCATGAAGATTCCTTGGTTTAGGCCATCCTTTTATTACCTCTAACTTGGATGGATCCATTTGGATGCCATCTTGAGAGATAATGTGACCTAAATACTGAATCTCTTGCAAGAAAAATTCACTTTTCTTTCGATTAACGTAAAGTTTATTCTCTCTTAAAACTTGAAATATTACCTGGAGGTGTTGCTTGTGTTCCTCCAATGAATTAGAGTAGATGATAATATCATCAAAGAACACTCCAGTGAAGGTTCGATGAGGCCTGAACAGCTTCTCCATCAAGCGATTGAATGTGGCTGGTGCATTGGTCAAGCCAAAAGGCATGACAATGTATTCGTAAAGACCAAATGTAGTACGAAAGGCGGTCTTTACAATGTCTTGATCAACTATCCTTATTTGATGATAGCCACTTTTTAGGTCAATCATACTGAATTAGGTCGATCCTTGTAGCTTATCAAATAGGTCTTCTACCCGTGGAACGGGAAACCTATTCTTGATAGTGATCCTATTTAGTGCTCTATAGTCGACACACATACGATATGTGCCGTCTTTCTTTTGCACTAATAGCACAGGTGAGAAAAATGGAGATGAGCTTGGCCTAACCATACCCTTCTCAACTAACTCATGCACTTGCCACATAATCTCCTCATGTTGAGCTTGAGAAACTCTATAAGCAGGTTTATTAGGCGGTGAACTTCCTGGAAGAAGTTCAATTGCATGGTCATCATTACCTCGTTTAGGAGGTAGCTCACAAGGGATGTCGTCAATAAAAACATCTTGAAACCCCTTGAGAAAATTGGATAACTCTAATTCCTTTTGGTTGCTTTTATTTTCTTTTGTTAAAGCATTAGGTTCATTTTCAGAATCTTTAACAAAAATCATGTACACGGAAATAGAGCTCTTTATTGACTTGTTGAAAGCTGGTGTATGTACACTGGGGATGGTGCTACCCATTTCCTTAGCATTTATATACATGTCTTTTTCCCTGAACTTAAAGGAGATTCTCCTTTCAGGAAATTTAACATCGGTAGCTAGGCGATCAAACCATGGTGCCCCTAGGATTACATCCTCATGCTTGAGAGGAGAGATAAAGAAGTCCTCTTTGTCCACATAGCCTTGGACATGAAGCCTCAATTTCCCAATTAAGGGAGTGACTGAAGCTTCTTGCCCCTTGAAGGCACTGTCTGCGAGTAGGACATCTCCCATCTCGTAGGATTGTATGCCTAGCTTGGTGGCTAACTCCATAGATATAAAATTGTGAGTAGAAGCAGGGTCAAAGAGAATAAAAGCATCATGTTCTCTTACCTTTCCCCAAGCATGGCATAGAGGAGATCCTTTGTGATGAGTTTGGTGAATTTCCTCCTCTTGGATTTCAACCAAGGAAGCTCTAGGAGGATCTTGGCGGTTGTTCTTTTGGGGACAAGCGCGGTACGCATGCCCTTGTTTGCCACACTTGAAACATCAGTTATCCTTACGATAACGCTCAAGCTCTTCAGGAGAGAGTTTATTCTTACCTTTGTAAACTCCCTTCTCTTTAGCTTTGTTGGATTTGCCCTTAGGAGACTTTTGGACATTGTCCTTCCCCTTAGGCTCATTGGAACCCTTGTTTTCTAGGGGCTTATTATTTCTTTTTGCCCCCGTTTGGAAATTGAATCGAGAGGCCACCATAGTGTGGTGTATTACCACCGATATGGTACGTGGTCTTTGCGAGTTGACATACTCCGCCATTTCTTCGGTTAAGCCCGCACAAAATTGTTGCTTTTGCTCTCCAAAATCCAACTTTTTGAAGATAGTGGCTTTGAGTTGTAGGTCCCAACACTTGTCTACATATTTGTGGATGGATTCATTGGGAGAGAGCTTTAAGCTTCGCCATTCGGTGAGTACTTTGTCTTTGGCATCGGTGGCCAAAAACTGCTTCATAATGGAAGCTCTTAAAGCTTTCCATGTTCGTGGAGCTTCACCGTTGGCTCGTAGGCTAGACCACCATTGTCTGGCGGACTTTTGAAAGTGCATAGCTACATGGCCTAGCTTAGAGGATTCCGTGAATCCCTCATCTCCAAACGCCGCATCGAATTGTTGGATAAAGGCCAAGACTTTGTCCGTGGCACCAAAGGTACCATCATAGGTAAGGAAAGAGATGCTCTTCCCTCCCTCTTTGAATTTCTTCAACTTGGACGACCTCTTCCATGTGGCATAGGATTTCCTATGGCCTCTTCTTTTTGATGGTTCAAAAGTTGCACCATCACTCTCTTCAGAAGGTGAAGAATTTAAAGAAGGTGGAGAAGAGGGTGACCTCTTTCTCGCCTTTTTCTTGTCCTGATCTTTGTCGTCTTCACCATAGCTTTCATAAGAGGAAGAGGATGAAGAAGATGGAGAAGAGGGTGTCCTCTTTCTCGCCTTTTTCTTCTCTTGCTTTTTATCATCCCTCTTTGAATTGTGGTGAGGAGAAGAATACAATGGTCTTCTCCGCTTTGGTGGTGATGGAGAGCGTTTAGCCCGCCGTCTTCGTGGAGCCATCTCCGCCGAGGTGGCGGGAGACTCGCTTCTTTCTCTTTCCTTCGGTGGAGGCTCTTGAGTTCTCCTTTGGGAAGGAGATGCATCGTCAAGAAGTAAATTCTTGAGCCCTTCATATGGATTCTCTTCTTCTTCCCGAATCGGAGAGAGACCTCTTTTGGTAGTCTCACAAGGAGGCTTCCTAGGTGTTCTCTCATCATGGTGATGAGCTTGGAGAATCCTGTGAGCACGAAGCTACCGTTGCACTTCACTTTGGAGAGATGGATTGCCCATGGCTTGTTGAAGCCTAGTAACAAGATAGTTAACAAGCATTGAAGCATCATTAGTAGCTTGCTCATGAGCAAAATCAAAGTTATCAACATTAATTTCACTCTCTTTACTATTGTCAGCCATTCTAATAACTTTTAGGTGTAAACTTTTTAGGTGTACTTTGGCACTTCAAGCCCTAGTTGCTACTCCTCTTTACCCCTTTAGAAAAAGCACTCAAGCTACTGTACCCGTGGCTTGAATACCATTAATTGCAAGGAATAGAAGAGAGGGTCTTTCGACACCAAAACAGCACCGGCTCCTGTCAAGCTTCTGATAGCTCAATAGTGGTTAAGCCGTAGGCAAGCCCCGTAGGACTCCACTATTAAGACCATATCTCTCGACGGTGATGCCCCGTTAACTGCACAAAGGCAGGCGCACTGCAAGGCTGAAAAATCCCTATTCTACTTACTCACAAGCAATTAATAATACCAACCATTTGTAGCTAGCTTGAGGACCTCCCTTCTTGAGCAAGAAAAGAGAAACCTTGAGCTCTAATACCAATGTAACATTTAATGGCCTAATAACTTATGTGTATCGGAAATTAGCATGAACATAGTGGGCATTTCATTAGAATAGATTCCTAATGAGAATTACAAGAGTGCTTGGACCAAGAGAGAGCAACAAAAAGCATAACACCTAGTTAGATAGCATCGACAATACTTTCAAAAGAGAGAGAACTTAAGCTATTGACAACAATTGAGGACCGGATTTGCATGGAGCCGGTCCCCCCTCCAAAAGGCTTTGTATTATGGTTTCTCCCATCAAGAGAGACATTGTACAATACAATTCTTTGTGTTCCTTCAAGACTAGCTAGTGCAATGAAGATGGAAGCTTCATGCACTAAGCAAAACACTTAATCAAACACAACTTGAATTATCCCCGTTCTCAGACCCAAGACCTCACACACCTTCGAAGATGGTGAGAGCTAGCAGGGTATGAGAGTAGATTGAGAGGAAGAAGGAGTATCTTACGAGAAAGATGTACATCTCCTCACATAATCACTCATATTACCATAGCTTAGCTTAGTAATTAGCTTGGTAGAGAAGATGACCATGCATTGAAGCTTGGCTCTTGGTTGGATTTGCATCCACATGCCAAGAGAGTGTTGATGTAGGCTTCTATCTCACAAGCTTGGAGTAGGTGATGAGCTCTCCATTAAAGCTTGGGAGGAGATAGAGTATTCTTTCTTCACACATGGTCAAGTGTGAGTGTGTGTGTGTCAATGCCAAGCAAAAATCAGCCCCCTCTCTCTCTTGGGAGAGCCCTTCCTGCTAAATTGGTCTAGCTTTTGCCTCATTGGACCTCCCCAAGTCAAGCCAATGGGTGTTAAGCAACATAAGTGATAGCCTTCTAAAATGTGTCCCCCTTTCCCCTTTTGTGAGAGCTTTAGGTAATTAAATAATTAAACTAAACTCTCATTGGACCCCTTTGCCTCCTGGCCAATAGGAATCAGGCAAGCCATTGGGCTCCTGAATGCTCATTGGACCCCTTGGGAGACTGGCCAATAGTCTTCTAGGAGACTTAATTCTCATTGGTTTCTTTTATTAAATGTTTTTAAATTAATTAAACTAGATTTACTCTAGCTTAATTCTCATTGGTCCACTTCAAGGGTCTTCCAATAGGAATTGGGCACACCTTGTGGGCATCTGGCCTAGGGAGCTGACATGTGTCCCTAATTCCATTTGTGTAAAGGGAGCCTGTGTGTGTGTGTGTGGCTTTCTCTCTCATCCCCTACTAAATGGGCTCGCCCCCTCCTTTGTAGGCTTTGAAGAAGACTTTTGTACACACATTAAGCATCCAATTTTCCCTAGGGTTGACCTTTGGACACAACCTTTGAATTTTAGAACCTTAGCATTTTGGAAGTCTTAATGGGCTGAACCTTAGGGTATTTTTAGCCCATTGTTGCACATGGCTCTTTTGCAGATGGCCCCCCCTTTTGATCCCTATTTTCCCTCCTTTGGATCCCTATTGTGGCCGGTCTGCTAGCTTAACCAATATTCTAGCTTTTTCTCCCCTAGTACCTCCCCACATTAAATGATCAGTTTAATATGAGAAAATCGTTTAGGAGAATTAGATATTGATTATTATAACACCCAGGCTATCGAACCATACCTTTTCTTTACCACGAACTAGGAGCGGGAACACCTGTACCGTACCATCTTCTCTCGATAAACCGCTTTCCAACACGAACAATCCGTAGTCTTGAACCCAAGTTTCCGCATCTTCAACCCCAGTTAACATGGGAAATCCCACCCAAGCCATCACTAGCAGCACCTGCTCTTCCAAGGCCGCACCTTTGGCATCACAAAGATCACCGCTTCGACTTCAACTAGGAGCATGAGCATACTCCTCCATGGTGGCACCAAAAGATGGAGAGGGGGAATGGGGGAACACGCCCAGCACAAACAAAAGGGCCTCTCTATAGCTCACAGCATTAACAACACCCCTATCCTCTCGAAAAACACCTTCAAACACACAACTCACACTAGCAGACCATCGCATGCTCGATTAACACTACTCACACACTCCACAAAACCACCACACGACGAACACCTGTTGCCACTGCCTGTCTCCACCCTTACACACTCTCACAACAACTCAATCTCACTCTCTCACTCAAAACACCATCGGTCTGGGGGGCACACACTTCCACACAGCCGGCACCAAGGAGAACCATGAAAGTAGGAGGAAGAGAAGGGGGGAAGGGGAAACAACAGCGAGAAGGGGCACCAACGACTGGATTGCAATTCACAAAACACCTGTACAAACTCACACTGCCATCACCATGATACAAAGGGCTTTGAGAGGCACACTCCTCTGTCCAAAAGCTCCCCTTTGCAGGCTTCCAAACGGCACACAAACTAGGACAAAAAAAAGCTAAGATGAAGACCCTAATTTGATCAATTTTTTACTTTTATAGGGTGGGGGGTTCAATTTGGGAAACTGCCCTTTAATTGGTCCATATGGCACCCATTTTTGGTATCTCTTGGGAAGGGGGGCACCGCCATTCTCCATCTGATCTCTTCTTCTCTTTTTTGCACTTAGGGGGGGGGGGGGGGGGGGGGGGCATTAGCGATGTTGCTATTGCCCCCTAGAATTTCTTTTATTTTTTATCCTTCAATTTTTATCCTCTTTGGGCTTAGCCTTATACTGCTCAATTTTGACTTTGACCTTCACTCCCTATCCGACTCCTCTTTGCTCTTTGGTCCACTGGGCCTTCACTTTGGCTTGGCTTTGCACCTTTCTCTCTCTCTCTCTCTCTCCAATTCCTCCTTTGCCCTCTTTGGTTCCGGCCTTTGCCCAGCTTTGATTTTTTCGGCCTATCCCTTACTCCTTGTTTGGCCCGGACAGCCTTTGCCGCCCTTGAACTCCCTTCCTCTCTCTATGTTTAATCCCCGTGGGACCATCCCCTACCGCTATCAATAGCAACATCGCTGTTGAGTGGGGGGGTTTCCCTTCAAAAAGGCCCAAGGGGCGCGTGGGAATGGCTCCCTACCCACCTCCCACGTCATCCGACAGTGCCGCCAGCGCGCCACCGGCGCATGGCACCTCCTCCAGGCTCCTCGCCCAAAACCACCGTGGAATGCCACCACAGTAGCGCCCGCGCTCAACTCCATAGCCAAGAGCTCCAATCTCTCCACAACCTTCTTGTGACATTAATGGGGGCTCACGGCCCAGCCCAAATAGCCCGAAGTCCGCTGCTCCGCCATCGCATGTGGGACTTCCCAGCCTGCCACATCATCAGACAATGCCGCCAGCGCGCCACCGCACTGCTGCCCACGGGAGCGCCTCGTCAAAACCGCTGCCAACCGCCATCAAATCCGCCACACACCGCCGCTTCACAGCGCCACACCCACACGCCATGGACAGGGGAGGAGAGCTCCCCTCTCTCTCCCTTCTTGTCTCAAATGCAGAGCCCACGGCCCTGCCAATATATCTTGGCCAAGCTGCTTCTCCTTACGCATGTGCGTTTTACCCCCGGCCACATGGCATCACCATACAACTTGTGCCTCAAGGCCTTCAAAAACCCCCATTATTATTTTTTTAACAAAAGCTTTTTTTGGACCTGCCTTTACCAAGCTTCCATACTCTGCTCCCACCTCCTGTTGCCAAGTTGTAACCACCAACTAATATGCCACTTTTTCGGCTCCAACCACACCCTCCATCTCTGCATTTTGACTCCTCGGCATCCTCGAACCTAGGCCTTCAAAAATGGAAAAAACCATCCGCAACCTACTTTGGACAAAGGCACTCCATTTCCCGACTGCTGTAACTTCTTCCTGCGGACTCCGTTTGGCTTGTCGTCACTTCCTGCTAGCTCTCTATGATGCACACCCTGCTCTAGAACTTTGTCGAGGCTCAGAAGTTTCCAGATGGCACATTCTCCAATGCGGCCAAGTGAGCTCAGAGACCCGGCCCCTGAAAAAAATTCAACTGACCATATCTTACAAACCATGGCTCCGATCCGCAATCCAAAAAGACGAGTAGGATCCATGAATTGAGCTCTACACATCTATCCCTTGACTTCCCCTTGGATCAACTATACCCAGCTGCCCTGTCCGACAAGAATCTGCAAACCACTAAAACTTTCACCTTCAATAACTCGGGCTCCGTAGCTCGGTTTGATGAGCCGTCTGGACCTGATCCTTCAGCACTTCAAGCTCTTCATTCCTGGACCCAAAGTATGCACTTTGCATCTCCTTCACCTGCTACCCAAATTAGCCCCTTATGGAGCCTTTCTTGGCCTATAAGCCGCATCATGCATACACTTCCGCTGCCACCTGCTATCCCATGATTTTCGTAGCTGCTTCAGTCCTTTGCCATGCTTCTGCTTGCTTGCATATATCTGCCCATGCCACCTTCTAGGGTCAACACACTTTGGTTGCACCAGTGTGTTGTCCACGAGCAGAGCTCGTTGATGTTGACATCACGCGCGTTCGTCTGTGTTTTGGCAGATTCGCCTGCGAGCTACTTTTGGAGTTTCGGTTAGTAAACGTTGTCCATTTTTGCATTTCAGCATATCCACGCGATCAGAGCGAGTAGAGCTACACATTAGGCATGTCAAATTTTAGAAACAATGACCTGTAGAATTCGACCAGACATCCTTCGTGTTTTCTACAGAGAGGGTATTGGGTTAGGATTTGTGGTCAGAGACCTTAGGGATAGCAGCCTTCCAATGTGTGTAGGACTTCCCTTGAGTTTCGTGAAGTTTCGAGATCGTTTGATAGGCTTTTGGCTTGCGGTAGCATCATAGGAGACTCTCACATTCATAGAATCAATGGCATGTAGATTTGATATCTATATAGGAAGTAGTCATTAGTCGATCAAGTAGAGGTTGACACCCTTTGCTTGCTTCCATGCGCCTGTGGGTCGAAGCTCCGTCCTCAATTGACATTATATGATAGGTTAGTTCTCGCTATGCTGACGTCCGTCGCGGCGTATCCGCCAACATTGGCGCCGTTGCCGGGGACGAGGGCCCTAAGTAGGTAACCGAGACTAGTCCTTTAGGATAGAGGTCCCTCTGGCTTTCCAGAGTACTATTTTACATTTAGATAGGATCAGAGGGTGGTGGACTCTCTAGGTCTTAGGAGGAGTCTAGGGAGCGTGTGTCTAGCCTAGATCCTCCGTCTTAGGTAGTATTAGGTAGTAGTAGGTTGTGGTGTAGAGAGTAGGAGTTGGAGTGGGAGATGTGGTGGTAGGTTGACTTGAGAGTCCATGTGAGGCCAGGAAGCAACCAAGACATCAAAATCACCATCTCACATGATGAGTAGGAGTAGGGTAAGTAGGGATATCTTGATTGATGATCTAGAGTACTTTATGCATGTCTTATTTGCTGTTAGGCTCATCGGAGAAGTGGAAAACGCTAAGTAGGAAAGACGGTAAATTGTGTTTGGAAGCTGATTTGAAGTCCAAAAGTTTATGTGATTATTGTTGAGAGCTCTACAGAGCATAGGGAGTACTACTGCCAAAAACAAATTGCATTTTAAGACAGTAGACATCCTACATGTAGGATGTCTCTAGGGAACTTTTTGCATGGAATTTGGGGAAACTGAGGTTACCAGTGGGTTCAGAGGGTAGGTTTTACCCCAGTAACATATTGACTTGCGTGTTTTTCCCTATTTTTGTTGACCAAAAGCCAAAAGGCGGAGTCAAAAAAGGAAAATTTCAGAAAAGGCTTAAATTGAGTGATTTTTGCATGTTTTTGCAAGTGTGAAGCATACTTGCACTTGCTGAGAGCATAAGGAAGCATCAGGGACACTTCAGTCTGAAAAAATAAGCAGTAGACATCCTACGCGTAGGATGTCTACAAGGCGATCTCGGCATTTTTTTGAAAATTTGAGGTTACTAGTGTGTTTAGAAGGTAGGTTCTACCCTATTTTCACCTGGAAAGTGGAAATTTGACCAAATTTTGACAGATTAAAGCCAAAAGACGAGAATTGCCAGACATCCTACCCAATTTGTGTCCAAGGCCTAATTTTGAGACCAAACCATAGGATGACTCCATAAGCATGTTCTAAATGTTGTATTGAGTGCATGTGATAAATTTCATCTCATTTGGGTCAGTGAAAGTGAAGATTGAACAGACTTTAGCGTTTTTGGACGGACAAAAGGCAAGAATAGCTAGTTTTGGGGTCTTTTGACATCCAAACATAAATCTAAGCATACCAGTGGGTTGCTGAAGACTAGTGGAATCTTTGGTCCAAGTTTGGGTTCATTCTGAGCAAACCTACGCGTAGGTTGTCTACTGCATGATTTTGAGACCAAAATTCTATTGTGACCATACCATACTGTCATATAGCATTAGATAAGTGACCTAGGCAAATTTGGTCCAATTTGGAGTTGATTTGACTTGGGAATTCATCAGAAAAGGCATCAGGCTTTTGGAACAGATTCTTGATCATTTGACCAACCTATAGGTGTCAGAATCAAAAAGTAAAAATAGCTGTGTTTAGCACATCAAGGGGAACCTTGGATTCAATTTTGGGAACCTTGGATTCAATTTTGGGAACCTTGGATTCAATTTTGGGCTAAATCTGAGCAAAAAGACATCCTACCCGTAGGATGTCTCAAGACCATTTTTAGGTCCAAATGAAAATCTGAGCATACCATTGGGTTGTTGGACACAAGGAGAGTCTTAGGTGAAAATTTCAAGTCATTCTGAGCAAAAAGACATCCTACCCGTAGGATGTGTCCTTCATGATTTTGGACCCTAGAACAACATTTGACAATACCAAAGTGTTTTATAGCATGTTATAAGCCTGCCAGTCAATTTTGGTCCAATTTGGAGCTCATTTGACTTGAAAAATCAGCTGATAGAGTATCCAGCTTCTGAAACAGATACTTGATCATTTGACAAGCCTACAAGTGTCAGAATCAAAAAGTAAAAATAGCTGTGTGTTTAGCACATCAAGGGGAACCTTGGATTCAATTTTGGGCTAAATCTGAGCAAAAAGACATCCTACTCGTAGGATGTCTCAAGGTGATTTTTAGGTCCAATTGAAATTTTGAGCATACCACTGTGTTGTTAAACTCTAGGGGAACCTGTGGTTCAAATTTTGGCCAAACCTAAGCAAAAAGACATCCTACCCATAGGATGTCTCCAGGTGCTAAATGAACTTCTGGGTAGATTTTGACCTCATACAATTGTTTATCATGTCCTATTAAGCTTAGCCATCAAGTTTCAAGTCATTTGGACATCATTTGCTCCTGAAAAAAGACATCCTACCCACTGAGTGCACCAGAAGCTTATGCAACCCAAAACTTGACCTTTTGGCATCCAAATTCAATTATGAGCATAACATTGGGTTGCTGAGCACTAGAAGAATCTTGGGATCAAATTTGAACAAAATCTGAGCAGTTAGACATCCTACATGTAGGATGTCTCCTGCATGATTCAAACCAACCCGTGAGCACTAGAAGAATCTTGGGATCAAATTTGAACAAAATCTGAGCAGTTAGAAATCCTACGTGTAGGATGTCTCGTGCATGATTCAAACCAACCTGTGAGCACAGCACTGTGATGAGCACATCAAAGAGAGGCTGGGGTGAAAATTTCAAGTCATTCTAAGCAAAAATACATCCTACCCGTACGATGTCTCTTGCATGATTTTGGACCTTAGACCAACATTTGACAATACCAAAGTGTTTCATAGCATTTTATAAGCCTGCCAGTCAATTTTGGTCAACTTGGAGCTCATTTGACTTGAAAAATCAGCTAATAGAGTATCCAGCTCTTGAAACAGATTCTTGAGCATTTGACTAGCCTAGAGGTGTCAAAAACAAAAAGTGAGGATACCTAGGGGTTCAACACACCAAGGGGAGTCTCTGGACCAAATTTTATTCAATTCTGAGCAAAATTTTGACCATACAACCGTGTTGCTAGACCCAAGGTGAACCTTTGAACCAAATCTTTCTTCATTCTGAGCAGAAAAATATTTGGGCATAGGATGTCTCCAGGGCCATTTTGGACAAGAATTTGGGAATTCTGAGACCACCAGTGTGTTCAGAGGGTAGGTTTTAACCTTGGAACATGTTGATTTGAGTGTTTTCCCATGTTTTTGATGTCGAAAAGTCAAAAGGCGAGGTCACAAAGCGAAAAATTCATAAATTGCTTGTTTGGAGTGATTTTGACATTCAAATGAAATTCTGAGCATACCAAGGTGTTGCTAGACTCAAGGGGAACCTTTGAACCAAATCTTGCTTCATTCTGAGAAGAAAAAAATTTCGGCGTAGGATCTCTTCAAGCCAGTTTTAGGGTCCAACTGTAATTTTGACCATACAGGGGTGTTCATAGTGTCACAGAGATCCCAAATCTTCTTTTAAAATTGAATTTGGACTCATTTTGACCATTCTAAACTGCATTTCACTATTTTGGCCATAACTTTCACAAACGGTATTGGATTGAAAAAGTTTTTATATCAAAACATAGCCTGAAAGCGACACTACAGATCTTAGAGCAAAACTTGAACTAAAGGTATGACTTTGGCAACCATTTAGGTCAACTTTGAAAAAAACGTTGTTTAAGGCCTCAAAATGCATCCGGAAGTCAGGTGTGTCTAAAACCGACAGTTCGAAAGAATTGTGAGAAAACGGTCACGGTTTTGAACATAGTTTTGACTTTTTTCTAGGAGAGCGGCTACTGAGCCATAAGCCAGGTCATCGGCTAGAGTCAACCCAGGCTCTGGAACAGACCGCTCAATTCGACCTAGAGCGAACACGAGTGCATGTGAGATTTTCATCATCGAAAAGCTGAAATTTGAAACCACATTTGGTCTCTAGGCCTTCTAATTGACCATTAAAGACTGCTAAGTTAGTAGATTGAAATTATCTTTTGCAAAAACCATTGGTCACCCGCGGGAAGGTGTAAAAGTTAACCGCAGCCTAGTGTAAAATTGAGAGTCACCTCCAAGCTCACCTCCAAGCTCAAGGCACAAGTGTGGCTGTCAAGGGTACATCAAGAATTTTTGCATTCATTGTGAAAAAGTTTGCCAGCTAAATAGAATTTTGCAAATTGTGATAAAGTGAACACAGGTTAGCTCGACTCAAGAATCTCTACGAAGGGAGCAATCGTTGCATTATAGTGGTAAGTTGCATAACTTATCACAATGCTTCCAATAGATCGAGGCCTGCTAAAAAGATCTAGGCAAAGCAAGCAGCTAGACAAGTCAGTATCAATCTTGGCAACCAAGGGAGCTAAGAAGTTCAAGCAGTGCAAGCAAAGCCCAGTTCAGAAAACTCAGAGATTAAGGCATCCACAAAAGCTGAAGGACCTCAAGCGAAAAAGACCGACATAAGGGTGCTAATAATTTTTATTAGCATTGAGGCAAGCAATTAGAGCTATCTCTAAATAGGTACAACAAGGGAGTCAAGACGAAAGCAATGCGTCTCAAAGGAATCAGACTAGCCAAGACGAAGCTTCAAGTGCATCCACAAAAATTACAAGAGAGCAAATTTGGATCTATCTGATTGGCCACCACAAAGGACTGCCATGCTATGAGGATGTCAATCGGAATTTGTACATCAAGACAAAGAAAGATACAAAGGAAACTCAGACATCTCAACATGTGGAAGTTGAAACAACGAAGAATGTACTACACCCACATCCAGATTTCATGGAAGATTGTTTGGGATCAATTTACATGAGGCATGGAAAATACATTGACAATGAGATAGAAATGTTGTGCAAGGATCAACTTACAAAACTCTACGCATATCCTCCAAGTATTTTTCTGTACAAAGCTCAAGATGGGAAACGGCAAATTGGTACCCTCTATGTAGATGACGACGGTCGCTACTACAAAGCTGCCACAAATCATGAAGTTCCTGCAGAGAGTAACCAATATTTTGCAGCTGAAATATCTGGATCAAGAGGGGAAGACTACAAATCTGAAGGTGGTAATGTTTATCATCTAGTCATGGCTTTACCTCTTGATACGCAGCTAGAAGAGTTAACAACTACAGCTGTCAATGCACAAATGAGTGGCACGACACAAGGCACAACATGGAAAGACACGGCACAAGTCTCGTGCACCGCACCAGCACAAGACAAAGCACAAACACACCAAATTGCACAAACAGGGAATACGCCGGAAGTATCAGCTATGAAGATAGAACAACTTCAAAAAGAACTAGCTCGGTCTCAAGAGCTACTTAACAGAGCACAACAAGTCATATCATCAGGCAATATCGAAGGCCATTATCAGATATGGAACCCTCGCGGATGGGGGGAGTTCAAACTCAACAAAGAGACCCTATCTCTTCAAGAGTGGGATTAAGAAGTCTAATTTTACAAGAAGCAGTGTCCTTTTCAGGAGCCCAAGTGGAATTTCAAGAAGCATTGGAAGATGCCGAGTCCGAGGAGAGACCACCGGAAATTCACAATGCCAAGTGTAGAAGGTCAGGTCAAGATGTCATTGTGGTCGATAAATACGGTAGGCACTTTGAAATAGCCGATGTGAAAAATATGGATGAGTTTAGCATTTGTGGGCAACCTGTAAGTCACATACTTGGACCCCGTCCAAAAGCACCATCCAGGGAAACAGAAAACAAAGATTCGGTTCGATCTTCACCCTCAGAGAAAACCTCGCCAAAATCAACTCGGAAACATAGCCCTGAGGCTATGCAAAAGCCCCACGTCAAAGACCATATGCTGATGCAAGAATTAGCATTACGACTGCTAGAAAGCATGGATAGTGATTTGATCTTGTATGCAAGCAATTATGGAAGCTATTTTCAACTTCTCAAGGACAAGACGATCGAGGATAAAGAGACGAATCCAGTGGATACACCTAAATCAGTCGTAATCTACAAGTTCATGCATGCAAAGAAGAGGTAATATCTATATCTAGATACCACAGGAAACCATTATCAGCAGTATTATGGAGATTTGCCTCGTCCAAAGGGTGCACATGTTGAGATAGCGACATATTGCAACCAATGTGCCATTGGTCATTTAGTGAAGGACTGCCGAGCAAAGCTCTACATGGAAAAGAAGAGGCAACAAGCCAAAAGCAAAGTTCAGACAGTAACAACAAGGGAACGGAAGCAAGAATCCCCAACGAGATCTCTGGAAAAGAAGCATATCTTGTCGCAGAGCACAAAAAATAGGCTCAAGACACAGTTGCTTGAAGTCAAGGGTGTCAACGACATTATCATAGAGAATCAGGCTTTCAAAAAAGATCAATTGAATCAACTGATTCAAGATCGCTTAAAGAACCTCAGTGAGGACAAGTCAAAGCATCCACAAGGTGATGAAGATGAAGCTTGCAGTTCAAGGTTCGAGAGCAAAAGAAGCCAAGAATCTGAAGATGGTAAGTCAACCCAAGAAGAGGTGGCAGAGGTAACATCAAATCTTATTGCCACGTCACAAGCGGAAGGCATGCAAGAAAATTCAACAAATAAAGCTGAAATTCCACAAGGAAATTACTCTACTTTGGAATTTGCAATGGTGGTTAAAGAAATCAAAGGCCAGCAGAAGCTAAAAGACGATGTAGCTGAAGTCTTAGAACCCACCGAAGAAGAGGATATGAGCGACTCCAAGATTGACTACCAAGGACAAGCGATGCAGGATAGGAATGAATATTTTTGAGAAGAGACTCTACAAGAACCCATGGAGAAATGTGAACCGATCTCCACGGTGACCATTGCATCAGAAGAAGAGACTCACCCTCAACATCTTGCTACACAAGCTTCAAAATATTTCCAAGAAGAAAAGTCACCATTGAATGACCTTCAAGTGCTATAAGAAGTAAATAGTGATAGAGAGCTTCTGAAATCAAGAATCAAGGCATCAGATTCAGAAACTAGCAATGAAGACCAACAAGCATCTCAGACTATAGACCTTCCACAAAGCTATAGATCAGAAGATAGTAAGCACTTGGGACATGCTACAACCAGTCAAATGACAAAGAAGTTCAACATACAAGAGAATGACAAACCTTACAAGGCACAAAAGTCCAAGACAAGAACCAAAAGCAAAGAGGACATCAGTTAGTTAGCAGCCAACAAGAAGATTAAATCCTCTTCAATGTGCATGAGAAAATGAAGTCCAATTTCACAGCAGAGATAGATTCCACTTCCATGATGAATGTCATGTTTTATGGGCTATGGTTACTTCTAGATAAGCCAGAACTGTATGTAATTCAGGTATAGGTATCCCTATCAAATGGAGTTAAGGTCATCAGTTTGGGGATTGCAGAAGCTACCCTTAAACTACTATCAAAGATAGTTAAAGACAAATTCCTAGTAGTGGATTCTTCCAAAATGAGTACACATTTGATTTTGTCCAAGCTATGGGCAAAAACACTTGAAGAAGAATCTGAATCTTCAATGATGGTCATCACAACTAGCTCTCAAGAAAGTCATCCTACAACCGCTCCAAGATTATCGGCTGTTGACAAAGGCAAAGCCAAAATAAGCCCACAAATGTCCTACCAACACACGCATCCTCTTCAATCAAAGTCTTCAGTCCAACCCACTCAGGTTCAAGATAATGCTTCTACAACAACGGTCAATACACTTCCACGCCCAAGGCAGACTCCAAAGAATGTTTTTCAACCATAATACCCTACACTGTGAGGTCATCGTCGACAAAAATCTTCAAAGTTCTACATCAAAGTTGAAGAAATCAAAGTCAAGGACCCAATATGGGTAGATGATCGTAGCCAACACATGGAAGGTACACACATGGGTTGGATAGCCTCCCAATACAGACTGGAAGAGCAAGGCTATTATGAAGGTCACAAGGAAATTTGGTTACCAAAACCAAAAATCTCAGCTTATGCAGTAAATAAAGGCTTCAAAAAGCAACCGCAACAGCAACAAGGCTCATATTCCTCTCGCCAAAGGAGACCAACCAACAAGGCCCATCACAAGTACATAGGAAATTTCAAATCAAACTGGCCTTCACAACATCATCGGACTTCATCGGTACAAAATCCCACAAATGACACTCTTGTGCATCTCAAGACGACATCACAAACATCATGGGAAGTGCCATCTACAATTCTTCAAGCACAAGGTTACTATCAAGGAAATCAGAGAATCTGGTTACCAAAGATTCCAGGTGAACATTCTTCAATCAAACGACTTCAGCTTGAAAATAATCGCAATTTCATGGAAGGCAAAATCAAGGACAATGTCACAGTCAAGGCAAAGGATATCTGCAAAGACACGCTAATCACACGATGCAGATACAAATGGATGCCAAAAGAACAACACATACCGAAGAACACTGAAGTCATCTCTAGCTCTCAAGAAATGTCAAGACATGATAGACGAAGTGTTACGGAGAATGGAGCGAGCCAATCTTCTCAACCAAGGGACCAACAACAACAAAAAGAAATTTTGACAACCAAGGTCACCCAGGTATGGGAAAAGAAAACAATATTGCCAGTATGGTCCTTTACAAATCCTCTCTTCGAGGATGGGAGTTTTGAATTTCAAAACCTATTCTTGGTCGAAAGCTCCCGAGAGTAATTCAAGTCACCATAAAAATCATGGCATAAGAGTCAAGAGTCGGGCAGTTGAGCCACTAAATGAGCAAGTGTGAGACCCAAGCTTCATGTCTTAATACTTCTTGTGGTCTATGAGTCTGGATGTTTAGATTATAGCTCAAGCTGGAAGAGTTGAGCATATTGTAAAATTGAGTCGCTTATGCTAGATAGGTGAGAAGAAGAGTCCAAGTCTAACAAATTTATTTGGTGGAGAGGCGGAGTAATCCACAAAACACTCACGCACATGTACATAGTGAGGAGAGTGAAAAAACCTCGAGCATCAACAACCCTTCTTATGAGTAGCGGAAGCTCTTGAAGTCAAATATATTTTTTCTTCTATAGCTACATTCACTCCTGGAAGCACCCATTCAAACTCTTCTCACACAACATATTGTTTCCCATGCATCTATTTGTGCAAGCACATATAATGTCCCATCATTGGACATTTGCATTTGACACGATTTGTGTTCCACCCATGCACTTACGCAACAAAATGACGATGACGAAGCGGTAACAGGTTCATAAGCATTTGCTCAACAACAACGACTCTGACTTCAAGCTACTAACACTTATCCAATGTATATCCAGTCAATAATAGTAGCCATACGGCCATAAGTAATTTAACTCAACAAAACTCGGTCACATCAAAACATAAGTACATATAGCCTTACATTTAATTGTGACTAAAGGCATTTTTTTCCCACTGGCTTTTTTCCTTTAGTCCTATCCAGGTATCCAAGACCTTCATTTTGTAATAAACGCCACATTTCATTTTTACTATTTTATTTTTTTCATATAAACACAGAAAAGCAGACCAACGACATTCCCAAACAACCAAAATTTCAAAAAGGCTTCAAGTTTACAGGTACACATGCAGGATGACACCCAAAGAACAAACAATACAGAGCTGCCAAGGATAAGACTTGCTGCAACAACAAACCTCACTCAACCTATTCACGATACAACAACCAATCGGAGGGGGGAGAGCTATGGCTTCAACTACACTACATGTACAAGAAAAAGGTACCTCTACAACATACAAAGTATCTAGTAGAAGCAACTGCAACAACAAAAGCTTCAACCAGCACCAAAACATGAAGCACTCGTCAAGGCCACTGCAAACATAGGGTCTTGTCGGGGACGAAAAGAATTCGGAGGGGGAGACTGTTGACAGGCCAACCTTTCAACAACGCTTCCATAAAGATTCCATGAAGATTCCTCAAAGATTCTCTAAAGATTCCATATGAAGATTCTGATGAAGTGATGAAGCTGAAGATGGATGATGTAATGTGAAGATTGTAAAGAATGAGGATGCAAGAGAGCTACACTAGACAAGCACAAAGCACACAAAGATGGAAAGCTTATTCTTCTTCTTCACAGAAAAGAGAGTACAAAATGACTAAGTGCTAAAGCTGAAAAGTAGCACATATATACATGCGGTCACTAAGTGTGAACTCGCTAGAAGCGTACTAGGCTGGCACTATAAGTGTAGTCCAGCTGTAGAATCACTGGCAGAGATCCTTCGTGTCGGTCACCTAACGCGCCAGTGAGTAAATGCCGTAAGCGGCCAAGACCCGTAGTGGATGCTAGCTCAAGGTGTAGAGCTCGACATCTCAACACTCCCCGTCGAGCTCTGCATGTCACAGAGTCCAAGAATAGTCCGGAAACGTCGAAGCCTCTCAGCTCCGAGGGCCTTGGTAAAGATATCCTCTATCTGCTCCTCTGTGCTAACGTAGACCAAGTCTATGTCGCCCGCCAACACTCGCTCTCGAACGTAGTGGTAATGGACCTCTATGTGTTTGGTCCTTGCATGGAACACTGGGTTCCTAGCCAACTACATGCTGCTGAGGTTGTCACAATGGATGACAATCTGCTGGTCCACCTACACTCCCAAGTCCTCAAGTAATGTGCATAGCCAAGCTACCTCGCACGCCGCAACTGCTGCACCTCTGTACTCGGCCTCTGTGCTTGATAAAGCAACCGTAGGCTGCTTTTTGCTGCTCCAAGTAACAGCAGCACTCCCAAAAGAGAACATGAAGCCACTCGTAGATCTCCTATCAACAATGCTACCTGCCCAATCTGCATCTGTATACCCATACAATGCTAATGGTGCATCTGCTGCATAGAACAATGCGTAGTCAAGAGTACCTTGCACATACCTAAGTGTGCGTCGTACTCCATCAAAATGTGGCTTCCTCGAAAGCTGCATGAACTGACTCTCCAAGCCTACTGTGTAGCTCAAGTCTGGCCTCGTGATAGTCAAGTAGATTAGACTACCCACAATCTTCCTGTACATATTGACATCCTCAACAACATCACCCTTCTCTGCACTCAGCTTTGCATTCACATCCAAGGGAATAGAAATTGGCTTATAATCAGCCATACCATACTTTGACAACATGTCCAAATCATACTGTCTCTGTGACAGCCATACACCCTCTGGAGTCCTGATCACCTCAATGCCAAGAAAGTAGAGCAACTCGCCCAAATCTTTCATTTCAAACTCCTGTTTGAGAAGACCCTTCACATGGTCAATCTCAATAGCATTGTCACCAACAATAATAAGGTCATCTACATATATGGTAATGACCACAATCCCCACATCACTCTCACATACATAGAGTGAATGATGAGCATGAGCTCTCCTAAAACCAATACAGACAAGATACTTGGCAATCCTGGCATACCATGCTCTAGAGCCCTGCTTCAAACCATTCAAAGCTTTGAGAAGTCTGCATACATAATCTGGGTAACCTGGATCGACATAACCAGGTGGCCGATCCATATACACTTCCTCTTGCAACTCACCATTCAAGAAGGCATTCTTTACATCCATTTGATGCATAATACATCCTCTAGATGCAGCCACTGCTATGACAGCTCTCACAGTCGTCATCTTTGCCACTGGAGCAAAGGTCTCCTCATAGTCTATGCCATACGTCTGTGCATAACCCTTTGCAACCAACCTTGCCTTGTGACGCTCAATGTTACCATCAGCCTTATGCTTGGTTTTATACACCCATTTACAGCCAATAGCTTTCTTGCCACTTGGAAATGGCACCAACTCCCATGTGTTGTTTGCTTCCAATGCAGCCATCTCTTCATTCATTGCATCATCCCAATGCACATTTCCAACTGCATCCTCAAAACATGTGGGCTCCACATCCTGTATCACCTTACCCATGTAGGCTTGGTGATGCGCTAGATACCCATCATAAGTCAATTTCTGAACTGGATTTCTAACTCTATTAGATCTACGCGGTCTTGGGTCACTCCTTTGCCCTCTAGCATCTTCTTGTAGTTTCCTTATACCAGGTGTCCTGAGAGCCGGAATTCCAAATTCCTCATCAAGACTTTGTTCAGAACCATCTGAATCCATGTTTACATGTGAAAAACTTGATGATGCATCAACCATAAAGGGAGGTTCATCAACCTTTTCCTTTCCTTTTCGTGATACATTCCTTGTACTTGCTGGTGGAGTAACCTGGGTGCGTAGTCTACCATTCCATGGCTTCTCAACAGAGCCACGAGAAGAGGACTCTTGTGGTCCACTCAAAACCTGTGACTGTGGCCTCACATTTTGTACAACCACATCATCTTTTACATCAGCCCCAATAGTGCCATGTGCATTACTGTACCATCTGCTCATCTCATCAAAGACTACATCTCTGCTCACTCGTAATTCTCGTGTAGTAGGATTGTAGCACCTGTACCCCTTTTGTTCAAGGGAATATCCCACAAGAATACATTTCTCTGCTTTAGGATCCAATTTCCTACGCAACTCATCTGGTACATGCACATAAGCTATGCAGCCAAACACTTTCAAGTGTGCCAAATCAGGCTTTGTACCTGTAAACTTTTCCTCAGGTGTTACATCATGCACCGCAGCTGTAGGTGTCCTATTCATAATGTACACAGCTGTATTTACGGCTTCAACCCAGAAATGATGAGGCATGTTCTTCTCATTCATCAATGCACGTGCAACCTCTGCAATGTGCGAGTTTTTCCTTTCTGTGACCCCATTCTGTTGTGGAGTATATTTGCATGTAAACTGCCTGCGTATACCATGCATTCGCAGAAAATCTGAAAAATCATTGGAGAAGTACTCTCCCCCTCCATTTGACCTCAATGTCTTGATTTGCATATCTGTCTCCTTCTCAATCATGACTTTGAAGTCTTGAAAGTGACCAAACACTTCACTTTTGTTACGCATGAAGTAGACCCATAATTTCCTTGTATGGTCATCAGTGAAAGAGACATAATACCTGCAAACATGTATACTTGCATTATCGGTTGGACCCCAAACATCTGTGTGCACCACCTCAAGTGGATTTTTACATACATTGCGCTCATGTGGAAATGAGCCCTTTGACTGTTTTCCAAACTGGCATGCTGCACACACTTTATGCATACCATCCACCTTGAATTTGGGCAAACCTTTTACAATCTATTTTGATTGCATGCTACGCAATCTCTGCTCATTGACATGGCCAATGCGTTTGTGCCAAATGTCAACATCAGCCACAACACCTGTGCCCTGTGCAAATAATGCAACTTTTACCTCTAGCATGTCTACATTCAGCGTAAACATTCTGCCCACACATTTTCCCTCTGTGATCAGCTTACAGCCATTCTGGAAATCTTCTACATAACAGCCATTTGGATTGAAGCGAACCTACAAACCCTGCTCAACCATTTGTCCAACAGAAACAAGATTCTTTGTAATGTTTGGGACATGAAGTACATCTGCTAAGTACTTTGATTTCCCACTCTTCGTATTTAGAGGTATGTCCCCTACATGAGCAATGGGGTGGGCTATGTCATCTCCTGTCTGCACATAGCCTGACACATCTGGTTTGCGCATATCTCTAAACCACTCTCCACGAGACGTCATGTGATTAGAGGCACCTGAATCCACATACCAAACATCATCTTGGGTGGAATTCTCTGCAGTCATTGTATTCATTACATGCTGCATAACAAACATGCGCTCGTTTTTGCTGTCATCTGCATCTCTGCTAGTAGATGCATAGTTGCCCTGTTCTCTCTTTCAACTTGCTTTTCCCTTTCGACAGTCGCGTGATATGTGACCTCTTTCACCACAAGTCCAACATTCTTTGCTATCTAGAGTATGTTGCTGCCTGCTTGATCCTGCACCACGACCTCTTTGACTCCCCCTGCCTTGAGACTGGTTTCCCCTGCCACCTGTATTGTTTTGATTTGATTGACCTTCCAAAAATTGGCCCTGCAACCCCTTGGGCCTCGACCACGACCTCTACCTCTACCTCTGTTGGAGTTAGAATAGAAGGCCTGTTGAGAATTATTTCTGCCATGAGAAGAAGATGTGTCAAGGTTCTTCTCCTCAAGAATAAGCATAGAAATCAAATCTTGGAACACGGGGATGTCGTCTCTTGTATTCATGGAAGACCTAAAATGTACATACTCATCTCCTAGACCATCCAAGCATGCACGGACAATGTCATCGTCTTCCACTGAGACTTTAATACATCCAAGACCCTCAATGATACTCTTGATCTTCAAGGAATAATCATTGATTGAGAGGTTGTTCCTCTTAACCTGACTTTAGTTGAAGCTTCCTGGCCTTGGTGTTCACCTCGAACACTGTGCCTAAGTTTTTCCATGCAATGACGAGGGTTTCACCATCCTGTAGATAGCACATCATGCCATCTGTGATGCTCATAGAAAGCCAATACATCACTTTGCTCTAGCCTTGTTGCCAATCCCTCAAAGCTTTCCTTTGTTCTGATGTAGCATTTGCCTCGGGAATCTCTGGTTCCTTTTCATTGTCTCCTTCTACATAGTCCCAATAACCTTTTCCTTTTAGGAAAATTGTTATTCTGAACTTCCATGCAGGGTAGTTATTTTTCTCAAGCTTCTCAGTGACAATCTGACTGAAACCGTCAGACATCTTGAAGCACTAAGACAAAATAGCTGCAATCTGCAAAAACCTGCAAATCTGCTGAACCTGCTATCGTGGTACCTGTAACGCTTCCTACACTCAACGAGTGTCCACAATCAAGCGTACATACAACCACTGTACTTGTACAGTAAATCTCTGTGTATTGCACTTTGGAGACCTGTTCAGAAACTTGTGCGAAGGGATTGCGAACGAAGGGATTGTGATGCTCTTGCTCTCTTAACCTCTCTTGCCTGCACCAAGCTCTGATACCATGTAAAGAATGAGGATGCAAGAGAGCTACACAAGACAAGCACAAAGCACACAGAGATGAAAAGCTTCTTCTTCTTCTTCACAGAAAAGAGAGTACAAAATGACTAAGTGCTAAAGCTGAAAAGTAGCACATATGTACATGCGGTCACTAAGTGTGAACTCGCTAGAAGCGTACTAGGCTGGCACTATAAGTGTAGTCCAGTTGTAGAATCACTGGCAGAGATCCTTCGTGTCGGTCACCTAACGCACCAGTGAGTAAATGCCGTAAGCTGCCAAGACCCGTAGTGAATGCTAGCTCAAGGTGTAGAGCTCGACATCTCAACAAAGATACAATCTCATGGACATCATCAAATATCATGTTATTATCATTTTGAGCCATTACGGCCACTTTTATAATGTTTACATGAACCTCATATTTAAATTTTATTTTGGCCACAGATGCTTGTTGGATGAGCAAAGCCAGCTCATTGTGTTGTAATTAAGCTCTATAGAAGCCTAGGGACAAATCAGGTCATTTTGGTAGGACATTAGGTTTTCTAAGGTTTAGTATATAAACCAAAACCTAAAGCTTTGTAAGGAAACTTCTAATAATCTTATCTTCTGTGTCGACTGGGAGACTGCGAGAGAGTGAGAGTGTGTCTGTGTGTGTGTGTGTGCTACAAGAGCTACGATGGTCAAAATCGCAAACGGAGAGCACTAGCGTGTTGCCCACGAGGAGAGCTACGCGTTGATGCTTACATCACGCGCGTTTGTCTGTGTTTTGGTAGATTCACCCGCGAGCTACTTTTGGAGTTTCGGTGAGTAAACGTTGTCCGTTTTTGCATTTCAGCATATCCACGCGATCAGAGCGAGTAGAGCTACACATTAGGCATGTTAGATTTTAGAAACAATGATCTGTAAAATCCTACCAGACATCCTACGCGTTTTTTGCACGGACGATATTGGGTTAGGATTTGTCGTCAAAGACCTTAGGGATAGCGGCCTTCTAGTGTGTGTAGGACTTCCCTTGAGTTTTGTGAAGTTTCGAGATCATTTGATGGGCTTTTGGCTTGCGGTAGCATCATAGGATACTCTCACATTCACAGAACCAATGGCATGTAGATTTGATATCTCTGTAGGAAGTAGTCATTAGTCGGTCGAGTAGAGGTTGACACCCTTTGCTTGCTTCCACGCGTCTACGGGTTGAGCTCCGTCCTCAGTTGACATTATATGTTAGGTGAGTTCTTGCTATGCTGACGTCCGTCGCGGCATATCCGCCAACAGTGTGTCTCTGTGTGGGGTGGGAAAGTGGATAGTCTCTCTAACCTCACTCCATTGGTGTGTTCCCTGTCTCGGCGAGGTGGGTTGTGTAAGCCGAGTGGTGCCCCATAGTGTGTGTGTATATCATCCCCAGAGTGTGTGTCGGGTCATTATAGAGGCGTTGTGTGTGTTTTCATCCCGCTCACATTCTTTTGGTGCCCCCACGGAGGATCTTCTTCGAGTACCTTTAGCTTCGGGATTACAGGTTGCAGATTACAGATCACAGATCATAGATCACAGGTTACACGTTAGAGGTTACAAGGACATGTACAGGTACAAGTAGCTGGAGTACAGTGATATACTAGCAGTGGTGTAACTTGCAGTTGTTGTGGGTATGCATCATTTGGCGCTTGTTTGAGCGCATTGTCTGCTGGATTGTACATTACTAGTGGAAATTGCCATTGTACGCCTTTGTGGAGCCATACTTGGTTTTATTTGGCAGTCCCAGCCATTTGTGAGACTTGGTCTGGAAGATAGTTATTTCTGAGACTTGACTATACGCGATTTGCATTAGCCTGCGTGAGAGGATCGATAGCGTGAGGTTTTATTGAGCTGGGGGATTCTCAAATATGGAGATCCTTTCGGTGATACAGGTAGCTGGAGCACCCTTTTCGTGACCTCGCCATAGGCTATGTACTAGTGATTCCTAATTGATGCTCGGGTTCTATTGTTGGCAGTTTATGCATACATATACAGTCTATATTTTGGGTTCTCACTGCTCTACTTCGGGGGAAACTCTCTCAAAATTTTTCCAAGTTATGCTGGCTGGTTTTTGGTCTTTTAAGCCATTTATACTGTTATGCTGCTAAAATCAGAGGATAAGACAGGTGTGCTTTCTTGGGAGCTGCATGGTTGACTTTAATGGTAGATGATCAAAATGGCCCTCAATTCACTCCTCTTCATTTAACTCAGAGAATCCAGATAAATGTTCATGTGTCCAGGAAGATGTTTTTCCAGCAGCGCATAGTCTTTATGTTCGGGCCAAGAAAATTAAGAGAGATCCTGGAATGTCCTTTGCCTGTGCATGTGTTTGTCCTTATCTAAAGTTGAGCTCCATTGAAGTTTCTGGGAATTGAGTCAGTCAAAAGTTTTGGGTTCTTGCACGTGTGTTCGAAGGGGTTCTCAAAGCATCGTAACTTGGGTAGCCATGGCTTTCTCTATCCTGAGTTTCATGGAAGAAGTGATGAAGATGTGGAAGAATTTTTGGAAAAGATAGAGGTTGCCTACATTAGCAACCAAATTCATGACCCGGCGCAGATGTTACGTCTTCTCCAAATTTGTTTGAAGAGTGATGCACGAATTTGGTCCAAATCATTTGAAGAGGAGTTGCGTACGGCTGATCCACCTGTAAGATTGAGTTGGGACAATCTACAGCATGGGTTGGAAGTGGAGTTTGTGAAGATAGAAGATCCTGACAAAGTGTGGCAAGAAGTACAAGGTTTGGTGCAGAAGGAAGGTGAGCCAGTAGATGCATACATACGTAAGTTCTCATTGGCATGGGAGAGTATGTGTAAGGCCTTAGCACCACAAGTACCCCCACCTGATATGATGAAGAAGGGCAGGTTCTTGGCTGGTATTTGGGAGAATATTGTAAGGTCTCTTACCCGACCCAAAAAGAGCACCATTGTACCATGAAATGAATATAATGGAAAAAGTTACTATTAGCAGTTTTTTGAATTCTGTCAATGCCATGATGTTTAGAATGTTTTAAAGCTTTGAAATGTGAATTAAAATAATTTTTGTAATAAATTCCAAAAATAGAAATTTTTTGGTCACCCGACCCGTCCAGTTTTGACTGTCTCGAAAAACTGCACCCGTAACCCGAATTTGAAAAAAATGCATTTTCGAATCCTGGGGGCTGCTAAATATGGCAGGTACTTGGACCAGTACGCCTTAGTTAGAGCTTAATATAGCAATTTACGGCATTAAATTCCGACTCGTATGGGCCGTTTTAGCCTAAAACCAATTTTTCCGAAAATTGTCCGGGGAGGCACCGGGGCTCGAGGCTGTGTGGGAGCAGGTTTCAGGCCACTCTGAGCCAGCTTTAGCAGCTAGGGGGCACCCTCTTGCCGTGTAGGAGTTGTAGGAGAGTTTCCATACTAGGGAGTGGGTGTGAGAGCCAGTTAAACTGACCAACTGGACACTTGGTGAGTAGGTAACTAGACTTGCAAATGCATTAACTGAGTGCTCACTTAGATGCTTATAGCAACCCAGATCGATTTTCAGCCTTGAGGAGCCTATTTAAACGTGTGCTCATGTTAGAATATAAGACATAGCTAAATAGATTTTTGAGTAGATTACTTAATGCAGAGAGAGAGATTTCACACACAAGAGATTATAGAATAGAGAGAGAGAGAGAGAGAGAGAGAGTACACACGATATACCTGGTTCACCCAATGTGGGCTACGTCCACGGGAAAGCAGCCACTCAATGGCTTTAGCACTTCAAAAGAAGAAGTAGTTTACAAAGGGATTATACCCTTAATGGAGCTCCCGCCTTGCTTCACTCTCAACACCTCACACTCACCTTGTTGCATCAACTTCACACTATGAAATGTGTGTAGAAATGGCCTTCTTTTATAGGCCAAAGGGTTGCCCTCTCTTATGAGAGACAGCCATGTGTAGCCACCCTTGTGCGAATAAGTACAAATCGGACCCTCCAATCCGCCCATGTGTGGCCGTCCTTGAGAAGACAAGTCCGCTTTTGAATTCGGCCACCGGTCATTGACTTCAGACCACCGGCCACCGGCCATTGACTTCCGACCACCGGCCATCGGCCATTGACTACCGGCCACCGGCCAACCGACCAGTTGTTTTCCAACCACTTTCCGGTCGCCGTCCGGCCATAATATTCTCAATGGCCTCCGCCCCCGAGGCCTCTAAAGTTGCCCCTGGTTCTTGTCCGTGAAAATTTTGGTTTCCGGTGAGTGATTTTCCTTCACGCACGATGGCTTCTCCTCATAATGGGGGCCTTACAAATGTGCGCTTTTACCACAGAAAATTACAAGGGTAAATCAGGCTCCTCAAAAATACAAAGCATTTGTTGTTGTCTCTTTTAGATACCTAAGTATCCACTTCACAACTTGCCAATGCTCTTTACCTGGGTTGTCCATGAACTTACTCACAACTCCCACTGCATGTGCAATGTCTGGCCTTGTCCAGACCATAACATACATTAGAGAACCTACCACTGCAGCATATGGAACTTTAGACATATAGACTATCTCCTCTTGTGTCTTTGGACACATATCCTTCGTTAGTTTAAAGAGACCAGCCAAAGGTGTAGAAACTGGTTTTGCATTTTGCATTGCAAACCTTTCTAGTACCTTTTTGATGTAATCTTCTTGAGATAGCTTTATTGTCTTCTTCGTCCTGTCCCTTGATATTTTCATACCAAGTATCCTCTTTGCAGCACCTAAATCTTTGATTGAAAAAGATTTGGACAGCTCCTGTTTTAGGTCTTCGATGTCCTGCATGTTAGCACTTGCAATCAACATGTCATCAACATACAACATTACGATGATGAATTTCCCATCTCCCAAATTCTCCTTGTAGACGCAGTGATCCGAGTTGCATCTTGTGAATCCATGATCCAACATCCATCGATCAAACTTCAAGTACCATTGTCTTGATGCTTGCTTTAAACCATAAAAGCTCTTCTTTAATCTGCAAACCATTTTCTCCTTACCTTTTACTTCATACCCCTTTGGTTGAAGCATGTAGATTTCCTCCTCTAAGTCACCGGGAGGGAATGCCGTATATACATCCATTTGCTCGAGATTTAGATCATGAGCAGCCACAAGGCTTAAGACAAGCCTAATTGAGTTCATTTTTACAACAGGAGAAAATATTTCATTAAAGTCAATACCTTTCTTTTGAAAAAATCCTTTTACCACAAGCCTAGACTTGTACCTTTTCTTCCCACCTTCTTCTTCCTTTAGCTTGTACACCCATTCGTTTTGAAGTGCCCGCTTACCTTTAGGCAACTCAACCAACTCCCATGTTTGGTTGCGATGTAGTGAGTCCATCTCCACTTGCATGCTCTTCGTCCATTCTTCTTTGGATTCATGTTGCATAGCTTCTTCATATGATTCTGGCTCTCCAGAATCTGAGATCAAGAGATGGTTGAAGGAAGGAACAAACCTTTCTGGAGGTCTACTTGCTCTTGTAGATCTTCGGGGAATAGGTTGAGGCTCCTCATTTGGTTGACGTTGTTGCACATTGTCACCGTTTGCAGTCCTTGAGTCTTCACTGTCCTCAAGCTCCATGTACTCATCACCTGTTTCTTTTGTTTGTTTTCTTTCCAAGTAATCTATGTACATATTTTGTTCGTTAAAAATTACATCCCTACTCCTTAAGATTTTACCATCTTCAGGATTCCATAGGCGATACCCAAAGTCTCCTTCTCCATAGCCAATGAAGAAACACGTTTTGGACTTTGCATCTAGCTTTGATCTTAGGCTTCTATCTATGTGCATGAAAGCCTCACACCCAAACACTTTGAGAAATGCATAATTCACCTGTTTACCTGTCCATGCCTCTTCTGGAACTCCCCCATCCAATGCCGTTGAGGGTGACCGATTGATTAAGTACACAGACGTACTTATAGCTTCCGCCCAAAGCTCAAGCGGTAGGCCTACATGTAGCCGCATGCTTCGTGCTCGTTCCATGATTGTCCTGTTCATCCTTTCCGAAATCCCATTTTGTTGAGGTGTCCTTGGGGTTGTCCTTTCCCTCCGAATGCCATTGCTAGCACAAAAGCTTTCAAAAGATTGGCTGCAATATTCGCCTCCATTGTCGGATCTGAGGCATTTAACCTTGGTACCTGTTTCATTCTCCACAAAGTCTTTCCACCTTTGAAATATGGAAAATACATCGGATTTATTCTTCATGACATAAACCCATGTTTTTCTAGTCGCATCGTCTATGAATGTTACATAGCACAATGAGCCACCAAGTGATGGTGTACTTGCAGGACCCCAAACATCAGAATGAACCAGCTCAAGTTTTTTATTTTTTCTTTCATTTCCTGATTTTTGAAATTTTACCCTCTTTTGTTTACCATAAACACAATCTTCACAGAACTCTAAGTCCACTTCTTTCAAACCTAGTAGAAGTTTCTTTGTTTGAAGGATTTTCATTCCTTTGGCACTCATATGCCCAAGTTGATAGTGCCACACTGCACTATCAACTTCTGGAGTTGTTGCACAAGCTGAAGGTTGCGTGCTAACAGTACACAAGTAAAGTGTACCGACTTTTTCTCCCTTGGCAACCACCAAAGATCCCTTTGAGATCTTCCACCGTTTGTTTCCGAATGCAATGTTGTGACCTTCATCGTCCAATTGTCCTGTAGAGATCAAATTTTTGCGAAGAGAAGGAACATGCCTAACATCTTTAAGCTTCCATTCATTTCCGTTAGCAGTTTTGACAGAAACTGTACCTTTGCCGACAATCTCACAAGCTTCATCATCTCCCAAGTATACATACCCAAAATTACCTTTGGTGTAGTCTTGGAAATGTTGCTTGTGTGGTGTCACATGGAATGAAGCCCCGGAATCTACTATCCATGAATTAGACACATTGTCTAATGAGAGAATTAGAGCATCTTTCTCTACTTTACTTGCCACATTGGCCTCCGATGTTGGCTTATTGTCTTGAGACTCTGTCTCCTTCTTCTTCTTGGACCAGCAATCCTTCTTGATGTGGCCCTTCTTGCCGCAGTTCCAACGTTCAAGAACTGACTTTGTGCGTGACTTGCTCCGCATTGAGCAATCACGACCCTTTTGGTTTTTGAACCTCTCCTTAGGCCTTCCTCTTGTTTCCACTGATACTGCAGCACTTGATGATTCTCCTGTGCTTCTCCTTCGCATTTCCTCGCTTAGGAGAACACCCAAAACATCATCAAACTTAAGAGTATTTGTGCCAGAGATAGAATTACTTACATGTTAGGAAATAAGACGTAGCTAAATATATAATTGAGTAGATTACTTAATGGAGAGAGACAGATTTATATACACGAGATTATAGAGTAGAGAGAGAGAGAGAGAGTACACATGATATACGTGGTTCACCCAATGTGTGCTACGTCCACGGGAAAGCAGCCACTCAATGGCTTTAGTACTTCAAAACAAGAAGTAGTTTACAAAGGGATTATATCCTTAATGGAGCTCACGCCTTGCTTCACTCTCACCACCTCACACTCATCTTGTTGCATCAACTTCACACTATGAAATGTGTGTAGAAATGGCCTCCTTTTATAGGCCAAAAGAGCTGCCCTCTCTTATGAGAGACAGCCATGTGTAGCCGCCCTTGTGCGAATAAGTCCAAATCAGACCCTCCAATCCGCCCATGTGTGGCCGCCCTTGAGAAGACAAGTCCGCTTTTGAATTCGGCCACCGGCCACCGGCCATTGACTTCCGACCACCGGCCATCGGCCATTGACTACCGGCCACCGGCCAACCGACCGGTTGTTTTCCGACCACTTTCCGACCGCCGTCCGGCCATAATATTCCGGCGAAAAAAAAAGTCTCGGGGGCCTCCACCCCCGAGGCCTTTAAAGTTGCCCCTGATTCTTGTCAGTGAAAATTTTGGTTTCTGGTGAGTGATTTTCCTTCACGCACGATTGCTTCTCCTCATAATGGGGGCCTTACAAATGTGCGCTTTTACCATAGAAAATTACAAGGGTAAATCAGGCTCCATACTTAACAATCTTCCACTTGGAGACTGATCTCCAAACCAAACCTGTGACTACTTTCCATTCTGGCTTCTTATCCTTGAATGCCGATTGAAGATGAGCAAAAGCTCAACTTCTCCTTGTTGACCACCTTTGTAACCAAGTCTGCAGGATTTTCACTTGTATGCACCTTTCCTAGCTTTAGTTGTCCCTCTTCCAAAAGAGTGCGTATGAAGTGATATCTCACCTCAATGTGCTTTTTCCTTGAATGAAAGGCTGAGTTCTTCGCAAGATGGATAGCGCTTTGGCTATCACTGTATAAGACACAATTGTCTTGTTTGAATCCAAGCTCTTCTAAGAATCTGTGAAGCCACAGAATTTCTTTGCTTGCCTCCGTCATTGCTACATACTCTGCTTCCGTGGTAAAAAGTGAAACCACTTTCTGCAGATTTGAAGCCCAGCTTACTATTGTGCCTCCAACCGTGAACACATAGCCAGTAGTGCTCCTTCGAGTATCTTTGTAACCTGTCATATCTGCATCAGCATACCCTTCTAGAAAAATATCAGTTCCTCCAAAATACAAAGCATTTGTTGTTGTCCCTCTCAGATACCTAAGTATTCACTTCACAGCTTGCCAATGCTCTTTACCTGGGTTGTCCATGAACCTACTCACAACTCCCACTGCATGTGCAATGTCTGGCCTTGTCCTGACCATAGCATACATTAGAGAACCTACCACTGCAGCATATGGAACTTTAGACATATAGGCTATCTCCTCTTGTGTCTTTGGACACATATCCTTCGTTAGTTTAAAATGAACAGCCAAAGGTGTAGAAACTGGTTTTGCATTTTGCATTGCAAACCTTTCTAGTACCTTTTTGATGTAATCTTCTTGAGATAGCTTTATTGTCTTCTTCGTCCTGTCCCTTGATATTTTCATACCAAGTATCCTCTTTGCAGCACCTAAATCTTTGATTGAAAAAGATTTGGACAGCTCCTCTTTTAGGTCTTTGATGTCCTGCATGTTAGCACTTGCAATCAACATGTCATCAACATACAACATTACGATGATGAATTTCCCATCTCCCAAATTCTCCTTGTAGACGCAGTGATCCGAGTTGCATCTTGTGAATCCATGATCCAACATCCATCGATCAAACTTCAAGTACCATTGTCTTGATGCTTGCTTTAAACCATACAAGCTCTTCTTTAATCTGCAAACCATTTTCTCCTTACCTTTTACTTCATACCCCTTTGGTTGAAGCATGTAGATTTCCTCCTCTAAGTCACCGTGAGGGAATTCCGTATTTACATCCATTTGCTGGAGATTTAGATCATGAGCATCCACAAGGCTTAAGACAAGCCTACTTGAGTTCATTTTTACAACAGGAGAAAATATTTCATTGAAGTCAATACCTTTCTTTTGAGAAAAACCTTTTACCACAAGCTTAGACTTGTACCTTTTCTTCCCACCTTCTTCTTCCTTTAGCTTGTACACCCATTTGTTTTGAAGTGCCTTCTTACCTTTAGGCAACTCAACCAACTCCCATGTTTGGTTGCGATGTAGTGAGTCCATCTCCACTTGCATGCTCTTCGTCCATTCTTCTTTGGATTCATGTTGCATAGCTTCTTCATATGATTCTGGCTCTCCAGAATCTGAGATCAAGAGATGGTTGAAGGAAGGAACAAACCTTTCTGGAGGTCTACTTGCTCTTGTAGATCTTCGGGGAATAGGTTGAGGCTCCTCATTTGGTTGACGTTGTTGCACATTGTCACCGTTTGCAGTCCTTGAGTCTTCACTGTCCTCAAGCTCCATGTACTCATCACCTGTTTCTTTTGTTTGTTTTCTTTCCAAGTAATCTTTGTACATATTTTGTTCGTTAAAAATTACATCCCTACTCCTTAATATTTTACCATCTTCAGGATTCCATAGGCGATACCCAAAGTCTCCTTCTCCATAGCCAATGAAGAAACACTTTTTGGACTTTGCATCTAACTTTGATCTTAGGCTTCTATCTATGTGCATGAAAGCCTCACACCCAAACACTTTGACAAATGCATAATTCACCGGTTTACTTGTCCATGCCTCTTCTGGATCTCCCCCATCCAATGCCGTTGAGGGTGACCGATTGATTAAGTACACAGACGTACTTACAGCTTCGTCCCAAAGCTCAAGCTGTAGGCCTGCATGTAGCCGCATGCTTCGTGCTCCTTCCATGATTGTCATGTTCATCCTTTCCGAAATCCCATTTTGTTGAGGTGTCCTTGGGGTTGTCCTTTGCCTCCAAATGTCATTGCTAGCACAAAAGCTTGGCTGCAATATTCACCTCCATTGTCGGATCTGAGGCATTTAACCTTGGTACCTGTTTCATTCTCCACAAAGGCTTTCCACCTTTGAAATATGGAAAATACATCGGATTTATTCTTCATGGCATAAACCCATGTTTTTCTAGTCGCATCGTCTATGAATGTTACATTGTACAATGAGCCACCAAGTGATGGTGTACTTGCAGGACCCCAAACATCAGAATGAACCAACTCAAGTTTTTTATTTTTTCTTTCATTTCCTGATTTTTGAAATTTTACCCTCTTTTGTTTACCATAAACACAATCTTCACAGAACTCTAAGTCCACTTCTTTCAAACCTGGTAGAAGCTTCTTTGTTTGAAGGATTTTCATTCCTTTGGCACTCATATGCCCAAGTCGTTAGTGCCACACCGCACTATCAACTTCTGTAGTTGCTGCACAAGCTGAAGGTTGCATGCTAACAGTACACAAGTAAAGTGTACCGACTTTTTCACCCTTGGCAACCACCAAAGATCCCTTTGAGATCTTCCACCGTTTGTTTCCGAATGCAATGTTGTGACCTTCATCGTCCAATTGTCCTGTAGAGATCAAATTTTTGCGAAGAGAAGGAACATGCCTAACATCTTTAAGCTTCCATTCATTTTCGTTAGCAGTTTTGACAGAAACTGTACCTTTGCCTACAATCTCACAAGCTTCATTATCTCCCAAGTATACATACCCAAAATTACCTTTGGTGTAGTCTTGGAAATGTTGCTTGTGTGGTATCGCATGGAATGAAGCCCCGGAATCTACTATACAGGAATTAGACACATTGTCTAATGAGAGAATTAGAGCATCTTTCTCTACTTTACTTGCCACATTGGCCTCCGATGTTGGCTTGTTGTCTTGAGACTCTGTTTCCTTCTTCTTCTTGGACCAGCAATCCTTCTTGACGTGGCCCTTCTTGCCACAGTTCCAACATTCACGAACTAACTTTGTGCGTGACTTGCTCCGCCTTGAGCGATCACGACCCTTTTGGTTTTTGAACCTCTCCTTAAGCCTTCCTCTTGGTTCCACTGATAGTGCAGTACTTGATGATTCTCTTGTGCTTCTCCTTCGCATTTCCTCGCTTAGGAGAACACCCACAACATCATCAAACTTAAGAGTGTTTGTGGCAGAGATAGAATTACTTACAGCCATCACAAGGCTGTCCCAACTATTCGGTAGAGATGATAGTATAAGGAGAGCTCGCACTTCGTCATCCAAATTGATTTTCACTGATCGAAGTTGACTTATGTTTGTGTTAAAGTCATTTAGGTGTTCTGCAACTGAACCATTCTCTACCATCTTTAGATTAAACAAGCGCTTCATAAGAAATACCTTATTGGATGCCGATGGTTTCTCGTAGAAGTAGTCAAGTGACTTCATCAAGTCGTCCGTTGTCTTCATCTCCGAAACATTGAAGGCCACCGTTGACGCCAAGCTTAACCGGATCGTTCCCAGTGCCTTTCGATCAAGGACAATCCATGCTTCATCTGCCATTGTTGCGGGCTTCTTCGCAAGACCGCCTAGTGGCAATAGAGGTCCTTCTGGTAGAGATAGTCTTCAATCTGCATCTTCCAATGTTGGTAGTTTTTGTCGTTGAACTTCTCAATCTTGAGCTTCCCTTCCTCCGCCATAACTCCCACTCAATTCAAGGAATCCTTTCCTTGAGATAATTTAGCTACGAGCAAATCTTGCTCTGATACCAGTTGTTAGGAAATAAGACGTAGCTAAATAGATAATTGAGTAGATTACTTAATAGAGAGAGACAGATTTATATACACGAGATTATAGAGTAGAGAGAGAGAGAGTACACACGATATACGTGGTTCACCCAATGTGGGCTACGTCCATGGGAAAGCAGCCACTCAATGGCTTTAGCACTTCAAAAGAAGAAGTAGTTTACAAAGGGATTATACCCTTAATGGAGCTCCCGCCTTGCTTCACTCTCACCACCTCACACTCACCTTGTTGCATCAACTTCACACTATGAAATGTGTGTAGAAATGGCCTCCTTTTATAGGCCAAAAGGGCTGCCCTCTCTTATGAGAGACAGCCATGTGTAGCCGCCCTTGTGTGAATAAGTCCAAATCGGACCCTCCAATCCGCCCATGTGTGGCCGCCCTTGAGAAGACAAGTCCGCTTTTGAATTCGGCCACCGGCCATTGACTTTCGACCACCGGCCACCGGCCATTGACTTCCGACCACCGGCCAACCGACCGATTGTTTTCCGACCACTTTTCGGCCGTCGTCCGGCCATAATATTCCGGCGAAAAGGAATATTGCGGCGAAAAAAAATATGAGACTTTTTTTTCGCCGGACGGACAAGGCTTCTAAAGTTGCCCCTGATTCTTGTCCGTGAAAATTTTGGTTTCCGGTGAGTGATTTTCCTTCACGCACGATGGCTTCTCCTCATAATGGGGGCCTTACAAATGTGCGCTTTTACCATAGAAAATTACAAGGGTAAATCAGGCTCCATACTTAACAGCTCACACACACACACACACACACCAAGTACACACACCTTGGGGAGGTGCTGCCGGCACACACAGTTTTTGAAGCAAAAGCAAGGAGGGAGGTGCTACCGAAATTCTCATCTTGAGGATTCATTTGGATCAAAAAATCAAGAGGATTCTCAGCCCCTAATCACGGTAATCATGGTTTAATTCCTGCTCTTCTTAATTCTCTTCATTATTCACCAAATTCCTCGTCTACTATGCTTAATCCTAGCTATAATTCCCAATAGCTGCTCTCTAATTTTACATAGCTATACTCCATTACATAATCATCATTCAATTAGCTAATTTATGCAGCCATTCATCACTCTTAATCAATGATTAATACATGATTAGGAGAGATTCTCTCTAGGAAGCATAATTAATAAATTTTCAGATAATGTAGATTTGATGAAACTCACCCTTTTTACCATTCAATAGTAATGTAATTAAGTTAGATTCAATTTTTCTCACAAATTAAGATGTGATTAAGGAAAAAATTAATCCGTCATTAGGCCACTAAGAAGGGAATTTTCTTTCACCTATGCATGCGGTAACTCTGCATCTTTCTAATTGCACTAGAAAAGTGATTGAGCTTGTTTAATTCTTCTGTCTTGTAAATTAATTAGTAAAATTCTGAAATTCCTTAATCATATGAGCCAAGTAATTAACTTTAGAGCCGGTTCCCATAGGATAAGTAAAGTATTACCCATAAAATTGCTAGGTCTCTAAGGAAAAATCTAAACCTTTGCATAATGAGGACCCTTCAATGATTCTAATCTGCCATTTGATTTGTTATGATGCTCTCGGACCTTAGCTCTTTTTCTTCAAGTTTATCATTTAAAGTAGTGAGTATAAAATGGCCCCGGTTAAGAGAACTCGCTTCGGTGGTGCCCACGACCGCGAGGCGGGAACGAGCAATGTGAATGGAAAGGGAAAAGCTCCCATGGACGAACAAGCATCGGCCACCTCACGGGCCATTGATGAAGAAATGGAAGAGGTAGGTCACAATTTTATTCAAGTTGTTGAATTTAACATTGCACACATTTAGCTAGGAAAGAACATTTTTCCCAAACATGTTGGAGAAATCCGACGGAAACCTCTGCATTGAATTAATTTGTACATTAAAGTCTAAAGTAGGAAAGAAATGATTGATGGATATACTGTTTGAAATAGAAATGATTGTCTGCTAGGGAAAATTTAGCTCGGCATGTTCATTCTATTTCCAATGTTGAACTAGTCCTGATCATAGGGGGCACAGTTCCTGGTTAAGGGCTCTTGAATCCACGACTTTCTTTCTATGTGGTGGATAACCACGACTTGCTTTCTATGCGGTGGGAACCCACGTCTTTCTTTCTATGCGGTGGGAATGTCCATGTCGTGCTTTCTATGCGGTGCACATACCTAGTTGTATGGGAAGCTAGGTGACAACGGGAGGAGTAAACTCTCACTGGAGGGGGGATGTTGTACCTCCAAAACATTGGAATTTTAATGAATAAGTTTGAGTAGAAGTTTTACAAGAAAACTGTCTTGGTGCCACTTTGCAATACTGATTGAAGGGCTGTCTTAATGAACATTGTGATTCGGAATTTCATCAAGGAATGTTTATGTTGAACAATCATTGTGTTAGTAATTAGGACACACAAGGAAGTGTGAGTGTGGGGGTGGAAAGTGAGGGCTTGGCTCAGGTTGCCAATGCCTATGAGAAGGGTGGTCCCCATTGGTCGGGAACTCTCTGTCCCCATAGTGTTAAATCGATACTAGTAATACTCATTGCCCCTAGAGCGGCAAAGTCTCAAGTGTACGTGCCTTTGAAACATGGGGAAAAAGGCACTCGAGGTTTCTCTCCTCTTGGAAGGTGGGTCTTAGGATCGCTAGATAGGTTAAGTACGCTTCCCCTGCGAGGTGGAGCTAGATCTCATTACTAGTAGGCTCGAACTCGACTCACCTTGTGATGAGAGATCGTCCGCTAGTTGAACACTGAACCACTTTGTTTGCTTTTGCTATAGATCTAGTGGCCACCAGGTTCACCATCAGATCCTCCGTTTGATACGGTGGGGTGGGGACCTCACAAATATACGTTGGATAGTGGAGCTAAAGAAGCCTAGGACATATGAAGATGCACTAGAGGTGGCAAGGAACAAAGGGTGGAAGCTGAGAAAAATGATTCATCTAGGAGTAGAGTCTTTGCCCATGAGGTGTGAATTTTAGCCTATGGACTCTTTGCAAAGTCGCATGCCAGGGATTGATTATGAACCAGTGGTTTCTGTTACTTCTCAAGTTATGCCAGCAGTGGTCACTACAGCAGTGCAAGATGATGGGCTAAGGCAAGACATGAGGCAAGTGGTAGATTTAATGAAGAATCTCAGCCTAAACATGCTACGTCAAGTGGGAAATAATCGAGGTCAAGGGAGGTTTGCAAATCAACCAGGAGGTGAAGAAAGGCCTAGGAATGGTGTTGGACAAAGCAATGGTAGGTTCTGGAGGTAGACGCCCACATGTTATAATTGTGGAGAGTTGGGCCACATTAGCCCGCAATGTGATAAGCCACCAAGGATGGGGGGGAGACATGTATCCATTGCCAAGATAGGTGCTAACTAGGTCCAGGGATTTAAAAATGACATGATCACACTATAATTTCAGGTTAATAACAATAGAAATGAAAAATAACAAATATTTTGTTAATTGACATTCATCTTTTTTGACCTCCAGGGAGACCTGAAGACCGGCTCGTAGCCCGTCGGGCTAATTAGTTGGCCCACCGGGCCCGCTGGGTAAAGCTATTTTCCCGTCGGGCCCGCCGTGGCTATATAAAGGCGACGCCGGTGCTTGTCTTTCACAAAAGAGGTACATTGAAAAGTCTTCACCAAACTTTCTGGCAGCTTTCCAGATTCTCAAAGCAGTGTAGCAGTAAATTTTTAAACCCTTCCTTATTTTATTGATGTTTGTTTGAGTTTTTTGCGTTAAAACTTAAAGGTTTAAAATTTCTTTTATCAAATCATCGTACGTGGATGCACTGGCACATGGTTGCAATTACGGCTAGGTGTGTCATTGCAAAAGCGTACGATGATTATGTTTTATATTGCTCCCAGTCATTCATGCTTCGGCACATGGTTGCAATTGCGACTAGGTGTGTTGCTGCTAGAATGACAGAAGCATTTGTTTGAAAGAAGTAACTGTGCATGAATGCACTGGCACATGGTTTTAATTGCGGCTAGGTGTGTCATTGCAAAAGCGTAGGGTGATTATGTTTTATGTTGCTCCCACTCATTCATGCTTCGGCACATGGTTGCAATTGCGACTAGGTGTGTTGCTGCTAGAATGACAGGAGCATCTGTTCAAAAGAAGTCACCGTGTGTGGATGCACTGGAACATGGTTGCAATTGCAGCTAGGTGTGTCATTGCAAAAACGCAAGATGACTATGTTTTATGTTGCTTCCCGTCATTCATGCTTCGGCACATGGTTGCAATTGCGACTAGGTGTGTTGCTGCTAGATTGACGGTAGCATCTAATGCATGAATGTGTGCTCAAATAATTTCATAATGCTTTCTATGCTTGAATCTTGAAAGAAGACATCGTGCGTGGATGCACAGGCACATGGTTGCAATTGCGACTAGGTGTGTCATTGCAAAAGCATAGGATGACTATGTTTTATGATGCTCCCAGTCATTCATGCTTTGGCACATGGTTGCAATTGTGACTAGGTGTGTTGCTGCTAGAATGACAGGAGCATCTGTTTGAAAGAATTCACTGTGTGTGGATGCACTGGCACATGGTTGCAATTGCGGCTAGGTGTGCCATTGCAAAAGCCTAGGATGACTATGTTTTATGTTGCTCCGAGTCATTCATGCTTCGGCACATGGTTGCAATTGCGACTAGGTGTGTTGCTGCTAGAATGACAGGAGCATCTGTTTGAAAGCAGTCACCATGCGTGGATGCACTGGCACATGGTTGCAACTGCAGCTAGGTGTGTCATTGCAATAGCGTAGGGTGACTATGTTTTATGTTGCTCCCAGTCATTCATGCTTCGGCACATGGTTTCAATTGCGACTAGGTGTGTTGCTGCTAGAATGACATAAGCATCTGTTTGTAAGTTGTCGTACGGTGAGGCATTGGCACATGGTTGCAATTGCGATTAGGTGTGTCACTGCAAAAGTGTACGAGATCTATGGTCTATATTGCACTTTTTCTTTCATGTAGAAAAGATCCAAATGCAGTGGCACATAGTTATATTTCACAATGTGTTGTTTGCAATAATACCATTGCAGGCAAAATGGATCCTTCTGCTACTTCAATGATAGAGTTCAAAAAGAAGATTAGACAATTGTTGATTACGATCGTCAGTGCACTAGATCCCGACGATATAGCGCAGATTGTTGCAGATGAGTCTAGATTGCAATCATTATACAGTGAGATTGCTCGCAAAATGTTTTTGTTATATCCAGACAAAACAACCGAATCAATAATCTCATTACTGAGCAGTTGGGTGGGCAATTTGCCCAAGGTGGCCTCTGATTTGAAAGAGGAATTCCCTCAAGAAGTAGACAAGGGTAAGCTAGAGCATTGTAACACTAGATGGAGAGCTGAAAAGGAGAAGTCAAGACTAGCATCCCACATAGACACACAGTTTGGCCTAAGCAAGAAAATGCGAATGGCTATCACCAGAGTTGTGGGGAGCAGCCAAGTTGAAGAACCGTTTATAGAGGAGGATGCCATTGAGGGAACATCGGGTTCTACTGCTTCTACCAGTCACCTGGAGAGCAGTATATACAATTCTGAATGTAGTATGACTCTGGGGATTCCAAAAAAGTCCATTAAGAAGATCAAGAAAATTGGGTCAGGGGCTTATGGCATAGGGTGGCAAGTTCAAATAAAAGGGATCAATTTCCTTCCTGCAACGAATATTTATTGTGCCAAGGAGTTCAAAGGACAGGCCAAGCATCAGTGGAAAAGCTTTGCATCAAAAAGTGGGGTAGATCTCAACCATAGATGGGTTGTGAGGAGTATTGCCCACTCTGTAACGTTTCCATGGTTTTTGATATTCCCCTACTTCAATGGGGGAACTCTAGGTGATCTTATGGAGACAGTGCCCCATCCACATGGCTCTTTCACGAGGCTTGTAGCGCATCAAGAGGGGAAAGGAAAGATCCCTGAAGACTTTAAATGGGAGCAGCCCTCTGAAGAACAGAAAACACGTATCAAGAGCCTGTGCAATCATGCTCCCTCGTTGATCCATGCCTTGGTGAAGGCATTGCGATTCGAACATGACGAGGGAGTGATCCACAATGATCTCCATCCATGGAACATCATGTTGGACTTTACCAAGGATCTCACTCCCCGTATTGGAATAATTGATTAGGGATTGGCTCTGCGTGTTGTCTTAGAGACACAAAAGACCAACAATACCGATGAAAACTGGCAAAAGCTTCATCCTTGGCAAGCTCCTGAGTTACTAGATGGAAATCACCCGTGCCCATGGACCAAGGCCACAGATGTGTACGCCATAGGATGAGTGATATGGAAATTTTGTAAGTTTTGGAGAGTTCTCTGACTACTACATCACAGATTGGTTCAAACATAAGGTTTCAATGGAGGTACAAGCCATATCTAGGATTGTTGTGGAAGGTTGGGTGAGGAAGAAATCCACAGAGAGAAAGACCTTGGCACTTTTGGACGAAGAATTAGAAAGATTTGAAGCCCAGCCAGAATGATGATTACGCCCTCCCTCTGAAATGAGTGTAGCCTTTTTTTGATGGATATATGATGTACTTTATGAAGCAGGGTTTTCTGAGACTTTTGACTTATAAAAGCACTTTTAAAATTTGGGTTTTATGCGCCATGGATGATGTATGAGTAATAAAAACACTTTGTTATATCTCAATAGACAACGAATTTTCTATGAGTTTTGTTTTTTCTCTTAAGTTTCAAGCAATAAGCCACGTGGAATCACTGATTGTCATTCATTGATTTAAAAAATGGTGGTTACTCTTATATCAATTGATTGTCGTAAGATGGTTGTTATTCTAATATCAATTGATTGTCGTAAAATGGTGGTTACTCTTATATCAATTGATGTCGTAAAATGGTGGTTACTCTTATAGAAATTGATTATCATTAAGTTTGTATGCTGTAATTGAAGTATAGTGTTTAATCAGGATATGGATAATGATAATCAAAGGGCTAAGTGCGCTTTTGAGCGTCTCAGATCCATGCGTCAAGGCGGTGTAGTGAATGACACCGCTCGAATTGCAGCTCGTTGCTCCGAGTGGTCCAACCCAGTGGGTACACAATGGAAAGTGGTGAACTCTAGGATTGACCGAGAAATGGTCAAATCCAATGGCCAGGCGTTGCAGATGACAACATCAAGAAAGGCCGACTCAAGCTATCACAATGCATTAATGCAGACATACGAGACAATGGAGAGAACATATATCTCGATGTTATGGGTCATCCTATGCATCATATGGATTGTCCATTGTGGTTTTCCAAGATGTTATACATGCATTATGTCTTGGGTGAAGCGGTGGACTTCAGCTCAAGGACACCTCATATGACGGTTGAGGACATTCGCAGCAATGCAATCATCGTCACACGGCAAGAGATGTCATTGGCACTAGAAGATGCATCAATGGAAGTACACCAAGTTAAGGAGGAGCTTCAAACTCAACTCAGGCAAGCATCACAAGCTACACAAGGCTCTCATGCAGAAGCAACCCTAAATAGAGAGTTGAAAAGGGAGGTGAAGGTGCTATCTCGCCACGTAAAAGAGTTAGAGGCGACTATAAAAAAACAAAATGCTGCCACATTGATTGAGCACCCAATATCTATTGAGGCCCCTCCAACTTCTGGTGAGCACGGTGTTCCTTGCCCCATATGTAGATCATTCTTTCATGAGTGGTGTGGTCACTTCATCTTGCCATGCGGACATATGTACCATATATCATTCTTGATGCAAAGCATGATGAATAGCTTTCATTGTGCTATATGTGAGTATGAGATATCCAAAAAGCTATATGCAATGTTCAAAATGTCTGAAGACTATAATAAGCTCAAAGGTCAGCGTGAACAGGAGAATGAAGATATTCTCACAAATATTTCACTATCACTTGGATAGTTTTTGTAACATTTGAAAACATTTACTCGTTGTCTTGCGAGAATTTATTAGTGAATTGTGAATTGTCTTCACTTCAGCTTCAATTATGATATGTGATAATGCAAAGATTTGTTAGGGCTTTGTATATTATGAAGCTTTAATAGTGATTTGTGGCCTTGTAAAGGTTTTTAAGGGCTTCTTTTATTATTAAGAAAATGTCTAAACCTTAAACTAAATATAAAAAAAAGCTTATAAGATAAACAGTTTTTGAACTTAAACAAAAGTCACTCAATGGATTCGATAATCTATTTATTAAACGACCGTCGCTTGCTGCGACGGGTCAAAGTTGGTTCAATTTCCAAATTCTCTTCAATCTCTTCTAAAGTACATGTAGTTTCTACTTCATGAGATTCCCCTTGCAGCTCACTGTCTTCGTCCACCTCATCATTGGTTATATCATAAGTCCAGCGCGGGACCTCCTCTTTGTAGTTCTCAGCTTGCACTCTTGCCAATAGCCGATGGTTGCAGTACATATACACCAATTTTTCAGCTCTTGAATCTAGAAGGGGGTTTCTGATGGTGGAATGTACATATTTATATGTACTCCAGTTTCTCTCAGAACTTGAATTGGATGCACATTGGGCTAGGATTCTAAAAGCTAGGCGTTTAAGGGTGGGTGCACTACCACCATTCATCATCCACCACTTCCACGTCGGTTGCTCTGTGGCAAGTTTCTGCACAAATTCTGTACCAAACTTACCCTCTTTGAGTTTAAACTTCGTAAGATCAGTAACAGCTGATGCATGCTCATCAGGATCAGCATAAAACTTGCCTATCACATCATAAAAGTCTTCCAGCACCTCCTCATCAAGTTTGTCTATTTTCATTGCCCAATGCTCTGGATCCAATAAGAAAGCTATGCTGTGTAGTGGACTATGTGCTCCAACCCATCGACCATGCACATACTTTCTCAGAATTTCTCTCCTCTTTTGAGTGAATGGTGTCTTCCAAGGCTTCACAATTGGCTCCTGGGGCTCCTCTGGATTTGCAAGTCTTTCTTGAACACTCCACCAAGCCATCCACACCTTACCTATGTTAGGTAAGGCAGAATCTATTTGGCGTAATGCAAGCATAATTGGCATCATGACATTGTGCACATCCACCACATCATCCCAGAAGTGGCGATCAGCTAGTAGATCTCTAATCACCCCTATTTCTCTTTTTATCTTCTCCCTTTGACCGGCCTCCCATTCTGAAAAAGTGGCACAAACAAATGTCTCCATCACAGCATTCTTATTTTTTATTAGTGATTCTACCGTATAGTAGTTGGTGCAAAATCTAGTTTCGCACGACAGTTTTAACATAGTAGACATCCTCTGACGGTACATGTCAAGAACCCTCTGACGCTTCAAAACAAACTTGACTATTAAGAGAGCATTGTCTACTATCCATTTGAACCACTCTGTGTCATTACTCTTGTACCAATCTTGCAATACCAAGTTCAAGCTGTGTGTACTGCAACCAGCACTATATAGGTGAGTGAAACGACTTTCAAGTATCCTACCTACAGCCCTGTAATTTTTGGCATTGTCCATGATTACTTGGACAACATTTTCTTTTCCAAGTTCCTCAACTGCGTCGCCAATGATGTCAGCTATAAAACTACCAGACTTTATTTGACCAGAGCTATCCACAACTTTGATAAAACATTCACCACGAGGACATACAAGCATGATGTTGATGAATGGCCTCCTTTGAACGTTGGACCAACCATCACTATCTATGGTGTATCCAGATTGTTCTGTTGCATTTAATATTACCCTTTGAATATCCTGTTGTGTGCTTGTGTAACATTTATCCAACAGTTAGTTTCTCATATGGTGATATGTTGGAGGGGTAAATCCAGCACCATACTCCACAATGCGTTTCCAAGCTGACTTCTATGCATCACGGGTGACAATGGCCAATGATCCCCCAGTGAAATAGACGGCTTTAGCTAGTGCAAGTTGTGCTTCTTCTAAGGCAAGCTTTTTGAAGCTCGTCTATAAGCTAACATGTCTACTTTTTGACGATCCTACCTGAAAGTCAAGAGATCCATGGTTTGGAGGTGTAGTTCCATCGATATGAGAATTTGGTTCCCTGCTTTGAGTGCTTCCATTGGTGGGCATTACACCCAATGATCCCTCGTACTAGTTTGATCTTATCGATACCGGGGTGTGATGGTCGAAAGTAGAGAGTTTTGATCTTTTTCTCATGGTAATTAGCTTACCAATTAAAGCTTTTAAGCGCATAGCTGCTTCTTCTGCACCTAAGCCCTTGCACTTTCCTCCTTGGATTCTGGTATTGCCACCTAGAAAATGATCCCTTATTCTTGGTGCTCCTCTAGATTTCTCTTCCCCAAAAAAGTTACATTTTCAATCTTGATACTTATTTAAATTTGTGGAAAAATTCCACTCGGGTCCTAGACTTTTTCCACCTGCCTTTCGCTTGCCCTGCAAAGTGGTGCCCTTCGAAGCAAGACCTGGCATCGAGGTAGGAGGTCTCCTCAAGGAAGCCAGGCTTGAGACACCAACATCACCGCTCACATTCCCGGTGGAAGACATACTTATTGGATGCCTGCAATACCAATAAACATAGCTCAGTATGCTATCTCTTCTTTCAAGTATTATTCAAATCAAACATTAGTGTTATAATCAATATCACACACAAGCGTAATGGTGAAGCCTGAAGGGAATAAACCACAATCTACTCAAACATGAGCAAGCAAGTACAACGGTGAATCAAATATGTGATCAGTACATCCCAACAGTAGAGATATCGACCCAAAGATTCACCTTCCTACCTCCTTTCATGAATCACTCCAGTCCAAAAAAGAACTAATGACCCATGATTGGAGCTCTAATAGAAATAGCAAGCAAATACAGCTGGGAATCAAACATGTGATCAATCCATCCCAAAAGTAGAGATATCGACCCAAAGATTCACCTTCCTACCTCCTTTCATGAATCACTCCAGTCCAAAAAAGAACTAATGACCCATGATTGGAGCTCTAATCGGAATAGCAAGCAAATACAGTGGTGAATCAAACATGTGATCATTCCATCCCAAAAGTAGAGATATCGACCCAAAGATTCACCTTTCTACCTCCTTTTATGAATCAGTCCAGTCCAAAAAAGAACTAATGACCCATGATTGGAGCTCTAATCGGAATAGCAAGCAAATACAGCGGTGAATCAAACATGTGATCAGTCCATCCCAAAAGTAGAGATATCGACCCAAAGATTCACCTTTCTATCTCTTTTCAAGAATCATTTCAGTCCAAAAAAGAACTAATGACCCATGATAGAAGTTCTAATCAATATAGCAATCAATTTAGCAAATATAACGGTGAACCAAACATGAGATCAGTCCATCCCAAATGTAGAGATACCGACCCAAAAATTCACCTTTCTACCTCCTTTCAAGAATCCGTTCAGTCCTAAAAAGAACTAATGATCCATGATCAGAGTTACATTAAGTTTTAATTTTAAAGACTATTCATTTTTTTACCTTTAGTTTTTCTTCTAAATTTTAAAGGATGACCAAATTTAGAGGAAGAGGTGATGTGATGTGATGTCTATAAAGGGGTTATATAGAGCCGCCAAATATGGAGGGGGTACACGACGGGCCTGGCGGGATGCTTGCTTGTCCCGTCGGGCCCGCCGGGTTTCATATTAAACCCGCCGAGCCTGCCGGGATTGTTGGTTGTCCCGCCAGTTCTACGTTTTCTACCGGTTTTCGTAGGTCATGACATTAGATATGTTATCAACATGAAAAAAATAGTGATAATAACAACAATAATGAACATTTAACAAAATGCGTCATCGTGTAATTAAAATCCTTGACTAGGTCAAATGATTATGGCATTGAAATTAAGGGAGAAGAAGGAAACAGAGGATTAACCCAGGAGGAAAAGGAAAAGACAAAAATGTTAAGTGTGGTTACCTTGGAGAAGGCATCAAAGCTAGAGATTACATTAGTGATGCCTATTGGGAAGAGGACCACAGAGTACAAGGAAGGAAGAAGTGCCCCAGGTCCTAGTAAGAAGAAGGGAAAGAGCCATGAAGGTGAAGATGTCAAGGCCAAGAGGAAAAGAAGGGCTCGTCGCAAGTTTCATGTTTCAGATTTTCCACTAAGGGATGGGGATATAAGCTATGACTTGAAGGAGGATCTGATGAGCAGGAAAGCTGATGTTACTTTTGGGCAGCTTATAGAGATGGTGCCTAAGTTAAAAAGACAATGGAAGAGGATGGTTAACCCAATGGAGAAAGAGCACGAGAGAGGTTCAGTGAAGGTGTTGGCAATGGAGGAGCTACCAGACATTTGCCCAATAGTAGATGTGTGGCATAAAAGGAAAAATTTGGGACAAGGTTACGTGGATGGTGGAGCCCAAATATGTGTCATAGCACACTCATGCGTTGAAAAGATGGGTGTTACAGTGACTGGGGTGTCAGGCTTCTGGATTAGACTGGCAAACCATCAAAAAGTAAAATGTTTGGGTGTTGTAAAGAGCTTAGAAGTGGTGGAGCATGATGCGAAGGTAGTGGTTGATTTTCATGTGATTCCAGTGGGGTTGGGAGCATATCCTATTGTACTGGGTAGACCATGGTTACGTGCAGTGGGAGCTGTTCAAGATTGGAGACGTGGTATGATTAGCCTCTATGGAAAGACAGGTGCCAAGAAGCTATATAATATGACACAAGGTAACGATTGGAGGATCTTTATGAAGATGAAGATGAGCATAGTGATGAAGACCATTCCACAGTGTCTGATGAGGACAGTTATAGTACTACAAGCAGTGATGAGGATGTTGATGTTGCATTTCTTTTGATGGACAAAGGAATCCAGGAGTCTGGTTTAGTTGCATTTGCGAATGAGGTTGAAGATGAAAGTGAAGGGCCTTATGAAGTGATTGAAGTGTTGATGCAAACCAAGGTTGAATTATCAAAGAAGCAAGAATTGATGACACAAATGATCAGTGGAGACCTCTCAGTTATGGAGAAGGAGATATATTTGCACATGCTGACTAGTTTTCCTGATTTGTTCATTACTTCATATGAAGATATTAGAGGGTTCAAAGGAGAAGAGATGCATATAGAGCTGAAACAAGGTGCTAAGCCTGTGCGGCAAAGTCTAAGAAGGATGGGTCAAGAACAGATGGAAGCCTTGCGGGAAGAGGTGGACAAGGTATTGAAGGCAGGGTTCATAGTCCCTGTGGAGACCACAGAATGGGTGACTCCAGTAGTAGTCAGTCCAAAGAAGGATGTAAAATGGAGGATTTGTGTAGATTTTAAACCCTTAAATGCAGCCACTAAGAAGAACCCATATCCTCTTCCATTCGTTGATCAGATCTTGGATTCAGTGGCTCGTTATGAGAGGTAGAGTGTGTGTGATGGTTTTTCAGGCTATTTTCAATTGAAGATTTCTCTTAAAGACCGCACAAAAACAACTTTCATTACGCCATGGAGCTCCTATTGCTATACGGTATTGCCATTTGGGTTGTCAAATGGACCATCTTTCTATCAAGAGAGAGCAAATTGGGTATTGTCACCATTCATTGGTAGTTGTGTTAAAGCTTTTATGGATGACTTCTGTGTCTACGGCAGTAGAGCTGAACACCATGAGAAGCTGCAAATGGTATTGGCTTGATATGATGAATGTGGAGGACAACTAAATCCAAAGAAATGTCATCTAGCACAGCCAAGGGTGAAGTTATTAGGCCATATGGTGTCAGAAAATGGCATTGAGGATGATCCAGATAAGGTTAAGTCTATTATTCTTCTTCCATCACCTACGAGTACAAAGCAATTGACAACCTTTATACACAAAGTGAATTACATGGCACGGTTTATTCCATTGTCTTTACAACTCCTTTATCCATTACAACAAGTGGCAAAGAATGATCCATTGCAATGGGATGACAAGTGTGAAGAAGTGTTTCAAGAGGTGAAAGAGGTGTTAGGGGGGTTGTCAGCCATGCAGGCTCCTGATTGGGAGAAAGTTTTTTATGTAAATCCATCAGTAAGGGATGATGCCATTGGAGCCATGCTATTGCAAAAGGGGAAGGGCAGCCATTATATCAGGCCAGTGTACTGTGCAAGCGGAGTGAAGTTGGTAGTAGAGAGAAAGTTCTCAGAAGTAGAGCTAGTGATGGCCAGTGTAATATTTGCTTGTCGACGATTTTGTCAGTACTTGCTACCACGACCTTTTTTTTTCTTGACGAGTTATGCCTTTTTGCCACAGTTAATTAATGGCACTAACACGTCAAATGTGGTGAAGAAATGGGTAATTGAGCTGCAAGAGTTTGAGTTCTCTTTTCCAGTGGAAGACAGTACAAGGGCTACCCTAGCCAATTTGCTGACTTATAACGAGAATCCCCTTCTTGTTAAGGAAGAGTGGTGAGAAAGGTAGTCAAAGAATTTCCACAGATCAGCAATGCCCATGTGTTGTTCTTTGATGGCTCATACAGAAAGAGCCACGATGCAGCTTCGGAGGGTATAGCACTTTATGATCCAGAGGGGAAGCTAGTGTGCAAGAGAGGGTTCAAATTGGATGCTCATACTAACAATGAGGCTGAATATGCTACTTTGAAAGCTGGATTACACATTTGTTTGAAGCATGCGATTAGAAGGTTGAGCATAAAAGGTGATGCCTTGTTAGTTGTGAAGCAAGTGCTGGGTGTGTGGAAGAGCAAGAACGCCTCATTGAAGGAAATGTGTTTTAGAATTAAAAACCTGTTAAAAAAGTTCAAAGCATGGAGCATCAGACACATTGAACGTGCTCTAAATGGAGAGGCACATGAAGCAGCTCAAAGCATGATTGGGGAGCTATTCATGTTGAGGACCAATTCACCTCTTTATCATGGCCGGGAAAGTTTGGCTCAAGAAGAGTAGTTTTTAGTAACAGGAATCATTTTGAAGGACATTCAGAAGTCTAAGAAGTATGGTTTTGTGCATAGAGCATCTAGGTACAATTGATTGTTGATGTCTTGTACATGAAAGGGGTTGATCTCATGTTGAGACATGTACCTTGGCGGGAGGAGCTTTACAGAGTGTTGGAAGAGAATCATGAAGGCACATGTGGTGGCCATTTTTCTTTAAAGATCACCTTACATAAGATCTTGCAAGAGGGGTATGTATGGCCTACTTTGCACAAGGATGTTCACCATTGGTGTAGGTCTTGCAATAGGTGTCAAGCATTTCGGAAAAGAGTGTTGAAGCCAGAGCTACGAAAAACCATTATGGCATTTGATGTGTTTGAAAAGTGGGGGATTGATGCAATAGGCCTGTTACCTATCACAAGCAGGGGCAAAAGCTATATTTTGACTGCAATAGACTATCTCTCTAGATGGGCAGAGGCTATAGCAGTAAAACAGATCACTGCAAAGGATGTGGCAAAATTTGTGTATGATGAAATATGTTGCAAGTTTGAGGTGCCACTAGAGCTACTTTCAGATAAGGGGCCAGGATTTAGAGCTAAACTGCTAGATTTTTTATGCGCGAAGATGAAGATTAGGCACCATCATACCACTCCTTATTCCCCGCAATGTAATGGCTTAAATGAAAGATTCAATGGTGAGTTGGTACAAATCCTTTCGAAAGTGACAGAGCACCAAGGAAAGAATTGGGATTTGGAATTGCCTAGTGCATTATGGGCTTACCCTACGTCGGTGAAGACAGGTACATGGTTTACTCCATTTCATTTGGTGTATGGAAAGGAAGCACTATTTCCTGTGGAGGTAGAGTTGCCTGCAGTCAAGATGTTAGAGAAGTTGCTTGGGCCGCCTAGTGATGCATTCAAAGAGAGGCTCTTACAGTTACAAGAGGTTTAGCTGGATAGGATGAGTGCATTGGAACATTATGGGCAGATGCAACATAGGGCTTTGGCAAAGATAAATGAAAAAGTCAAAAGTAAGGGTATCACGAAGCATGACTTGGTTTTGTGCTACAACAGTAAGCTGGACAACACCTTCCAAAAGAAGTTTCAAATTAAGTGGGAAGGCCCTTTCAAGGTAGTGGAGTGTTTTCCGAATGGTACATATCAGTTGGCTAACTTGTGAGGCGGTCCGGGGCGGGCAACAAGAAGAACAACCTCTAGACACCCTTCAAGGCTCCCGTACTGCTCAATGGGGCTGGGGCACAACACAACACAAACCAAAACAAGAAACCCACAGCCAAATCCCAACTACACAAGGGGCACCACCTAGTTTAAAAGCGAACTAGGACGCAAAAGAGGAGAATCGTTAGAGCAACCCACAAACAAGCAAGGAATTTACACTAACCCTAACACCAATGGAACACTCTCACACACTAAAACACGAGAGAGAGAGAGAGAGAGAGAGAGAGAGAGAGGGAGAGAGAGAGAGAGAGAGAGAGAGAGAGAGAGGGAGAGAGATAGTGCTCGGGCTGCTTTGAAACGTATCGGCAATGATCAAGCAAACACAACTATATATTTAAGAAAGAGAGAGAAAGGGGGAGGGGGTGCTTGTTGCATTAATACCTTCTTACAAATCTGTCATGACAAATCAAAGTGAGATTAGTATTTGTTCAACATAGCTTGCGTAAATTTCACCACAACACATCACAAGAAAAGCCATCCCAATCACTGTCTTAAGGCCAGGGGAGTCCTCTCCACCCTGTTGCCCTCTTACAGTATGTGGGATTTATGGCTAGATTGATGACAACACAGAGACAAGCTATCAAGAACTTAACAAAAAACACCAAGACACTTACGCATCATTGTTGTCCATTACTTCACGTTGGAAGGGAGACAAAGTATCCAAGCTTAGTCCAAATCCACCCTCCTTGATTCAGCAAATGTTGGGCTTACACTAGTAGGAGAAATGATAGATTTCCTACTCTCAATTGAATGATCACTCTCTCTCTTACAATGGCATAGAGTTCCCTTGCTAATCCCCTATTACAACACATGCACATGCATAAGACAATGAGCTTCCACTCAAGAGCTCCTTCTAGAGAGGTTGAGCTTGGCTTCTCAAGCTATAGCATAGTGCTCCTGCTTATGGCTCCCCTTTTTGTGCTAGCTACACCCTCCTTTTATAGCAATTTTGAAGGCTAGGGTTACTCCTCTAACCATGGTTGGGTTAGATTTTCAGCAATTTATCTAATTTCTTTTGCTTGGAATTATCAAGAAGTTGGTGGGGAAAGAGAGAGGAGAGAAATGGAGGTGATAGGACTTTTCATAGTGGGTTAGTGTTAGTAGAGTTAGTATTAATTTACAAATGGAATTGGATATTTACAATGGGAGTATCCATGTAGGATACAAATAAGGAAGAAAAACTCTTAAGAGGTAAGAAAAGGTGGATTTCTTACAAGGTTGATGCTCCAAGTGTCTTGAGTAGGGCCAATTTTGACGCTTGTTGACGGTCCACTAGCTTTGACGGTACATTTTTTCTCCACTCTTGACCTTCCTTGAGAGACAAGGTAATTGAAGCTGAGCAATCAACCACCATGATGCTGTCTTTTAAGAGAAGAGGCTGAATTTTGTGGTTTTTTTGATAGATATGGGTAATTTGGAGGAGGAAAAATGAGACTATGTGGTCAATTTTGGAATGGAATTGTGTGTGGGAGGTATGAGTTCACCATGGTTTCTCTTATTCTTCAAAGTTGAGGAGAAGGTGAGTAGGGTGCACAGAGGAGTGGTGAGAGAGGTGGGGATGATGAGTGGAGAAGTGTGTGTGAAAGAGGAAAATGATAAAGTGGAAGAGAGAGTGTGGCTGCATAGCATGGGAAAACTGGGGTCCACTAATAAAATCATAGCTCACAGCTCGTAGCTCAAAAAAATATGAAAAACTTTGAGGCAAAAGTTCAGCCCACGAGCTACACCTTTTGTTTGTATCACCTTTTCAAATTCGGAGAGCAAGTGAACTTTAAAAATTCAGCAAAACCGACTGTTTTTTTCCACTGCACAAAGTCCTTGTGGGGTCCTGCTTTGGATGATTCTTTTGAATACCTCCAAGAGTGGGCCCTCCATAGTGCATGTATACATGCCACCTACCCTTGACCTTATTTGGTAGGTCTATAATTGAAGATATTGTTGAGATCATGATATAAGTGAATAGTACAACTAAGAAAATCAAATATTGAGGGGTCTAAAAAATATGTACATGTCAAATATAAATAATATAAGTGGAAAAAATATAAAGGGGTCAAAAGAAATCTCTCTCATTATGAGGCTACCATAAAAAGAAAAATATTTTTGGTGTTCTAATTTTTTAGAAAAAAACAAAATAGATGTTGGAAGGGAAAAATCACAATAGTGAAAAAATATACACATAAATAAAACTAGTTTTTTTGGATTTTTGTTGGGGTGGAGTTACACCAAATATAAGAGAAGCTTACATGAAAATATTTCTATATGGAATAAAGAGTATGAAAAATGGTAAGAAAAATTGTGGTAATGGTGAGGCAATGTACAGAGCATAAATAACACACACCTAGGTAGAAATATTTAAATAAATACCAAAATAATTATGAAAAAATCTTTTATTTAGGCCCTATATACAAAGAAATATTTACATACGCATGGGCCATAATATACTTATATTTTTTATTTTTTTTGGCTCAACTAGCCCAATGCCTAGCTAATTGAGGGTTTTTTATTTCAGTTAGGAGATATGGGAAAAGTCCCCTAACTCACACGCACCTATATACAGTGAAATGGTAGGGATAGCCATAGCGTTTGGGTGAATTTGGTAGGGTGGAGTAACTTACTATGGTAATTGTGGAGAGCCGAAAAACGGCTATCACCTGGATGGGATCTTACATAAGTCAAGGGTAAATGGATTGCGCCTTAAATTGTATCATGCTAGGTTAATGATGGTCAAGCCAGATGAGCTGTCTATGGAGAAAGTAATATATGTGACGGATGAGGAGGCCTGTGATGCTGCGAGTCTCATATCTCTTTTTGCTGCTGCTGCTGATCATGAATGATCTAGCAGGCTAGGGGATGGGCAAATTATGTCAGGAGTTTTTTGGAGCAAGGGATTGCACATATGTACATACACATGCATGGTGCATCAAATAAGGAATTGCCCATTTTCCAAAGCCAGGTGGTTACGTGGGGCCCACATGTGTACAGGTAGGACAACATGTACATAGTGCATCGATTTTCACTATCACCAGTACCAGTGTGTTTTTTATATAATGATGAGGAGTTGGTAGCGCATAAAACTTATCGAGGAAGCTATCTGCGGGCCGACAACATGAGGTAAGCAGGTGCATTAGATGGCATCTAGTGGCGTCAGGAGGTCGAATGGGGTCAATACTTGCAAGTGGATAAGTACGGACACAACGGGGGTGTTTTCTTGTGATAATAATGCAAAAGAGTCATTATGAGGACCATGTTTTGGGACCACTTCACGTGGTTTTGAGATGCATTATTGAAAAAAGTTGAGTGCCAGGTGTGCGGATGGATGCAGCAGGGTGACAACTATGCACTGCGAGGTCAGTTTTTGGCCTGTTTGGGGTCCGTTTGAGGTCATCTAAAAGGCCAAGGGTGCCCAACTAATAAAGCTAAGTGTGGGAACTAAAAAACCAGAGAGAAGACCAAAAAAAATGTGGAGAGAAGAGGAGGAACATCCGCAATTGTGTTTTTGCTATTTTTGGAGCTTGTTTTGGCCATCAACTGCTCATTCGAGGTCGGATTTGAGCACTTTGACATTGTAGACTGGGGTTTTGGGCCATTCCGGATGCGGTGGTGCTGTCCATTTTGCCAAATTACTCACTGTTTTTCTGTTGTTTTGGCTGTGTAATTTTCTCCTATGAGCGAAGCTTCTGCTCCAGTTTGTGATTGTATGTGGCATATTTTACCCATACTGTGTGAGCTATTTTCCCCATTGGTGTTGGCCCAAGCTCAATTGTATCTAAACATAAAAAATTCTCCTCTTTTGAGCTGAGTTTTTTGGGTGTGCGTGTGTGTGTGTCTCTGTGTGGAGTGGGCAAGTGGATAGTCTCTCTCCCCTCACTCCATCTGTGTGTTCCTTGTCTCGGCCAGGTGGGTTGTGTAAGCCGAGTGGTGCCCCATAGTGTGTGTGTATATCATCCCAAGAGTGTGTGTCGGGTCATTATAGAGGCGTTGTGTGTGTTTTCATCCCGCTCACAACGTCAAGAGCAAGGGGGGTCGCAAGCTAGCTAATTACCTTCAAGGATAATTGATGCCGAGAGGGGATACATCTGTAAGGGAGGCCATCCTCTACAGGTCAAAGAGGAGAGCACATGAAGGGGTCAGCTGTGTGCAGTTGGTTGGGGTCGTGAGTTGCATGGATTAGAAAGCACAAGTTTGAGGAGGAAGAGGGTTTCCTATGAGTCAGAAGAGATTGGTCGCCAAGTGATGCCATCATTGTATTTAGATGCTTTTTTTTGTGATGCATAATGTGCTTGTAGTTTTCTCGAGTGCTGTGAACTCAAACGTCATTTCTGTCTAATCTCATGCAGTGAGTCCGTGGTAGCGTTGGCTCTGGACAGGTTGTGGGTGAGTGCAGAGAGGGAGGGAGAGAATGATTGAGTGAGCAATTATATGTGTGGTCAAGGCGTGTGTCGCCTCTCTGTGTGAGTGTGTCTACAGAATTGGGATGAGTGTATGCATCAGTGGGTACAAGTGTGGGATGGTGGGTTGTCGATAAGTGTTTGCGGTTATGGTCAAGTGTGTGTAGCTGTGATTGATCGTAGGCGAGTTAGTGCATGGGATATTGGCAGATAGTGTGTGTTTGTATGTGATTCTATGTGGTTAAGGGTGCGGGTTCATCCCTGGTCTATAGAGAGGCAAGTTAGAAGTGTGCTGGGTTGGTTCCCTCTTCCCCCTTTCTATCAGTGGTGCCCCCACGAAGGAGCTACTGATTGCTTCTCGGTGAAGTCGAAGACGGTGTTGCAGTGATACCAGTTTCAAATATCAAGTGCTGCTAAGCAAGATGTGGTCGAGTTTTACAACTTTTACAGGTGTTGAAGATGCATAAGTGTGGCTGCAGGACTATGGTCTATTTCTACTGGAGAGCTGCTTGTCAAGAGAAGAGGTATTGGCCCAAGTTTTCCCGCTCCTGGTTCATGGAAAAGAAAAGTTATGGTACGAGGGCTTGCCGGCTGAAGACAAATAGGATTGGAGCACATTGGAAGCGGCATTCCGAAGCCGATATGTGGACAACACGCAGTAGAGTGAAGTGAAGCAAATGATGGACAACCTAAAGCAAAGCCTTGACGGTGACTTCTGAGCATTCATGTGGGAGTTTGAGGCCATATGGAGCAAGTTGGTTAAGGTAACTGCTGTAGAGAATGCATATTTTTTGAAGATGACCAAGTTTGTGGACTACTTGCATGTAAAAGTGTGGGACAAAGTCGAGATAGATGGACCGTGCATGTACGATGAGACAGTAGCCTATGCGCAGAGCAGGACGAAGAAGGTTTTAAAGAAGCAACAGGCAAAGCAGGTTCTTGCGAGTCCATTGGTGCCAAGGCCAATTGCTAGGGAAGAGCTTCCGGTAATCAGACCCATTGTTGATGCACATGTGGTAGTAGCGGATAGGCATGATGATAGAGTAGAGACGATACCGTGTGGGCCTATGAGGCCTCATCAGCTCCATAGAGGAGTCTACCGAGTACCGCCTGATGTGCTTGTTTGACCAAGTGACTTCCAAAAAGCAAGCAGTGGAGAAGATAGCTGAAGTGCCAAAGCCGGTGAGTTTTGTGGAGAAAGCCGAGGTGTATTCGAGCTATAGCAGTGCCTTGGATACGGGCAGCGCATGGGAAACGGAGTCTGCTTTCTCAAGGTATGAGACATATGATGTTATGCATGTCGATAAGGTGGTCAAAGAGCAACAGATTGCAAGTGAAGAGACATTTTGTGCGGACCAGAGGGTTGGGCAACCCTCTCTCTTGCCTTGTGATGGTAAGGCCATGTTGACTGAAGAAGAGTGCTTTGATGAAGCAGGTGATCCAGTGGTCGATGTAGATGACAAGTCGCAGTTTTTGGTTGCTAAAGCTATGGAAAGAATACAAGGTATGCAAGGCTTTCTGCCTTTTCCAATGTTGTTTGAAGGGACTACAGGTGAAGGTATGCCGGTGTTTGCTTTATAGGATCAGTTACCGCAGGTGGATGCCATGCTGTTGACGGATATGTTGTTGAAGGTTGTTATGCAAGCGCCTCTATGCCGATTGCTACAGGTTATTTTGTTTGAAGACAATCATGCTATGGCGAGCTCTCTAGTCGATGGCTGGGAAATAGATGATGTAAAAGGTTTGCAAGCTGTACAGGCTTGTTTTATGTGTGAAGAAGATTCATGTGTACAGTTTTTTGAAGGGTTATGCTGTCAAGAGCTACATACATGGATGGCTTACAGGTTTACAAGTGCAACGCTGGGGTGGTATATCAGTTTTACAAACGGATGGTGATGATCAATGCCATATTTTTTATCCAGGCAGATTTTACACTATGCTTGGGAGAGCCTATGGCTTTCCATTTGATCCGGATGGGTGCTATAGTCAGTGAATGTCTCTCTCTATCTATCTAATGCTTATGTAAATAATATCTACTAGTTCTCTTCTTATGCAATGATATATTATCTAAATAATGCTACGGTTGAGCATCAATGCTCAAGGAGGGGGTGGGAAATGATGGTGCACCTAGTTTGTGTTGACATAGGGAGAAGCCAGTAGCAGGTGCCCGACATTACAGAGGATGATGATATCAGACTTTGGTGGGACTCAGATGCATTTTGGAGCAAGTCTCACAGTGGTGTGTACGCCAAATGCTGCTTTTTACTGGTCAAGTTGTGGTTGTGGATCCCTACTGGTCGAGAGTTTTAGTTCTCAATAGCCATCTACGCCAGCATGAAGTTCAAGTCTGGCCTGTTGTTGCTGGATGGTGATCAGTGAAACTATGGCTCTCTCAACAAAGCAATATCTCGCAGTCGTGACAATCATCAATTTTTTTCGGCATTGCTCTCATCAATTAGGTGAACCATTGCAGTGATCGGTGGATTGAAGCCTTAGATGTGGAAATTTTAATGTTGCTTTGGGGAATGAAATTCAACCTGATCATAATACTATGGCCTTTGTGTGGGAATTCTTGCCAAGTCGTAGGATTTAAAAAAAAAACAAAAACAAAAAAGGTATTCTTTTTCTCATTCTGGTTGCCATCTATAGAAAACAAGCAGACCTGTGGGAAGGTGGCGCCATCTGGTCGCCTGCATGAAGAAAGGTTACACAGGTGGAGAGTGCATGCAGGAGATGCCACCAAGGGGCCAGTGCTACATGGCGAGCAGGAGCACCACGTGGGTGAATGCCATGAGCTGCAGGTCAAAGAGGAGAGCACATGGAGGGGTTGCAGACCAAGCCAGGGCCGAGAGGAGCACAAATTAGGAGAGGGCCCTATATGCAAGGGGGGCCACCAAGGGGTGGAAGTAGGAGGAGATGGAGTGCCATCTGATGCATGGCAAGGAAAGAAGGAGAGTTGAGGGCTGCAGAAAGGCCACTGGAGGTGGTGGGCTGCAGAGGAAGGAGGTGCAGATGAGTGAGGACTTGAGGGCCTATGGGAGAGGTCTAAGGCCTGCACGCGATACGACAAGGTCAGGGGACTACTTTAGGGCCACCAGTTTGCTGAAGTGATGCCCGAGGGTCTGTAGCCACTCAGAGAAGAGCCACTTTGCTATGGACATAGGCAAGGCCAAGAGGTGGCTAGTTCATGCGCCACCAGGGGTTTTCATAGAAGGAGAGAGCGCCATCTTCATGGTTGAATGAGTAGGAACAGGCTGGGGAGTGTCGGGATCCGAGGGCCGAGCCTTGCAAGCCAAAGGAGGGATTTCTAGAGTCTGTGAAGTCCACGAGTTGTATGGTTGAGAGCCACTATGAAACTAAGGACGTCAAGAGCAAGGGGGGTCACAAGCTGGATAATTACCTTCAAGGACAATTGATGCCGAGAGGGGATAGCTCTGTAAGGGAGGCCATTCTCTGCAGGTCAAAGAGGAGAGCACGTGAAGGGTCGGCTGTATGCAGTTGGTTGGGGTCGTGAGTTGCATGGGTTACAAAGCACAAGTTTGAGGAGGAAGAGGTTGCCTATGAGTCAGAAGAAATTTGTCGCCAAGTGATGCCATCATTGTATTTAGATTCTTTTTTTGTGATGCATAATGTGCTTGTAGTTTTCACGAGTGTGAATTCAATCGTCATTTCTGTCTAATCTCGTGCAGTGAGTCCATGGTAGCGTTGGCTCCGGACAGGTTGTGGGTGAGTGCAGAGAGGGAGGGAGAGAATGATTGAGTGAGCAATTATATGTGTGGTCGAGGCATGTGTCGCCTCTCTATGTGAGTGTGTTTATAGAATTGGGATGAGTGTATGCATCGGTGGGTACAAGTGTGGGATGGTGGCTTGTCGATAAGTGTTTGCAGTTATGGTCGAGTGTGTGTAGCCGTGATTGCTCGTAGGTGGGTTAGTGCATGGGAGATTGGCAGATAGTGTGTGTTTGTATGTGATTCTATGTGGTTAGAGGTGCGGGTTAATCTTTGGGCTATAGAGAGGCAGGTTAGGAGTGTGCTGGGTTAGTTCCCTCTTCCCCCTTTCCAATGTTTTATCTAGCACCACTTATAGAAGAGCTCCAAATCTTGTGGACAGGAATCGATGTGGTTGATACGTCCCAACCAATCGGACGACGAAATGTACATGTGGAAGGAATTCTCATGTGGATCATGCACGATTGGCCAAGCTTTGGTGAGTGTTCAGGCAAGTGCCTTTGAAACCTTCACACACGTCATGTTATTCCTGGCTATGCCAACACTTTTATATTTTAAATTTGTGCTTTTTTAGGCTTGAGTTACTCGAGCAATCATGCATGTCCAAAATGTGGTCCTCGACCTGGCTTTCGCCGCTCTCAGCATTTCAGGAAGACAGTTTACAAGGAGCATGGTAGATTTTGTCTTGAAGTACATGAGCTACATGGACCAAACATATGCAAACGTGCCATGCATCCAGAGAAAGCGAGCGATTGGAAAAACATGTGGCTGGAGAGGGAAGATTTCATGCCACCTGGAATGAAAAGACTTTCTATTTTCCATGAACTCCCGTACTAGAGTGACCTGCTGATTAATCATCTGCTCGACCCAATGCACATCTTCAAGAATGTGGGGGAGATCATATGGAAAACCATCACTAGAAAAAGGGAGAGCAAGGCCCAAAGAGATGACCTGCAGGCTGTGGGTCGAATGCCAGAGATGTGTCCTCGACTTAAACCCAATGGAAATTTTGCTATACCAAAAGGACCATGGGTTTTGAGTCATGTAGAAGAGCAAGAAGTGAAGAAGATTATATCTTCATTCAAGACTCCCGGCTGGGTGCATGCGATGTTCGCAAATGGCTTTTACGAAAGATGACAACCTTACTGGTCTTAAGTCCCACGCAATTGGAACAAATCCTTACAGTTCATCTTACCAATTGCCATAAAGGATTGTTTGACAGATGAAATTAGAAGAACAATCTAAAAAATCAGTGAGTTGGTTCGCTGGATCAGATCAAAAGAGATAAGAGAAGACAACATCAATGCAGCACGCTTGAATGCTATTGAAGCAGTGTGCATGGTGGAGAAGTACTTTCCAACAAACATTCTTACCATCCAAATGCATGTACTTGTGCATCTGGTCAATGATGTTGCAATTGTTGCTGGGGTAGTCCATAGCAGGTGGATGTTCTTCTTGGAGAGATTTATGAAGACTTTAAAGGGGTTCGTTTGTCAAAGGATTTTTGGTCTCAATTGATCCAGAGATGCCCCAAATGTGGGCTACCGAGGTCAATGCAAAGGTGATAGGGGAGGAACCGCAGGAACAAGGCATCGTTAGGAATATGGACATCACAATGCGAGAAAAGGTTATGAGATTTTGCCTTCTCAACTCAGACATCATGCAAAAGTGGCTAGAGAGGTACGAAGGGGAAAAGCAACAAATCTTGACAAATTGCCTGCAATTCAAGCGCAACCGTGCCACTAGAAAACTTTCTTTTCCAGAAAATTGTGTGACTTTCCAACTTGGTGGTGGTTGGATGCAACAATCTTAGAGGCAAAGAGGAATGGAGTGTTGATATTGAGGAGGAAGAGGAGATCTCAAGGGGTTGCGATTGGCATGTATATTTTCACAACTTCCTTTTTGAGCTCCACATGATAACATTACTTTAATAACTTTAAGTCTGTTTCAATTTTGTGGCTGCAGTATCACAAATATGGAGCTTTGTGGTCGCATGGGAAACACTTCAGACTGCAACGGATCGACAAACAAAGGGTCATTTTTGACAGTGGTGTTAGGGCAAGCTTCATCCAAGAAAGTAGGAGTAGTGCTAGGGATGAGAACACAGAGACTAGCCAACTTGAATACTTTGGCTACATCCAAGACATCTTGAAGATTAGCTTTAGAAAGTTTGATATTTTATCTTTGATAACAAGTGGTTCAAAATTATTACCAGAGGCCCTAATGCAATTGTGTGCAAAGACAAGAGTGGATTGATTCAAGTGAACTCTAGGCGGATGTGGACAGATGCACGAGATACATTTGTACTTCCGGAGCATTGTGAATAAGTTGTGTTCACACTAGATCCACTATGGAGAGAAAACTGGAGGTCAGTGGTGAGCCCCTGAACCTAGAGATGAAGTGTCAAATACTGAAGTTGATGCGGAAAACGACGAAGAAGTAGGGTTCGATGACAAAGATGTAGGAGTACAAATTGAGATAAACATATTTGGTGCATCAGATCTCATAGAAGATGAGAGATTAACTGATAATTTTTGCTAGGAACTCTTTTGTAAAACTCTCTTTATTAGTCTACAATACACTTTAGATTCATTCATTTGTGTTGATTAAGCGTTTCTTCTATAAACTAACGTATTTTGTGGGTGTTATTTGTGTATCTGTAGCCATGGCCGATGACAATGAGCCATACTCTCCTAGTTTTAGTTTTCTTGTTACTCTGGCCGGCATGTCACCCGAGCAGATGGGTCTCTTTTTGACACAGTTCACACCAGAGCAGATCGCTATGGCACAGAACCTTTGGAAAGCAGGTTCCTCTAGGCCTACTATGACCAACCCTACGCCTAGAACTAGTGTGGTCCCGACCGGCCCCACACCTTAGTCGAGTGTGCCCCCTACACCTAGGACTAGTGTGCCCCCTACAGCGACGGGTGGTTCATCCTCAAGACGAGGTAGGCATCGTTCTAGAGGTGGTGGTTGCTATGGCAGTGGTTCTACCGATGCGTCCACACCAACGAGAGAGCGTACCCCACTCTCTTCAGTAGATAGTTCTGCAATTGGCACACTACATGCACCTTGGGGATCACACGAGCATGATCCTAACAAGGTGTACAAGAGCAGGGATGGAACTGTTGTGGCGGATAGGGTCGGAAAGGCCATGCGACAAAGGATTTGATAGCTCTATACAGTTTAGTTTGGTCTCTATGATGGAGATTTAGGATAATCTCGATGATGAAAGAAAGAGTTACATCGTCGAGGCCATTCACAGAGAGTACATGCCAATAGAGGGGTACGCTCAAGTCTTGAATGGTTGGATGTTGGGTGTGGCGAAGGCCACAATGTCACACCGTCGTTCAGAGGCAAGAGATAAGTATAATGTCGACAGTCCAAAGCCGGCATGGTTGGACGCAAAGGAGTGGACGGGGATTGCACGAGAGACACAAGACAATCTAGACAGATTTCAACAGCAGAGAGATGTAGCCAGAGCACGTTTGGAGTCTGTTGGAGCATCACATCTTGGGAGTGGAGGCTACGACACACTTCGACATGAGTTTGTAATTATTATATGTATGCTTTGCATTGTTGAAATTATATATGTTATTTGGAGATTTATCTCATGATTATACTATAATTTTGCAGGAAGTTGTCGTGAAGCACCTTCGGACACGCCAAGAGAAGAAGTATGGGTACAAGCATGGACTTGCGGCCCCTTTGACCTAGCTGTAGGAGGAGGGAGAGCACGTCAACTAGGAGGCATTACCATGAGGGTCTTTGCAAGCTATTCTTTGCATGTACAGTTTTGTAGTGCTTATGTTTATGGTTTTGCAATGATGGTATGGCAATCATCGTATGGTTAGGGTTTGGCAATCAAGTTATGGTTATGGTTTTCAGTGATGGTATGGCAATCATGTGATGGTTATGGTTTGGCAATTAGATTATGGTTATGGTTTTGCAATGATGGTATGGTTGTTTTGGTTATGGTATGAGAACCAAGTTATGGTAATGGTTATGGTATGGAAAGTGGGTTATGTTTATGTTTTGCAGTTTTTGAATCATGTTTTAATTATGGCTATAAAATCTTTATGCGGTTGTGCCTATGGTTTGGGAGTCGACGTTATGGTTATGCTTTTGAGAACTTGTCAAGATTAAGCTTTTGATTTTGTGGTTTTGTTCTTTTTACACTTTTCCTAATGTGTATACACTCTCTTTAGCGCCAGCTTGTAGGTGGAGTGCGGTTGCTTCTATACTCTTCCTTTGGAGAGAGAGAGAGAGAGAGAGAGAGAGAGGGTTGTTTTTTGTTGTTGTATTACATGCAGCATCAGTTCCCAGCCCTCTTTGCCCTTTTTTTTTGCAGGTTTGGTCATTGGAACAGAGTTCGGTACATGCACCGGTATGGATCTTGAAACACGCGTCGGTATAAGAAAATATTTTTGGCGCAGATAACTGCACTTATTTTGGTGTAAAACACAGCGTGTATTCTGGTGTATTTAACAACATACATTCCAACGGTCATTCAGTGCATATATCGATGCTACGATATCGGCGTTTATTACGATGCTTATTCCATGGCATTTTACTTTTAAAAGAAGCTTTGTCCCATCGATACCTGCGCCGATTTTTGCGTGACGTGTTATAGTGTATACTCTAAACTTAAAATTGTGTATTTTGGTTGCCTAGCTCTGGCAAGTGTATTGAGTTTGGCAAAAATTAAACTCTGGGCAATTTGACTCCTAGCCATATTTGTTATGGAAGAGATGTCATTGCATGCACCATACACAGTCTCTTGTGACACAAAAACTTGCTATTAACATATTCTAAACCTGTGGAAACCATTATCTCAAATGTTGTAAAAGAAGTCGTGCTTCACGTCAATGCTCATGGGGTGCTTGTGCTCATAGATAATATATGCTCCCGTTGACACACACATGTCCAAGTGGAGAGGAGTCGTTGACTGTGTCGAAATTGCTTAAAGAAAGAAAGCATTTTGTATTATATCTTGGTTGAATATGCTATACTAAGCAAGGTATTGTATCATATACAACTAACCAAAAGGGTTATCTGAAAGGGAAGATAACCACTAAAGAGCATGCAAGAAATTTATTGACTACTTAGCCTCAAAATCCATCAAAAAACCTAAGAATCCAATACTTGGGGACAATGTTTCCGTTGATGATGTCCCATACAATTGAAACATAACTTCTGTAATTTGGCTTTCTAAAAGTATAATGTGGAAAGTCTCCTCTTTGCTCATAGATAATATATGCTCCCGTTGACACACACATGTCCAAGTGGAGAGGAGTCGTTGACCGTGTCGAAATTGCTTAAAGAAAGAAAGCATTTTGTATTATATCTTAGTTGAATATGCTATACTAAGCAAGGTATTGTATCATATACAACTAACCAAAAGGGTTATTTGAAAGGGAAGATAACCACTAAAGAGCATGCAAGAAATTTATTGACTACTTAGCCTCAAAATCCATCAAAAAACCTAAGAATCCGGTACTTGGGGACAATGTTTCCGTTGATGATGTCCCATACAATTCAAACATAACTTCTGTAATTTGGCTTTCTAAAAGTATAATGTGGAAAGTCTCCTCTTTGCCACCTTGGCGGAGAACGGTTTGACGATTGCCACAGGTGTAGATACGGTGGCTTATGAGATGCAGGATATGACCAGCTCCGTAAGGTGATCCACCTGTGTAGCAAGCAATTGGATTCGAACCGCCAATTTACAAAACCGTCCTTCAAATGTTTGAAAGTCACATCGTGTAACGTACTCTTTTTCATTGATGAGATTTCTAGTATCCTCCAAAATTTCAAGCACACTTTGAGGAGGACTAGATGCGGTTGAAGGAAGTTCAAAGTCAAAAAGATGATTCTCAAAAAGTTTCGTATCCAAAAAATCGAACATGGTATCCATGACGATTGTGTGTGTTGCAAGAAAATAAGAATAAATCTCATAGCCATATGATGTATCGACGTCACCAATAACTAGCAGTGCTAATTAGGTTCGTTATCGTAAATGAAAAAGTAGAAAATTGCCTTCAAAGTCAAGTCATGCTTGAATTGGGAAAATTTTGAACCCGAATCCCTTGGATCCGTGGTTGTCCCGCTAGTAGGTCGTTATAATCGGGATGTGTTCTGACAAGATTCTCATATAACCCTTGCCAAGTAGCAATGTTTGAAGACTTTGAAAAGGTGAACCCAAATTTTGGTAATTGCAAAAAAACCCGGCTTGCTGACGATGTTCCCAAGGAGTAGCCAACAGCTTGTTTGCGGCACCTTGCCAAACCCCCCGAATCAACTCCGTCGAGTATGCAGTTCCAAAAACTTGTGGGCACTTGCCCTTAATGAAATTAAGTCTTAAGGCCAAGGGCCTTAGGCGTTTTGATGTGAACCCATAGCTTCAAAAGAAGCCATGGCGACAGCACAGGTAGCACGCAAGGAAGAAAGGGCGAGGCCGATCAGTGTGTTGCATGCCGGGCTCTGAGCCTGAGTCGAAAAACACTCCCACGGCCCCTGCGATCTTGTTGAGCCCGCCCTCCATGGCTTTCCTTCACCTCAACCCTACGAGCTTCTCCTTCTCAAGCCTCCCTACACACGAGTTACCCCTTTCTTCGTCTTCATCCCTGCCTAAGCGGTCATGCCTACCTCACGACCCCCTAGGTTGCTCTGATACCAGTATAATTCCCTTGGTGGGACTGCCTGGAATGAACCTCCCATTAGATAGCCCCCTTGGGCCTCATTCCCTATCCACACTTGTAGCCGGCCCCTTGGGCCTGATCTTTGACCACCGGGCATTGCCATTGGCATGAAAGGTAATAGCACCGGGAATAGCACGGTAATGGTTTTACGGTAATGTAAGCAATAATAGAAGAGAAAATATACCTATGACTATTACCCCGCCTATTACCACATCTACTATTGTTATTATTACCGCTAAACGGATTTTCAAAAATAAAGATGCTCATTTGGGCCTTCATAAAAGAAATTAATGATAGAATTTCAAATTACAACTCATACATTACCTTCATAAATCTAGGCGAAAAAGAGCAATACTTGAACAAATTACAAATAAAGAGCAAATTTTAAATGTGTTTTATATACAAAATATGAGTTTTTTTTTTGTGGTACATCTTCACTTGTAGAAGAGTACATAGAAAATTTTCATCTATCTTAATGCTCCTCGTACTCATCCTAAGCTACATGCCTTGACTCTATACTAAGCAAAATAGAAACATCAAGAATCCAAATTAACTTCTAATATAATATTCATTGTTTACACTTAGCACTTGTAGCATCCCCACTGTTGAGTCAAATTGCTCAGGAGAGATATGATGGTTTTCCAACAACCATTGCAAAGTATTGAACTCTGTGTGTCTCTCTCAATAATTGACCATCTCTCTAGTAGGACAAGTCATAGTGATATTTTTCGAAGTTAACGCCAACCAAAAATGTTTTATAAGCTAAAACACTTTTTTATCCAAACTTGATTTATAAAAAATAACTTACATATTTATCTTTCCAGGCCTCTTTGCCTCTCAAACCATAGTGCGTGGGAGTTTGCATGGCCCAAACTTTGCGTTGTTGACTCTGGGGTGAGCCTGTTGCATCTTGGTCGGCCTTTTCTTGCATTGTCCACTCCCACTCTACATCTGCCATGTTGCCTCCACGATAGATCTTATGTAGATTTGTGACTTGGTTGGCCGCTGCACGCCAAACACTTGATTGCTTATTTTTTTATAAATGTTTTGATATACCCCTCTAGCCATTGTGTTAAGAAACATTGGTCAGGGGCATTCAAAACTGGAGCATGTAGTGCTTCCTTGACATAACACGCATGATCGGGCACTTGGTATTTGAATCTTATAAAGAAATTCTTTTACGTTGAGTTTATAAGAATCTATAAATAGTGCCAAAATACTCTATCCTATGCATAACAGAGTCCACCTCGCCACCATACTTTATCCTCTAGTAGCATCCATGTGTATCTGACATGGGTGCATTAAGGTCCTCGTCCTCAACGATTTGGAGCAACATGATCCAAAATAAGTGAGCTGAGATGAACATTGTTGTGCATTGCTAGAAGATGCTCATCGACCACTTGTGGACTATCGACGAGGCCCGGACAAAGCAAGAGTCGAATGGACTAGTGTGGGGGCCATGTGATGCGAGGGGGATGGGACCCTATGACAAAAGGGGGGTGGGTTGGTAAGAAGGGAGGATAGAAGGAGGTGCTATCAGTAGGATGCTCTAGACATATAGAGTCCCTCTTTGGCTACCCCACAATGTGATCTCCTGAGAAAGACAATTGGCTATAAGCTGTTATGGAGTTTAGCAGCCAAACATTTCCTGCATCGAATGGGGGATTTAACATTTGCGAGTTTTTCATTTCAAGTTTTTTTGACAATTTTAGCAATCTTTAGAGTTTTTTTAACCAAATATGTGTCATAGCATAAAGTATCTATTTAATGTAATTTTCAATCGTCATAAGACTCCATATATGTGTGGTTGACAGAGAGAGAAAGTATAAATTCTAGAGAGATAGTATTTATGCGAGTTACCATTGGAAGAAGAGATCATAAATCCTTGAGAGAGAGAGAGTGACTTCTCTTCTAGAGAGAGAAAGTAAAATCATAGAGTTGTATATCACTACGCAGAGAAAGAGAGAGAGAGAGAGACCGAGAGGGCATAACGACGAAAAAAATGTAAACAAATAAAATCACCATTTCACAACTCATGCCATTAGAGTCAAATATGCTTGCAACGCATGTGATCAGAGTCAAATAATCCACAGCATATAAACATGCGATAAAGTAAAAAATCATGCAGAATAGAGACAACACTAATTTCAAAGTTAAATATAATCCACAGCATATATAAATGTGATGAAGTAAAAAATAATGCCAAATAGAGACAATACTATTTTTCCCAAGCAATTGCTTTTTGAAACAACATAAGTTTGAGGATGTAAGTACATTCGCAAAACTACCACAGGATAAGATCAAAATTAGAGTACAAAAAAGGATAGTCGCCATAAATGTAATGGTCACTCTAAAAGGCAAGTAATTTGCTCCCAAATAGCTTGCAAGATGCTTCATATCTTTTGCTTGAAATTTGAAATCCTTTGCTGCATAAACAATGTTTTTTCAAGATAAATAATCACAAGTATAATAAACCAAAATAAATACAGAAAAACACTTTCATATCATAGATCAATATTCTAGTTGAGTGAAAGAAGCATACCAAACCAGTTGTAATTAAATGGAGGGAGAAATCATCCTTGGTTGTCCAAGAATAAAAGCGATGTCCATTGGTGAGAGGGTTGGCTGATGAATAATAATGTGCTCCTTAGGTTCAAATCCGAGCACTTTTGTGTAGACATAGTACATACGTTTGCATGCCAAAAAGGATTTGTTGGTATTCTCTCGCTTCTGAAAATCCGGACACGTGCATGCTGGACTCTGTTTTATATGAATCTCATAACTATTTTCGGTGAGAACTCGGAAAATTACATGCTCTTGAGACCTTTTCACTTCATCCAAAAATATAATTGTCATACTATTACATGCTTCCAATTTCTTCATGGCCTCTTTAGAGATTCCATGCCTCCACTTTTTCTTCCTCGAGCTGCCACCACCTTCTTTGCAGTCGCCAGCAAGAGGTTGTGGATTTACCATTGAATTCTCTGTCCGAAATCCACTCTGATGCAGCGCGGCAAGTTCCTGTGTGGAGATATCTGTCCCTCTTGCTACTGGCCAAACATTTGGAGCAGGAGGTAAATCTTTGACTTGTCTTTTGATTGATTGGGTATGCAAAATATCATGATTACAAAACCATAACCATTGCTCGATTGTTTTACCCTTGAACATTCTTTCGGACCATATACATGGAGCAACAAGACCAATTGAGCGACTATGCAAGATATTGTCACAATTTTTTCTCCCTACTGTTCCAAAACATTTTCTTTGACTTTGAATGGGCATTCTCCTGAGGGCCCACTGAGCGCGTGGCACATCACTCTCAAACACATTGTTTGTTTTAGATGACAAAGGTGTGGTTGTTTCTTTTTGAGATCCAATATCATCATCACTGTCACTAATTTGCAGCGGAATGTTAGAAATACCTGGTCCTTGGGTATCAAACTTGATTTTTTTTGGTCGACCGCGATGGTTTCGTTGCTTAGATTCCATGACATATTCCGGCCGATGGGAGCTACTTGTTCCTGTTCTGCCCCTCTTTTTGCGTTGTACTGTTTCTTTGTCTCCATGCAAAATTGGTTGCGCATACATGGGAGTCCCTGCAACAGCCTCGTGTAATAGATGGGCCACGTTGGTTGGAGTTGGAGTTTGCTGAGATTCAACTCGAGAAAGCAAGGTCTCCATTGTGGGACCCGTTCCTATATAACGCCCAGTAGTATATCCCAAACGCTTTGCACATTGAATATATGAGTTTATAACATCTTTTACACATGCATCATACAAGGATATTTTTCCCTTTCCACCTTCACCTCCTAACCAACTGGCATGTACACTTTCTGATAAATTAACATTGGGAATTTGTGCCCGCTCCCACGGACTTAGACCACCCTATGAAATGCAAAAAAACATGAATTAAAAATTATAAATTTCATGTATGAAAAGAATTTTTTCTAAAAATATAGATTGTCATAAAGGTACTTACATCTGTTCCAATTCCTCCCCAGTGTGAAATTTGTTGCTCCCACCATTTAAACCATATGCTCACTCTTGTGATGCTCTCTGTAGATAGATGTTGTCTCCACCACTTTTGAATTGAAAGTGCCTTTTGAGATGCAAGCACAATGGTCTTACAAGCTCTCCAGTCCTCACACATATCAATGTGTTGATTTGTTAGATGTTGAGGTATCCACTTTTTAGCATATTTGTGGAGACTCTGCTCCCAATGAAATAGGCATGATCGTTCACGTCCCTCCATGATATTATCTGGCCCGCCATTGAAGACTGTTCGAATAGCATTCCAATTTGCACCAGCTTCATCAGACATAAAACCTGCAAAGTCAGCTGCACCATGTCCGTACTTTTCCATTGTTGAATTAAGGCTCTCCCAAAAAATAACTTGAGTCTTTGCATCCTCCTCTTTAGTTTCACATATAGCAATTATTTGTAGTGATCGTATGCTGCAAGATATTCAACATAAACATTTTCACACATCTTCTTTTATTTAATGATAAAAAAATACGAGATATTTAAATACTTAAAGATTACCTTGGATCATAAACTGAGCATGACATTGTTGCCCATCCATCTATTCTATGGGTAAAATTAAAATGTACCCACGCATTTCTCAAGTCACCAGTTTCAGTTCTTTTCATCCGATTTACTAGATCAATCCCAGAACCTGGTCCTTTAGTGGACATTTTAAATAGGAAGCACTTGTCATCCTCTTCACCCTGTCCAGGAAATCTACTCCCATGAAAAAAAGGAAACATGCACTTTTTTTGAAGCAATAAAATATTATCATATCCATCCCCAATAACAGCACCTTGACTCTTTCTCTCCTTTGAAACAATTGAAGAAAACCTACACGATGCATCACAAGAAGGCTAAATTTATAATAGTTAAAAAATTAACAAATTCAAGGAACCAAATTGAGTTTTCTTACCCTTTGGTTTGAACCAGTGGCATCATTTCTTCCAAAAAATCATTGAATTGTACATCGGATGTAGCTTCAGCTTCCTCACCAATCAAGGAGTGAAGAACAAGTTGTTGAGCCACCAACATTTGAATTTTTCTTGGGCCACCCTTTTCTATTTTTAGTACTGTACCTACCAGTTTCCGCACTCTTGAAATAGCAGCCCTAGAGGTACCTGCCTTAACATTATGACAATGTTTACCAACATGTATTGCCAATCGCGACATTGTACCATCTCTAGGCAAAACATAATAGATTTTGCAGGGACAAGCAGCAACACAAGTAACAACCTTCTGACAATAATGACAAGGTATTGTTGTATTCTCTTCCATTGCAAGGTAGTCCTTTTTCACCTGTCTGTCCAAATATCCATGAAAATATCTACTATTGAATTCTTGTTCCTTAATATAATGAGGACACGTTGAATAATTACACTGCATGAATCCCAAACAGTGGCTAAGACAAATTGTGCATGCTATTGCCATGGTTGTCACAGATGGGCGAGTCCACAAGTGACCATCAAAGCTTTGTTCCATCCCTGTCATTCGTTTTGTTTTATCCTAAGTCGCAGGTAACTCAAAACACAAATTTCCATCATAATGTTGTGGAAGTTCAGCAACTTGCAAAGGAGCTCCACATAATGTTAACAGATCATTTAACTTTTTTGCCCCTGGATTTTGTTGAATCCAAATGACGATTGAATGAGTTTTGAGCTGTCCTATATCGTCACCACTACTTTCAAGATGCATAATGCTTAAAACATCTTCAGATATCTCTTTGTCATTTCCTTTCTCATTGTCAGATACCTGTATAAATGTGTCTGAATGAAGCATCTCAAACAAGCTCGAAAAAGAACCATCTATTAAGAAATGCTGATGACCTTCTATATCCCACTGTGGTTGCAGCAAGACTTTTGTTAGGCCACAATCACTTTCAATAAGAGCAGATAGTGACTGAAAATGGCAAGATGGAGGCAGCAAACTCTGCAAATAGTAAGCACTAAGCAACAATGAGTTACCCTTCAATTGAATGTCGCGGTTGACTATTTGACCACCAACCTTCCAAGTTATTGTTACTTTCATGTTGGACATATTCTCTCAAGCAACAGATTACAGGGTGGAGATGCAAGAAAACTGTGGTGGATTAAGTGAAGGTGGTGAAGGTTAATGAAAGTTAAAGATAAAGTTAACGTTAATGAAACTGGTGAAAGTTAATGAAAGATGTGAAGGTTAATGAAAGTGAAAGATTGGTAGGTAGACGAAAAGACAGTTACGTAAGATCTTGTGACGACTCAAAGAATAATGAAAATCATAATTGAAGAAGTGCATTTAATATATGACGGTTCTGAATGTATGTGCAGTGGAATATGTCATCAAATTTGAGGGGCCATTTAATTTCTAAATGGTGGTTCAAGGACTGCATTTAATGCAGTCTAATAGTGTCTTCATCTTTTGTGTATGTGTGTGTGTGTGTGTGTGTATATATATATATATATATATATATGATTGTGGGAGTGTGTGTATAAAAAACGTAACATTCTATATGACTGACTTTGTATAAAAAACGTAGGAATTTTTTTAGTTAAGTTATATATATGATTCCATCTTGCCATTTTATATATATGTGTGTGTGTTTTTGGTAGTGTGTATATATAATTATTTTAGTTAAGTTATATACATTACTGTGCGTGTGTATAAATGATTTTGTGGGTGTGTGTAAACAACGTAGCATTTTATTAAGTTAAGATATTTAAGTTAAGTGTATGTGCACATAGTTTAAGTTAAGATATTTTTAAGTTGAGTGTATGTGCATTTTTTTAAGTTAAGATATTTAAGTTGAGTGTATGTGCACATAAGATATTTAACTGTGCACATAGTTTTTACATTTTGTGTGTGTGTGTGTGTGTGTGTGTGTGTGTGTGCATGACTTAACTTTAAGAATGCTACGTTTTTTATACACACAAACACATACAATCATTTTTTTAAATATATGGTTGTGTGTGTGTGTGTGTAAAAAACATAGTATTTTTTTAGTAAAACTATATATATGAATCCATTTTGTGTATATCTTTGTGTGTGTGTATACATATATATATATATATATATATATAAAAATGAATGTGTGTGTGTGAGTGTTTATACCACAATATCATTTTTGTAATATATTTCTCTCTATCTCTGTGTGTGTGCGTGCATTTTAAGAAATGTATGTCTATGTGTGTGCATTCTAAGCTATATGTGTATATGTGTGTGCGTATTTCAAACATGGGGGGTGGGGGGGGTCTGTTTGATTTTAAAAAAAACCTGATTCACTCCTTGTGGTTGAGCCTGCTCCCTCGTCCTCCCACCATTGTGCTTTGGCTCCAATGAATGGCCATCAAATGCTCCCTCTCCAAAGTAGGGTTTGTGTGTATGTGTGTGTGTGTGTGTGTGTGTGTGTGTGTGTGTGTGTGTGTGTGTGTGTGTGTGTGTGAGTGAGAGAGAGAGAGAGAGAGAGAGAGAGAGAGAGAATATGTGTTTGTGTGTGTGTGAGAGAGAGAGAGACAGAGAGAAGATGGGGGGGGGGGGGGGGGGGGGGGGGAGGGAGGAGCAAGGGGGAAGGTGCTACTATAGGTGAAATGGCAAGTAAACATAGAGCAAGATATGCCCAAAAATGCAGCATACCTTACTCTGTTTTTTTTTAACATCAATCTTGTAATTGGACAGTTAAGTGTCTGAGACACTAAAGTGTCCTGTTTTCCTACCAAGTTTTGGCAATTTATGTTTCAATTTAAAAAGAAGTTTTTCACCTTTCTTCCACCATAGTTTGGGTATGAGGGAAAGAAAACACTACATTTTTCTCCATGTCAAAATACAATCCTATAGAGAGAATATTGGTAAGTTCTAAATCATAACTTTTAGTAGAATTTCAAGTTGTTTTGCCAAAAAAAAAAATCATAAAATTCTTATATCTTTTTGTAGAGATGGCCTTTTTTATGTTTATAAAAGCCAAGAGGTAGTACTTAGTGTTAAAACAATGGAATTCCCTTTAAAGACTAGTTTCCAAATCACATACAAGTTATAGACATAATTTCATACTTAAGTATGTGCTAAATAAGAGCATAATTTTGGTCTTCCAAAGCTCCCCTCATGAAATTGAGACTATTCTAGTGCAATTTGAAACCAAAAAACTACGTATTTCTCACGTATTTTTTTTGACTCCCTAACTCTGTTAAATCTTGTTGCTTGAACTCTATCTTGAATTTTTTTATTGTGCTTCGTTAGCCGCATTTGTATTGAATTGAAGTGAGTTTGAGGGTAAGATAAAACCAAACGTTTGAATATTGCTATATACTAACAAAGTTATAAGAACCTAGAAGGGAAAAGTTGTGTGTGTGTGTGTGTGTGTGTGTGTGTGTGTGTGAGAGAGAGAGAGAGAGAGAGAGAGAGAGAGAGAGAGAGATTGAATTATCATCCATGGAGGTCAAATATGACCCATGGGACCAAAAACAAAACATTACAACCACTTCTTCCAAGTGAGGGCAATCAATACATATCAGTTACGGACTGAGGGTCCATCAAAAGAAAAAGAAAAGCCTAAGGGGAGTCCTATGGGGCAGGGGATGGTCTAGGAGTTCGAAACTCTTGAATGATGGCCTTCCCTCTGCGGTATACTACCCACTTGCCTTTGGCTCGTGCTTCACACACTTTTTTCAGCTCTTCACCTTTGTGCTTGACTTGTGTCGGGGTGAGTTTTTCGGCGATCCAAAACCCGGTGTCTCTAAGGATACACGATTGTTGGAGTAATCGAAGCCGTTCCTCCTTGTCTTTGAATTCAAGTATGGCATGTCCACTAGGTGTGCGCTTGATGTTGAACCTATTGATACTACATTCTACCACATTGTAGTCAACATGGACCGATTTAAGAGTTTCATTGAGGAGGTCGATTAATTTGCAGAAGTCTTGTTGTCACTCATCCCATGCTTGGAGCAACCCTCCAATGCGAAGCTTGAGGGCATTCTCTTCTTGAAGCTGACGCTCCCGCAGTTCTGTCTTCACACAAGTTTCCACTTTGGCGAGTGCGATCGTGTGAACTTGAGTGACCTTCCTTCACCTTGTCTGTTGTGAGGCCGATCATGGAGTCAAATCGTGCCTCGAGCATGCTAAGGCGCGCTTTGAGGTCGCGGTTTTCTTCCATGACCATGTTGAGGGCAGCACAATTCTCCGATGCAATCTATTTTGCTCGAAGCTGCAAGGACAGCGGCAAAGCTACGTGCTCTCCCCGATGTTTTGGGGCTGTTGGTCGCCATCTTCTCGCTTGCTGGAGGCTTTGGTGAGAACATGCTCTTCAAAAGCCCTAAAAAACTTCAAATGCTAAAAGAATGCTTGAGGTCGCCGAACGAATTTGATGCAGGTCTGCAGGAGCCAAACCGACACCAGGGTGCGCTTGGTCTTGGGTTGGGTGGGTATGACAGAAAGAATGCAAGCCAAGTGCTTCGCAAGGCCAAACCAGGGCCGTACAAAGCTTTGTAGCCAAACCGGTGCCCAAGAGAGCTACGCAGGGCCATACAGGGATTTGCAGGGCCAAGAATCGGGGCTGCACAGAGCTTTGCAAGGCCAAATCAGGGCCATACAGAACTTTGCAGGGCCGAAACCAAATCGTACAGAACTTTGTGAAGCTGAACCAGGTTGCGCTTGGACTGTGGGGCGTGTACAGAAGGAGATCTCGATGTTGAGGGGGACTAAGTCGAGGCTTAACGCCTCCCCCAAGGGCAGTCGCTCGCCCGGGGGGGCTGAGGAGGACGTTGGGGCTAGGGTTACGAGAGAGAGAGAGAGAGAGAGAGAGAGAGAGAGAGAGAGAGAGAGAGAGAGAGAGAGAGAGAGAGATTTTATTATCGTCCTCGGAGGTCAAATATGACCTATGGAAACAAAGTTACATGTGATGTAGTATGTGTATGGCTAATGAGTGACTCTCAATGCTCCAAAATTATGGTGAGATGAGAGTCACAATGGAGAGCCGACACTATGGTTGGGAGAGAAAAGTGTGTAGGTCTAAGTCATGGCTGAATTAAATGTGAGAGAAGCAAGTTCGGATGTGACCAAAAGCTAAGTACTCTAGTAGTGTGTGGTACTCAGACTCTCAAACTTGTAGTGAGCATAATGTGCACATTCAATTTGACTCTTCTCCATTGCCCCAACGCCTTGTCTCGAATCGAAGAAAATGGGAGCTAAGCCGAATGGCTGCGATAGTGTGTATTGTCAACAAGGGGATAGGCTCAAGCATGTAAGTGTGAGTACGATTTCCTCTTTCACTGAAGAACATGGTTTTGTAGCTCGGGGCAATATGGGTGGTGTAATGTAGGAAGCATGACCCACCGTATTTCTCCCAAGCTGTAATACATTGTCGTTGTAGAAAAGCTTCATTCACTTGGGAGTCAATTGAAGCATCATGCAACAAGTGTAATGCATCCCATCTCCCAAACGACTTCATTATGTCTTGCATCCATCCCGTTGATCAAGATCTTGCTTTTATGCTGACGGTGGGCTTTCAAAACCGCGTCCACAAGAACCAACCCCAATCAGGGAGAAGCACATTATCGAAAAAAATGATAAAAAGTTTTTTTTTTAATAATCACCCCCCCCCCCCCCCCCCCCCCCCCCCTTCTATGCTTGGCCACAGCGGGCCACCACCAGTTTGGCCACACTTCCCTCCATTATCACCAGAGGACAGAGCTCTCTCTCTCCCCCCTTCTCGGCTCCACCAACCCACCATCTCTCTCTTATCTCTGCCCATGTGTCAGCTAGCCCAAAGGGCGCATAAAAGTAACTACCTCTGGTTTTTCTTCCACCGGCGGGCTGCCATGCTTTTACAAGGGTCTTCCTCTCTCTCTTCCATTATTCATATTAGAGCCTTATCTCTCTCTCTTACCCTTCCTTTCTCTCCTGCCTGGTGGGTCTCCATAAAACCTCCCCCCCCCCCTCACACACTCTCTCGCCACCTCACCAACCCCCCCATGTTTACCTATGGTGGGTTACCTATGGTGGGGCCGACCTCTCTCACACACTCACACTACTCCCTCCCCTCACACTCACTCCTTCCCTCTCTCCCTACTCTCTCTCACCCTTTTTTTTCCTAACTCCCTCTCTCGCCCTCGGTGGGAACGGCCCCGTGATCTCTCTCTCTCTCTCTCTCTCTCTCTCTCTCTCTCTCTCTCTCTCTCTCTCTCTCTCTCTCTCTCTCTCTCTCTCTCTCTCTCTCTCTCTCTCTCTCTCTCTCTCTCTCTCTCTCTCTCTCTCTCTCTATCTACCCAACACACCACCCCCATCCCCCTTCCCTCGCTGCTACCCCCTTACCCCACCCCGTTGACAACAAGACCCCCCCCTTTCCTCATCTCGGTCAGCGACGCTGGGCCCAAGCCTGCCATCTCTCTCCCTTTTTCTCTTGTGCTCCTCCCGTTCAGGCCCGTAGGCACAGCCAGTATCTCTCTCTCTCTCTCTCTCTCTCTCTCTCTCTCTCTCTCTCTCTCTCTCTCTCTCTCTCTCTCTCTCTCTCTCTCTATACACATACACGCACACACCCACACACCCTCTCTCTCTAAATCCCTCACCTTCTCAGTCCCTCCCTCACCATTCCCTCTCCCCATCTCACTCCTGCCTTATCTCTCCCTCGCTCTCTCTGTCAGGCCGCCAGATAGGGCCCACTGCGCAAGCACAAAAGCACTCTCTCTCTCTCTCTCTCTCTCTCTCTCTCTCTCTCTCTCTCTCTCTCTCTCTCTCTCTCTACACATACACACACATACCCTCCCCAGCCCTCGCCATCCCCCCTCTCACTCACGCCATCTCTTCCCCCCTCGTTCTCTCTAAGAGCTTGCACATAAATATAAATAAATATATATACATACATACATACATATATATATATATATATATATATATATAATCACTCTCTCTCTCGTTCACACACACACACACACACACACATACAAGCAACAGCGACACGCATAAAACGCGCTCACATATATAAACACACGTTTACCCACACTCACCTATGCACACAGTACATGCATGCATATACGCACACACAAGAAAAATAAAAAACAAAGGAATCAACATTATCAACAAAGAAGAAGAAGGCCAAGTCGAGCGATGTCGACACCGAAACAAGAAAAGACGCCGAAGGCATGCCCTGGTTGGCCCCAAAAATGATGAACGCGCTACACCAAGGCATCTGCAAGGCCAGTCGTTCGCCGGTATCTCGTCCATGATGCACCTTTGCAGTAATATCTGTAGGTTATCACTACTTTTCTAGTTTAAAGCCAAGTCTTGTAAAAACCCCAATTGTAAATTATCACCTCTCTCTAGGTGATGGCCATAAAGGCCCACCTAGGAGTTTTCATTTTTTGAAATCCTCCTAAGACAAAGCAAGGGTCAACCATCCGAGACCCACCGCCTTGCTTTGTCTCCCCTCATTAAGGCCCTAACCAAATCAGACGGCCCTAAACCTAAAGCAGCCAGCACTTATAAAAAGGCACTTAGAGGTCACTATCGGGGGGGTCAGCACTTGGTAGCATTTTGGTGGGAGGGGTTGGAAACACTTGCATGGAGAGAGAGGGATTTAGTGTAGAATTTTGGAAATTTGCACTACGTGAAGAAGCCATGTCTACACCTTGACTGGACAATGGTCCCCACACACTCACGCTAGTAGAAATCTCTGGGTCTACGAGTCACCTCTAGAGAACGCACTATTAGGCTCACCATCCCTCTCTCTATTTCTCTGTCACCATGGTTGCCACCTCGCCAAAGATAAGTTTGTTGTAAATATTGCATTAAATCAGTTTCCCCTCACACCCCCGAGGGGTTTTCATCACCTGCGTCATTCTGTGTGTGTGTGTGTGTGTGTGTGTGTGTGTGTGTGTGTGTAAAGTTTGTGTTATTTCAAATCACCATTGTCCGCGTCCTAGCCACTCAAAGCTAGGTGGTGCCCCCTGTTTATTTCACTGTGGCCGGCTCAGTGTGCATCGGCTCCTAGCGTTTGAGGTCGTCGGGGTTCGTGTCGTGCTTTGTACCCGTCATTTAGTGCCCCCACTGAGGAGGGCTTCACGAAAACCTCCGGTTTACAATGCTGAAGACAACGCACATCGTCGACCATGGACGAATGGTTGCAAGAATTCTCCAACTGGAGAACGGAGGAGGAGGAGACTAAAGAAGCATTGACCGCTTTCATTGAAGTACTACTGCCAGGCTATAGTGTCCTCAGTATTCAAGAGGTAAGCTTCCCATGTCGTATTGCTCGTGCTAACTGCAAATTAAGAGCATCAGGTGGGAAGGCTATGAAATGCCATCAATGTTGTCGACCAAAGCACACGATCAATGAGTGCCATCAACGAAGGTAACAAAGAGGTTGAAATCATCTACATCGACGTTCACCACAAAGAGGTCATCCATATCAAGGGAGGAAAAAGATCGGTAAGGCCTCTTTCCTAAGGGAACTGCAAGCAAAGGTATAGCCTCTACTCCTAAGTGGCCAAAAGGAGCTGCTCGAGCCAAAGAAAAGGAAGGGCTAGGCTAGTCCGAAAACACATGGCACCAAAGGAAGAATCACCTGGCTACACGAGTACTTCAAGTTCGGGAAGTAGATTCATGCGTAGTTTGCCAAAAAGAAGGTCATCTGAAGCAAAGCGGCGGAAGGTCACCTATCGATTCGCGCGCGCATACGAGTGCTGCCAGTCCATTTCGACAACCCCGAAGCAGAAGTGGTAAGAAGGTTCCCATGTCCTAAGGAGCAGTGGTTCGTCTACTGCCCTCGCTGTTTTGGAGGACGGGTAGAGGGTCTTTCTCCTCTCCCCGTACAGCTCATCCTAAAGAAAGTCTTCACCACAGGTGAAACCCAGTGGGCTGGAGACGAGTTACAACTGAATGGAGTGGAGTTCATGCAACGCGTTGTCAGGAGTTTTTTAGAGCAAGGGATTGCGCATATGTACATATACATGCATGGTGCATCAAATAAAGAATTGCCCATTTTTCAGAGCCAGGTGGTTACGTGGGACCCACATGTGTACAGGTAGGACAGGGTGTACATAGTGCATCGATTTTCACTATTACCAGTACCACTGTATTTTTTCTACAATAAGGAGGAGTCGGTAGTGCGTAAAACTTCTCGAGGAAGCTATCCACGGGCCGAGGAAATGAGGTAAGCAAGTGCGTCAGATGGCATCGAGTGGCGTCAGGAGGTCGAACGGGGTCAATACTTGCACGCGGAGAAGTATGGACACGACGTGGGTGTTTTCTTGTGATAACTTTTTGGGTCCACTTCACGTGGTTGCGGGATGCATTATTTGGAAAAACTGAGTGCCAGGTGTGCGGATGATGCAAAAAGGTGACAACTATGCAATGCGAGGTCAGTTTTTGGCCTGTTTGGGGTCCGGGGTCCGTTTGAGGTCATCTAAAAGGCCACGGGTGCCCAAATAATAAAGCTAAGTGTGGGAACTGAAAAAACAGAGAGAAGACCAGAAAAAAACGTGGAGAAGAGAGGAGAAACAACCGCAAGTGTGTTTTTGTTGTTTTTGGAGCAATTTTTGGCCCTAAACTGCTCATTCGAGGTCGGATTTGAGCACTTTGACATTGTAGACTAGGATTTTGGGCCGTTCCGGACGCAATGGCGCTGTCCATTTTTCCAAATTCCTCACATATTTTCTGCTATTTTTCTGTGTAATCTTCTCCAGTGAGTGAAGCCTCTGCTTAACTTTGTGGTTGTATCTTGTGTATTTCCTCAATACTGTGTAAATTATTTGCCCCATTGGTGTTGGGATGAGCTTCATTGAGTCTAAACAATAGCAATTTTCCTCCTTTGAGCTGAATTGAGTGTGTGTGTGTGTGTGTGTGTGAGTGTGTATGTGTGAGTGTTGAGTGGGCAAGTGGGAAATCTCTCTCTTCTCACTCCGTCTGTGTGTTTCCTGTCTCGGCTAGGCTGGTTGTGTAAGCCGAGTGGTGCCCCATAATGTGTGTGTGTATCATCCCAAGAGTGTGTGTCAGGTCATTATAGAGGCGTTGTGTGTGTTTCCATCCCGCTCACATTCTTTTGGCGCCCCCACGGAGGATCTTCTTCGAGTACCTTCTGCTTCGAGCTTCAAGCTTCCAGATTTGGGATTACAGGTTGTATGTTGCAGATTACAGTTTATAGGTTACAGGTTACAGGGACAGGTACAGGTACAGGTACAGGTGATTCACACAGGTACAGGTAGCTGGAGTACAGTGATATACTAGCATTGGTGTCACTTGCAATTGTTGTGGGTATGCATCACTTGGCGCATGTTTGAGCGCATTTTCTATTGGATTGTACATTACTTGTGGAAACTACCATGGTACGCCTTTGTGGAGCCATATATGGTTTTATTTGGCAGTCCCAGCCATTTCTGAGACTTGGTCTGGAAGATAGTCATTTCTGGGACTTGACTATACGCGATTTGCATTAGCCTTCGTGTGAGGGTCGATAGCGTGAGGTTTTTATTGAGCTGGGGGATTCTCAAATGTAGAGATCCTTTCAGTGATACAGGTAGCTAGAGCACCCTTTTTGTGACCTCGCCATAGGCTATATACTAGTGAGTCCTACTTGATGCTCGGGTTCTATTGTTGACAGTTTATGCATACATATACAGTCTATATTTTGGGTTCCTATTGCTCTATTTCTGGGGAAACTTTGCCAAAATTTTTCCAAGTTATGATGGCTGGTTTTTTGGTCTTTTGAGCCATTTATGCTGTTATGCTGCTAAAATTTTGGCAAAATCAGAGGTTAAGTCAGGTGTGCCTTCTTGGGAGCTTCATGGTTGGCTTTAATGGATTATCAAAATGGCCCTCAGTTCACTCCTTTTCATTTAACTCAAAGAATCTAGATTAATGTTCATGTGTCCAGGAAGATCTTTTTCCAGTAGCGCATAGTCTTTATGTTTGGGCCAAGAAGATTGAGAGAGATCCTGGAATGTCCTTTGCCTGTTGTCATTCCGATGATTAACTATGAAAACTCATTTGATGTGCATGTGTTTGTCCTTATCTAAAGCTGAGCTCCATTGAAGTTTCTGGGGATTGGTTAGTGAAAAGTTTTGGGTTCTTGCACGTGTGTTCGAAGGGGTTCTCAAAGCATTATAACTTGGGTAGCCATGGCTTTCTCTTATCCGGAGTTTCATGGAAGAAGTGATGAAGATGTGGAAGAATTTTTGGAAAAGATGGAGGTTGTCTGCATTAGCAACCAGATTCATGACCCTACGCAGATGTTACGCCTTCTCCAAATTTGTTTGAAGAGTGATGCACGAGTTTGGTCTAAAGCATTTGAAGAGGAGTTGCGTGTGGCTGATCCACCTGTAAGGTTGAGTTGGGACAATCTACGACATGGGTTGGAAGTGGAGTTTATGAAGATAGAAGATCCTGACAAAGTGTGGCAAGAAGTGCAGGCTTTGGTGCAAAAGGAAGGTGAGCCAGTAGATGCGTACATACGTAAGTTTTCATTGGCATGGGAGCGAATGTGCAAGGCCTTAGCACCATAGGTACCCCCGCCTGACATGATGAAGAAGGACAGGTTCTTGGCTGGTCTTTGGGAGAATATGCATTGGAGAGTGGAGCTAAAGAAGCCTAGGACATATGAAGATGCACTAGAGGTAGCAAGGAACAAAGAGTGGAAGCTGAAGAAAATGAGCCAATTAGGGGTGGAGTCTTTGCCAATGAGGTCTGAATTTCAGCCTATGGACTCTGTACAAGGTCGCATGCCAGGGGTTCATCACGAACCAGTGGTTCCTGTTACTACTCAGGTTATGCCAGCAGTGGTCACTACAGCAGTGCAAGATGATGGGCTAATGCAAGACATGAGTAAAATGGTAGATTTAATGAAGAATCTCAGCCTAAACATGCTAGGTCAAGTGGGAAATAATCGAGGTCGAGGGAGGTTTGCAAATCAGCCACGAGGTGAAGAAAGGCCTAGGAACAGTGTTGGACAAAGCAATGGTAGGTTTTGGAGGCAGATGCCCACATGTTACAATTGTGGAGAGTTGGGTCACATCAGCCCGCAATGTGATAAGCCACCAAGGATGGGGGGGAGACATGTATCCATTGCCAAAACAGGTGCTAACTAGGTCGCATGATTATGGCATCGAAATTAAGGGAGATGAAGGAACTAGTGGATTAACCCAGGAGGAAAAGGGAAAGACAAAAGTGTTAAGTGTGGTTACCTTAGAGAAGGCATCAAAGCTAGAGGATACATAAGTGATGCCTATTGGGAAGAGGACGACAGAGGACAAGGAAGGAAGAAGTGCCCCAGGTCCTAGTAAGAAGAAGGGAAAGAGTCATGAAGGTGAGGATGTCAAGGCCAAGAGGAAAAGGAGAGCTCGTCGAAAGTTTCATGTTTCAGATTTTCCACTAGGGGATGGGCAATTAAGCTATGACTTGAAGGAGGATCTGACAAGCAAGAAGGCAGATGTTACTTTTGCGCAACTTATAGTGATGGTGCCTAAGCTAAAGTGACAGTGGAAGAGGATGGTTAACCCAATGGAGAAAGAGCCAGAGAGAGGCTCAATGAAGGTGTTGGCAATGGATGAGTTACCAGACATTTTCCCAATAGTAGATGTGTGTCATAAAAGGAAAAATTTGGGACAAGGTTATGTGGATGGTGGAGCCCAAATATGTGTCATTACACACTCATGCGTTGAGAAGATGGGTCTTATAGTGTCTGGGGTGTCAGGTTTCCGGATCAGATTGGAAAACCATCAGAAAGTAAAATGTTTGGGTGTTGTAAAGAGCTTAGAAGTGGAAGCATATGATGCAAAGGCAGTGGTTGATTTTCATGTGATACCAGCAGGGTTGGGAGCATATCCTATTATACTGGGTAGACCATGGTTACGTGCAGTGGGAGCTGTTCAACATTGGGGACATGGTACGATTAGCCTCTATGGAAAGACAGGTACCAAGAAGCTTTATAATATGGACACAAGGAAACGATTAGAGGAGCTTTATGAAGATGAGGATGAGTCTAGTGATGAAGACTCTTCCACGGTGATAGATGAGGACAGTGATAGCACTACCAGCAGTGATGAGGATGCTGATGTTGCATTTCTTTTGATGGACAAAGAAATCCAGGACTTTGGTTTAGTTGCATTTGCGAATGAGGTTGAAGATGAAAGTGAAGGGCCTTATGAAGTGATTGAAGGGATGATGCAAACCAAGGTTGAGTTGTCAAAGAAGCACGAATTGATGACACAAATGATTAGTGGAGACCTCTCAGCTATGGAGAAGGATATATATTTGCACATGCTGGCTAGTTTTCCTGATTTGTTCATTACTTCATATGAAGAGATCAGAGGGTTCAAGGGCGAAGAGATGCATATAGAGCTGAAAGAAGGTGCTAAGCCAGAACGGCAAAGGCTAAGAAGGATGGGTCAAGAGCAAATAGAAGCTTTGCGGGAAGAGGTGGACAAGTTATTGAAGGCAGGGCTCATAGTCCCTGTGGAGACCACAGAATGGGTGAGTCCAGTTGTAGTCAGTCCAAAGAAGGATGGGAAGTGGAGAATTTGTGTAGATTTTAAACCCTTAAATGCAGCCACTAAGAAGAACCCATATCCTCTTCCATTCATCGATCAGATCTTGGATTCAGTGGCAGGTTATGAGAGGTACAATGTGTGTGATGGTTTTTCAGGCTATTTTCAATTGAAGATTGCTCTTAAAGACCGCACAAAGACAACTTTTATTACGCCATGGGGCTGCTATTTCTACACAGTATTGCCATTTGGGTTGTCAAATGTACCTTCCTTCTATCAAGAGAGAGCAAATTGGGTGTTGGAACCATTCATTGGTAGTTGTGTTAAAGCTTTTATGGATGACTTCTGTGTTTATAGCAGTAGGGCTGAACACCATGAGAAGCTGCAAATGGTATTGGCTCGATATGATGAATGTGGAGGAAAACTAAATCCAAAGAAATGTCATCTAGCATAGCCAAGGGTGAAGTTATTGGGCCATATGGTGTCAAAAAATGGCATTGAGGCTGATCCAGAAAAGGTTAAGTCTATTATTCTTCTTCCATCACCTACGAGTACGAAGCAATTGGCAAATTTTATACAGAAAGTGAAGTACATGGCATGGTTTATTCCATTGTCTTCGTAGCTTCTTTATCCATTACAGCAAGTGTAAATGCATGATCCATTGCAATGGGATGACAAGTGTGAAGAAGTGTTTCAAGAGGTGAAAGAGGTGTTAGGGGGGTTGTCAGCCATGCAGGCTCTTGATTGGGAGAAAGTGTTTTATGTAAATCCATCAGTAGGGGATGATGCCATTGGAGCCATGCTATTGCAAAAGGGGAAGGGCAGCCATTATATGAGGCCAGTGTATTGTGCAAGCCGAGTGAAGTTGGTAGCGGAGAGAAAGTTCTCGGAAGTAGAGCTAGTGATGGCCAGTGTAATATTTGCTTGTCGACGATTTCATCATTACTTGCTACCACGGCCTTTTGTTTTCTTGACGAGTTATGCCTTTTTGCCACAGTTAATTAATGGTACTAACATGTCAAATGTGGTGAAGAAATGGGTAATTGAGCTGCAAGAGTTTGAGTTCTCTTTTCTAGCGGAAGATAGTACAAGGGCTACCCTAGATGATTTGTTGACCTACAAGGAAAATCCCCTTATTGTTAAGGAAGAGGTGGTGAGAAAGGTAGTTGAAGAAGTGCCACAGATCAGCAATGCACATGTGTTGTTCTTTGATGGTTCATACAGAAAGAGCCATGATGCAGCTTCAGGGGGTATAGCACTTTATGATCCAGAGGGGAAGCTAGTATGCAAGAGAGGGTTCAAATTGGATGCTCATAGTAACAATGAGGCTGAATATGCTACTCTGGAAGCCGGATTACACATTTGTTTGAAGCATGGGGTTCGAAGGTTGAGCATAAAAGGTGATGCCTTGTTAGTGGTGAAGCAAGTGCTGGGTGTGTGGAAGAGCAAGAACACCTCATTGAAGGAAATGTGCTTCAGAATTAAAGGCCTGTTAAAAAAGTTCAAAGCATGGATCATCAGACACATTGAACGTGCTCTAAATGGAGAGGCACATGAAGCAGCTCAAGGCATGATTGGGGAGCTATTTGTGTTGATGACCACTTTACCTCTTTATCATGGCCGGTAAAGTTTGGCTCAAGAAGAGGAGTTTTTGCTAACAGGAATCATTCCAAAGGAGATTCAGAAGTCTACGAAGTATGGCTTTGTGAGTAGAGCATACAGGTACAAATTGATTGGTGATGTCTTATACATGAAAGGGGCTGATCTCGTGTTGAGACGTGTACCTTGGCGGGAGGAGCTTTACAGAGTGTTGGAAGAGAATCATGAAGGCGCATGTGGTGGTCATTTTGCTCTAAAGATCACCTTGCATAAGATTTTGCAAGAGGGGTATGTATGGCCTAGTTTGCACAAGGATGTTCACCATTGGTGTAGGTCTTGCAATAGGTGTCAAGCATTTGGGAAGAGAGTGTTGAAGCCAGAGCTACGAAAAACCATTATGGCGTTTGATGTGTTTGAAAAGTGGGGGATTGATGCAATAGGCCCGTTACCTATCACAAGCAGGGGCAAAAGCTATATCTTGACGGCAGTGGACTATCTCTCTAGATGGGCAGAGGCTATAACAGTAAAACAGATCACCGCAAAGAATGTGGCAAAATTTGTGTATGATGAAATATGTTGCAAGTTTGGGGTGCCATTAGAGCTACTTTCAGATAAAGGGCCAGGATTTAGAGCTAAACTGCTAGACTTCTTATGCACAAAGATGAAGATTAGGCACCAGCATACCACTCCTTATTACCCGCAGTGTAATGGCTTAAATGAAAGATACAATGGTGAGTTGGTACAAATTCTTTCTAAAGTGACACAGCACCAAGGAAAGAATTGGGATTTGGAATTGCCTAGTGCATTATGGGCTTACCGTACTTCGGTGAAGACAGGTACAAGGTTTACTCCATTTCATTTGGTGTATGGAAAGGAAGCACTATTGCCTGTGGAGGTAGAGTTGCATGCGGTCAAGATGTTAGAGAAGTTGCTTGGGCCGCCTAGTGATGCATTCAAAGAGAGGCTCTTGCAGTTACAAGAGGTCCAGTTGGATAGGATGAGCGCATTGGAGCATTATGGGCAGATGCAGGATAAGGCTTTGGCAAAGATAAATGAAAAGGTCAAAAGTAAGGGTATCAAGAAACATGACTTGGTTTTGCGCTACAACAGGAAGCTGGACAACACCTTCCAAAAGAAGTTTCAAATTAAGTGGGAAGGCCCTTTCAAGGTAGTGGAGTGTTTTCCAAATGGCACATATCAGCTGGCTAACCTGGATGGTGTTCTACATAAGTCAAGGGTAAATGGATTGCGTCTTAAATTGTATCATGCTAGATTGATGATGGTGGAGCAAGATGAGTTGTCTGTGGATCAAGTAGTGTTGGTGAGGGATGAGGAGACCTGTGATGCGGCGAGTCTCATATCTCTCTTTGCTGCTGCTGATCATGAATGATCTAGCAGGCTAGGGGATGGGCAAATTATGTTAGGAGTTTTTTGGAGCAAGGGATTGTGCATATGTATATATACATGCATGATGCATCAAATAAAGAATTGCCCATTTTTCAGATCCAGGTGGTTACGTGGGGCCCACATGTGTACAGGTAGGACAGGGTGTACATAGTGCATCGATTTTCACTATTACCAGTACCACTGTGTCTTCTCTACAATAAGGAGTTGGTAGAGCGTAAAACTTCTCGAGGAAGCTATCCGCGGGCCGACGACATGAGGTAAGCAGGTGCGTCAGATGGCAACGAGTGGCGTCAGGAGGTCGAACGAGGTCAATACTTGCACGCGGAGAAGTATGGACACGACGTGGGTGTTTTCTTGTGATACTTATGCAGAAAGGTCATCATGAGGACCACTTTTTGGGGCCACTTCACGTGGTTGTGGGATGCATTATTTGGAAAAACTGAGTGCCAGGTGTGCGGATGATGCAAAAAGGTGACAACTATGCACTGCGAGGTCAGTTTTTGGCCTGTTCGAGGTCCGTTTGAGGTCATCTAAAAGGCCACGAGTGCCCAACTAATAAAGCTAAGTGTGGGAACTGAAAAAATAGAGAGAAGACCAGAAAAAAACGTGGAGAAGAGAGGAGGAACAGCCGCAAGTGTGTTTTTATTGTTTTTGGAGCATTTTTTGGCCCTAAACTGCTCATCCGAGGTCGGATTTGAGCACTTTGAAATTGTAGACTGGGGTTTTGGGCCGTTCCGGACACAATGGCGCTGTCCATTTTGCCAAATTCCTCATAGATTTTTTGTTTTTTTTCTATGTAATCTTCTCCGATGAGTGAAGCCTCTGCTTAACTTTGTGGTTGTATCTGGTGTATTTCCTCAATACTGTGTAAACTATTTGCCCCATTGGTGTTGGGCTGAGCTTCATTAAGTCTAAAAAAGAGCAATTGGCCTCCTTTGAGCTGAATTAAGAGTGTGTGTGTGAGTGTGTATGTGTGAGTGTTGAGTGGGCAAGTGGGAAATCTCTCTCTTCTCACTCCGTTTGTGTGTTTCCTGTCTCGACCAAGCTGGTTGTGTAAGCCGAGTGGTGCCCCATAATGTGTGTGTGTATCATCCCAAGAGTGTGTGTCGGGTCATTATAGAGGCGTTGTGTGTGTTTCCATCCCGCTCACAGCGTCGACTACGGTAATTACCTACAACTACTCCTAGCTAAAAGGCTAGGAGTAGTCAAACGCGTCGCCATCACCCCATAGGTGCTGAGCGACGAAGAAAAAGTAGAGCCTATGAAAGGCGATGACCTCATGTGGATGTGCCGACTCATCAACACCAGCACGGTAAGACTGTAAGTAAGTGCTCTCCCTCAGTGCATCAACATGGAAAACGGACCAATAACCTTCCTGTTTAGGTTTCTGCAACAGATACATGTGAATATTTATGTAGATAGGAAAATATTCTACCAACAAAAGGTTGTGTATCTGTTTGGTGTCGCGGTGCTAGGAGAAATCCTTAGTTCCCCAAATCCTATCATTCTCCCCGTACTGGATTATCACCACTCTTTCAATGTTTCCATTTTATCCTGTTTTAAATCCATCCACCCAACCCTGTAAAAAGTCGTTATGCACCACTAAGTCATTTGTGATTTTTTTATTGTTTTCTTTTTAAAGTTTGTAATTTCCTGTTCATTGAGTTACTACCATGTTAAGTGTCTCTTTCCCCACATTCAGTGAAGATAAGGGAGAAGACATCACCACCGATTTTCTTGATGACTTTGACATCGCTTGTGTGGTTTCCAACAGGAAAATAGAGCCATGATTAGGTATGCTCAACCTTGTGAAGCATCACCATGAGCAAATAGTACACTTCAAGTTTCTTATTATGAGGAACCGAATGAGCCTTATGTAACAGAACTTGAATTACAAATGTACGCAGATGAAGCCTATCAACCGTGGGGAAATAGCGAGGGTATGGCACCACCAACGTATGTAGCACAACCTTCGAGAGATCAATATTTGGTGGACGAAAGAACGCTAATGTTCATTGCGAACCATAACTACAAACCAAGAGGATATCCTAATAGGGCAGTACAACCTATGGGACCACCTCCTCAAAATCAACCACCAATTGGACAGTGCTATAACTGTGGAAGTACATATCATTGGGAGCGTAGCTACCCTTTCAAAGGCGAAAGAGTGAAAATTTTTGGGTTTTGTGACAAATGTGGTGTGAATCACATATTGCCAGATTGCCCAAGGAATCCGAACAACAAGGGAAAAGAAATTATAAATATTGTGGGGGTGTTACCAAGTGCAAGCAGTGGATCAGAAACCGATCCCATGATTCAAATCAATGCGATAACCAGAGCCCAAGCCAAGGACTTAGAGAAAAACAAGCCATTGGAAGAAAAGGTCGAGTTGCCAATATCCACAGAAAATGAGAGTTTATCTGTGAGAACCCAGCAAAAATCCTGGAAGGAAAAACGCAACAGAATGAAAACAAGAAGGTTGAAAACCCAAATTGCCATGCAAAAAGAATTACATGAAACGAAAGAGCAACTGAAACAAGAGAGAGATAGTAAAATTGCTGAGGATAACAACAAGCCGAGGAAAGCATCCTCAAAAGGATCAGTCTTGGTTGAAAAAGTGCTAGAGCCTTTAGATGCTCGATTACAAGCATACGAAGCAAGGCTAAAAACAAACCAAACCTTAGAGCAGAGATGGTTGACTTATCCTCAACCAGAAGTGGAAACGAAGCATGTGGAAATGTATAAACACCTCATTGAAACAGCCCAGGCAGTGATGGAACCTAAGGCGGTTAGAATCCCAGAACAAGAAGTGCTAATTCAAAAAGAGAAAGAAAAATTAAAAATCGATGAACCAGAACAAGTGAACGGACCTAGGCCTGAAACTATATTGTCATTGGATCACCGAGTGGTGCCGAACACCATTGATGACGCTAAGTCAATGACTATAATGCTAATTCCAGAAGTTGAAGAACCATGGCCACAACACTTGTGGGAAACCATTAGAAATAGAAAGAACAGAAGTGCGACGTTACAGTCTGCTCCAATTCCTGAGATTAACTTGGACAACGGATTTTATCCAGGAGATATACAATCGCTGTATGGAGATGCGGGAATGGAGGTTTTGATGGAAAGCAAAGCTCAATCCTTGAAAACCCTGCCTTCATTTATAGGTGAACACGAGGCACAATCGGAGATAAGGTTAGTTCCACCCCAGATGAGAACTATTCCACAAATGATTGACTCAAAAATTATTCAAGAGATGCTGTCGACACCTATAACATGCACAATCACACTGTCAGAACTCTTGAGAGTCAGACCACACTTATGGGAAGACATGGGGAAACATTTGGAAAACAAAGGAGTAAAGATTCCTCTTCAGACAAATCCTACGGGAGAAGAAAACAAATGGGAAGGTCAACCCAAAGCCCAACCAGTTCCCATAAACAAGGTTGGAGATTACTGTGAAGGTGAGGAAGGTAATACAGCCTTACCTGTTGAATATCAGGATATAAAAACGATAGCTATCCTAGACAGTGGAGCGGGAGTTGCGATTGCTACAAAGCAAATCTGGGAGAAATGGGGCCGTCCACCTCTAAGAAAGATGAGCATGAAACTCTAACTCGCAGATGGGTATGAAGAGAGACCATTGGGAATCATGGACCAAATAGTTGTAACTTCGTGTGGAATTAACTATGAGCACACCTTTGATGTGGTGGATTTCGGAAAAACGAACAACTTCGACATTATTTTGGGGCGACCTTTTATGCGTCAACTCAAAATGATACAAGATTGGGGGTACTACCAAATTTACCTAAGGCACGAAGAGCTAATAACGAAAATCAACATGAAGGATCACAACTATAGAGACGTTGTCATGCTGTGGCACGTCTATGCCAAGAAAGCATGCTCAATGACTAACTCAAACGGTTTTAGATACATGGGCAACTGCCAGTGTCATGGGTTTGGATGCATGTCCTTACATATGCAATAACATTTGCTTATGTGCTTAATGTAGGCAGTTACCAAGGTCTACCAGAAGTGGGCCAAACACTTTTTGTGGATATGGGCACACTGACTATGGTGTGGCTCCGAGACTAGAGTGCTACACTTAAAAAGTTAATCAGTCTTAGCGTATGAAAAGATTATTGTAAGGCAGTAAGATTGATCTAGGATATGCCATCTTTTGAATATTCCACAATTGGGTATATCCACTTTGGTGCTTATCATAAAAAGAGCAGATGTCAATGTGGGAAGATGGGACCTTTGAACGGGCAATATAGCCAGATAAAAGCAATTGAAATCTTATGTTTAGATGGCAAATATTATGCAAAGACTGGCATAGCAGAGAAGGCAGTAAACATCAAAGCCATGAGAACATACAAAGGAGGCATGCCAATAATGAGCAAGGTGGGAACAAGCCGCAATATTGAGCAAACTAACTAATAGAAATTTAAACAAATGAAAGGAGGAGGCCTGCTGAAGCTGGATTGGGTGGTGGGAATGGAAACCCACGTGAACAGAAGGGGGCGAGTTCGGAAAGAAAGCCAGAGGATAGGGGCGGCCTTGCGGTGATTTTGGATGGAGGGGGGGGTGTGTGGAAAATTCGGGGATGGACTACTTGCATCTGGGAGGGCAGCAATGGGGGAGGTTTTGATCCTTCCTGTGCACCATCTTGTCGTGCTTCTTCTCCTTGCAGACTGCTTCTGCTGATCTTGTGAAGCCTCTACACAAATGCCAACATCCACCGTGATAGTGGCCCTTTCATTGGCCTCCACTTCTACAAGTCTGCATCTGTCAAGAATAGAGGGGAAATGGCAGCTGCTCCTTTTGGGAGGCACTTGCTTGTCTGGCGAGTACTTGTGAGAAGCATGAGGAGCTGAACATAAAAGGCCAGATATTTAAGCTATGGAAACCAAGCAAGAGTGAAGTTTCATTCAGAGAGCTTAGTACACCCAATCTAGTACATTCCGCATGTTCAAGGATCAATGGGCCTCCATCAAGATTTGTATATTTTAGCTGTTGTATATATCTGCTACTCTCTTTATTCTGAGCTACGAACTCCCATAGCCAAGGACCTCATGTCTTCTCGGCTAGCGTGCCCAACTTATCGACATTTCTAATGAACCCGACGCGGAAGAGCTGGGGTGGGAGCGATGCCGACTACAGTAGGAGATAGTGTTTTGGATCAGATTGAAGCAATTTTGGCATATGGGGTGGACAGTGACTCAATAGCCAAAGGGAAGATTATACAGATGCTTCAACAAGTTTTGAGTCGAATGCATGAGCAGGTAGCACGACTTGAAGAGGAGCAGATTGAGGAAGCAATGAATATAGCTATGCAGCTTGTGTATGATGAGAGGAACTTGTTCAATGGGTATGACGTATTTGGATATCTCAAGGTCTATGTGCAAGAGATGGGATGTCACAATGTTTTAGAAAGTAAGATGATTGAAGTGTTTGAGAAATTGGTGGTGCCAGAAATGAGTGTCTATGTTCGAGAGATTCAGGTAAAACATGGGCAAAGCTGGGATGACTTTCAAGCAGCTCTCAAACATGAGAATTTGCATGAGATTTTGGAGCAAGATCTCCAGTTTCAATAACATGATTCAAGGAGATTTTTTGATGTCTTGGAGAAGATTCACGGTGCCATCCCAGATGCTCGACTTAATGAGCTGATTGTTGAAAGTTTACAGGTCTCACTAGAGCATACAAATCATAAACCTTTTCTGCAAACAGTTGACACTACAATAGATAAGTGTGAACGACAACAGAATAAGCAGGTGCAATCACTAGATGAGGGCATACCTGATGACATATATGGGAAGCCATATAATGTAGACATGGTTGACATCAACCAGGGTATCTATGAGTACAGGAACATGCAAGTTGCCGAGGATGTTGGAAAGCCTGTGTTCAAAGTTCCTGAGCTATGCCAAGGTAGCTTGCAAAACCAAGCTAAAGAGGGTTTGAATCATCAGGGTATACCAAATGCAGTATATGAGTTGGATATACAATTTATAAGCTTTCTGGCCAAATGAATGCAAGTTAATAGATGCCAGGTTACTGTGTATGCCTTTTGATGCAATAGGAACCAGTGAGGGTTATGAGGTAAAGAAGATACTTCTGATACCTTTTGATCCAGGTGGAATCCAAAGCCAAGATAAGAGCCCTAAAAGATACGACAATTGGTCAATTACTGGGCTGATTTTGGGGATGTTGAAAGTTTATGCAGGGTTGTTTGAGGTGGATGCCTTTATTGGCAGCTCCCTTGTTGATATGTTTGTTAAGTGTGGTCCACTTTTGCATGCATGGAAAGTGTTTTTCAGTATTCAGATTCAAAATGTGGCTCAACGGAATGCACTCATAGTTGTATTTGTGAAGTGTGGTCATGGTGGGAACGCATTTCAGATTTTCAAGAAAATGCCTATGAGGGGCATCTCTTCAAATGTTGTAACCTTCACTTATGTTCTGAAAGCTTCTGGCAGCATCAAAATGCTAGAACAGGGACATGAAGTTCATGATTATGTATTGAAATTTGATTTACTCGATCATGATATGATTGTGGGCACTACTCTGGTGGATATGTACACCAACTCACTTGAAGAAGCACAAAAAGTCTTTAACAGGATTGGAGATCAAAATGTGGTATCATGGACTGATTTGATTGGAGGATATGCAAAGCTTGGGCAGTGTAAGGAGGCTTGCCTGGGAGGCCTTACTTGTGGTCTCGTGAAGGTGGAGATCTTCTCAGTCCCATTGCGAGAGCTCCCTACCTGCCTCCACATTATCTCATGGAGTCGTGGACACTTGGACTCCCCTCACATCCACGCTGATGGAGAGCAAACAAATGAGTTCAAAATGTGATGCCGTATAAACTCAAATGTGTAGCGTACAATGGACCAAAATAATGGATGCAAAACTGGAAAAAAAAAAGGCACTCTTTCCAACTTCAGGTTTTTCTGTTGCCAACAGAGCCTATTTGTGATGAGCATCCTTTGCTCCAAAGAGGGTAACAAGGCAGGATGGTGACTGCAGATGATGGGAAAGATGACTACAAAGCATCTCTGTGCAGTAGTAATCACTTGAATATAGATGCTTCTGCTTTCATAACCTCATTAAGGGCTTGCGCCAACAAGAAAGATCTATACATGGGCATCAGGCTACATGCGGACGTCATAAAAAGAGGCTTGCTTGAAGCAAGCTCCTCCGTAGCTAACTCCCTTGTCAGTATGTATGCAAAATGTGCTGCTCTAGTATAAGCTCAACATATTCTTCAGGAACTTCCCGTTCGGACTACCGTTTCCTGGTCTGCGTTAATTGAGGGGATATGCACACCATGGCCAAGGTGAGGAAGCATTGAATTTTCTTGATCTCATGCAATGTGGGGCTCTCTTCCCAAATGCTGTAACTTTTGCTTGCATCTTGAGAGCATGTGGTAGTGTAGGAGCCTCAGTGAAGGGTCGAGCAATCCACGCTTAGATTGTGGAAAGCGGTTTTAGCAGACAGTATTCTTGTCACTGCATTGTTAGATATGCACAGTAAATGTGGCATGCTCGGAAGAGCACTAGAAGTGTTTGAGGAAATGCTAGTTCAAGATATAGTAGCCTGGGATGGGCTGATTGCAGGGTACGCTCAACTTGGAAATGATGAGTAAGCCATTAAGTTACTTTCAACAGAGGGCATTCCACTGATGCATTGACACTTGCTTGCTGTTTGAAAGCTTGTGTCAATATTTGAGCTGCTTGTAAGTACAGGAATAGAAGAAGGTTTCTCGTCGTCTCCTTTGGGAACCCGCCTGAATGTATATGCAATTGGAATGTGCTCAGTCTTGATGAAAAGAGAAATAGATCAAACGGTCGACAATTTTCTGAGATGCAATTCAAATCTATGGCAAATTTCACAGAGTTAATGATCCTGTTTGTGGAATCATATGATACTCATAAATGCATGGTTGTAAAAGGGTAGAACTGCCATTTTTGCTTTGGGTAGCTTTTGGTGCAATGAGGCTATCTTTGGGTGCCTGAATGGTGCTCTCAGAACTAATACTGGATACACCAGTGGCTCTTAAGCCAATCCAGAGTAACGTAACATTTTGTGACCAGGCAAAAGCTGTAGAGATTAAATTCAGGCCCGATCTGATTACATATGAGCAACTACTAGATGTATTTTGGTCAAGTCATGATCCTACGCAAATAGGGATTTTTGGGTAAAAGCCTCGTGTTAAGTAGCATTATTAATATGTATGCTACTTGTGGTATGCTTGACAAAGGATATCGAGTGTTTGAGCAACTTCCTTTTTTGAGATGTCCTTTCATGGAACATTTTGATTTTGAAGTATGCTGACCTTGGATATGGTGAAGAGGATCTGAAATTTGATGAGCAGATGCAAGACCATGGTGTTTTTCTAGATGTTTTGAGTTCATGAACCTTTGCACAGGCATCAAAGAAACAAAGGCTGAGGATAGTGAGAATGCTTGATCCGACGCGGTTGGCACATACCGGAGGATGTGCAGGTTCAGAGGGGGTGGATGTCATGCTGTGGCACGTCTATGCCGAGAAAGCATGCTCAGTGACTAACTCAAACGGTTTTAGATACATGGGCAACTGCCAGTGTCATGGGTTTGGATGCATGTCCTTACATATGCAATAACATTTGCTTATGTGCTTAATTTAGGCAGTTACCAAGGTCTACCAGAAGTGGGCCAAACACTTTTTGTGGATATCGGCACTGCTGACTATGGTGTGGCTCCGAGAATAGAGTGCTACACTTAAAATGTTAATCAGTCTTAGCGTATGAAAAGATTATTGTAAGGCAGTAAGATTGATCTAGGATATGCCATCTTTTGAATATTCCACAATTGGGTATATCCACTTTGGTGCTTATCATAAAAAGAGCAGATGTCAATGTGGGAAGATGGGACCTTTGAACGGGCAATATAGCCTAATCACCACCTCCTCCCTCGCCTAAATCACCTCCTCCACCATCGCCGAAATCTCCTCCTCCTCCTCCTTCGCCATCAAACAAAAAACCGCCACCTCCTCCTCCTTCAACCTCACAAAAGGAGTTTATACCTCCTACGAAAGCAATCGGATACCACAAATTCTGCCAGGCTGTTGTTGGTTTTGATTACAGGCAAACTTTAAAGGAATTAGAAAGACAGTTCCAGTGCCAGCACGTTGTGCTGAGAGAAAAGGAAAAGTAGGTACAGGAGGCCCAACAAAAGCAAGCATCTGGGCAAGAGGAGTTAGAGAGCCTGAGGGCACAACTGGAGCTCACGACGAGGGAAAGAGACATTGAGCGACAACAGGCTTAGTCTCTGATCAGAGATTTGGTGGACGTCAGGACAGATTTGACCACCAAAGAAAAAGAATGCCAAGAATTGACGGCAAGAGTACAGAAAGCAACGGAGCAGCTTGCTTACAAAAGCGCAAGGTTTCAGAGAGTTAACAATTCATACAACACTGTCAAAAGTACTCTGACAACCTTGATGGCAAACCAGGAACCTACTGGAGCATTGGTCTCCACATCAGACAATGCCACAGCAGTGAAAAAAATAGTGGCACTGAAACCAGAGCTAGAGCAAGAAAAGCTTCAAAGACAGCTGCTCTTATCAGGAATGATGGCCCAGACAGTGGCAAATGAGCAAAAGATAAAAGAATTGGAACAGCAACTCGCACAAGCAAGCACTGAATTAGAGACTCAGAAGCAGATCGGTGACAAACTGCTAAAGGAAAAACAACAAATCAGAGCAGACAAAGCCCAGAGTCAACCGCAATTGCTGCCCAGACAACAAGTGCTTGATTTTCCTGAAACATCACACCAAGGGGAACAAGAGCAAGAATTTGCAGAGCCAAATATGGATACTAGAGATGAGCTCACTGAGAGCATTAAGGACATGCCAAAGGGACTAGCAAAGGATTACATGCTCTATGAAAAGAAGATAATGGAGTCAGTAGCCCTGGCCTACTTACAGCCAGAAGAGCAGGTGGAAGGGTTTGGCCATGAGTACCTACCACTTCCTCTGATATTCCATGAAGCAATTCTGTGGAAGGAAAAGATGCGGCCAACCCTATCACGAAACAAAGATGGGGGTTACGAAGGCATTGCACTGACAACGGAATAAGCCAAGATACTTGTCAACGACCACCCAAAGTGGAGGCAGAAGTGGTTGGACAGACGGCCACAGGATGTAACTAACTACCACAATGATCCTCAACATATACAAATAGATCCTACTTTCTGCCCAGTCCCTTGAAGATGCACATGGAGGGATTTTTCCACATGGAAAGGCTCTAGGCAGCAAAAGCTGAACTACCTAGTCTTGACAGCGTAGCAGCCTCCTACAGTAGCCTACCTGGTCAACAAATTGAATTCGACAGTCACCTTGCTGCGGGATGTCCCCGACGTGGCTTGTCAAATGCTAGGAAAGATAGTCTGGATGATCATCACCTGCATCCAGGTGTTTAAAGACACTGAACGCGACGATCATCCGTGGAATCTGTTCTTGGAAGGGCACAGAGGGATCTGCTGGAATCTCCAAGATTTGCCGCCACGACACATTTTGATGGCAATGTACTCCAGGCTAATGTACCTACCTTCACACTACTTGCAAACATTCGAAGAGGCCTTTGTCACAAGGTTCTTTGAAATCGACTCAAGGATCTTCCATCCTATGGCGAAGGAACTCAAGGCACAGTACGTAGCATACCAACACACATTAAGTGAAAATCCTTTCAGACAGCATAAAGAAGCCTTGGAATCTGTCCTTCGAACAAGAAGCTTTTCAGCAACACTTGCTTCATTGGAGCCACATCAACGGCCAAAGCACTGAACATGCACGAGGGCGTGCAAGGATAAGGAAGGGGGGAGTGTTTGGCGGACAAAGCGACAAGCGGCCGTTTACAGAGAAGGGTCATATTTTTATGAGAAACCTTTGTAAAATTATTTTGTAAGAGAGCATCTCTAAGCCGAGAACTTGTCAAAGGATTTATGATTATTCTTCTAGGAGCATTTGTATATTAGAGAGCCAGTTAGAAGTTTAGGAGCTTTTGGCTGGACAAGCCATTTGTAAAGACCTAAACTATAAAGGTCATTTTTTGTAAGTTTAAACATTATCTTTTTGATGAGAAACTGAGAAGACAGCGTACATTTGAGAGCTCCTTCTTACTCCAACTTGTAATCTTTGCCATTGTGGCTACGGTAATCCAAATCCTGATTCGTTTATTGCATTGTGTTCCTCTTACTTTGCTCTTTCATTCAAGCGTAATCATTCAAGATTTGGTGTAGGTTTTTAACTACGAGTTTGAGACCTTAAATCACTGTTTTGAGTGTCTATATGCGTATTTTATGATGTTTTGACCTTAGGAGAGGCTTTAGGGACTCTAAAACGACCCATTAGAATCACCTGTTTGCTGTTTTTGCTGACTTTGGGACGAACAATCACGATCTTCGTACCTCCCCAGAATGCTGTGACAGTGATAGGATACAATCTTGATATTCCCCTGTAGCTTACCTTCAAGTTTTGTGCGATTCCGAATAGATTTGCATGGTAAACGGGCGTGACGACTGTAGAGCTGTGTAGAAGGACATAGTCAGATTACTTGGCGATAGTGCGTTTGATTTGCTTGTAGAGTTAGTAGATGCATCTCATTGAGTTCACTTCAATCCTACGAGTTCACTTCATTAGGATTGACACCCTAGTGAGTTTCCATGCCTCATCCTGTTCGCTTCCCTTGTATTGATAAATATGTTGATGCTTGAGAGCTATGCTATGGACGTCCGTCGCAGCGACCCACAAACATGGTTGATCTCTATGCATGCAAGCATAAAAGGAGGAATCATGATGAGGAATATAGCAATCGGCTTCAAAACTGGGTGCTCTTTTTGGTGTCATAATTTTCAGCCATACATAATGTTTGAGCTTGTCATCTTTCACAATTGATACAAAATCTTCCAATCCTTTCTTAACCATACATGCTAGCCCTCCTTGCCCTCTTGATTGCTTGAGATTATTTGACCACATCAATGAATGTACATTGTAATCCTCCAACCCATTGATCCTTTGTGTATCATACTCCCAAGTTTCAACAAGAAGTACAACATCGGCTTTGCTTGTTATTTCGTCAATGCAAACGCCCGCATTCCATGGATATCCATTAGAATTCCAAACGCATATTTTCAATTGTAACTCGGTCTCATAGGTCACGCATCCCTATTTTCTTGAGGGACTTGCCTCCTCCTTGGGGCACATTTTATTTGTAAGATATCTCCTTGTTTTTCTTATTGTTTTCCTCATATGCCTTGCAACACATATTTTGTTGCTTAATAGTGTGATCTTCACATACAATACATTTTGTATCCCTCAAATAGATCCAACTATTATCAAGGATAATCTTTTTTTTGGTCTCATCCTGCATGGTGCATACAATTGGCCACTCTCCCGAGCGAGGAGCTCCTTGCTTACCCGCTCTATGTGCTCCATAGACCATAACTCCGGACATGTCAAAGTGCGTTTTGAAGAAATATTTGATAACAATGGCAAGAGAAGGAGGTGTCTCTAACTTCTCTTTGAAAATTCCACGAATAAAAATGTTCTTAGAACGTCGCTCCCGTTCCTTCAACTCCTCCGCATCCACATTCTCAACATTCTTTGTTGAAACAATAGCTTGCATGAGTACGGAATTAGGAACCACATTGTTACCACATACATCAGTCGAAGACTTGTTTGTGCATACATTTTTCATGTCGCATATATCCCAACTCATTGTGTGAAATTTCTCCTCTTTCAATACATGGTCATGCTCTACTTTGCTCATGCGCTCCTTCCTTCAAAGTATTCAAGTCCACAAGAGAGCATTTACATTCCTTGACTTCCTCTTCAAGTTGCATCAAACATGGTGTTTGCATCTCAAGTGTCCTCTTGAGATTCTCATTCTCAACCACAAGTACCCTTAGTGTTCCATTGTCCATTGCAAGTGCATGTAAGTCTTCACCTTGTTTGTTTACAATCTCTTGCAACGATACCAAGTATGCCATGACCATGGTTTTCAATGTCGTTGGTTGGGTGGTTATGTTTCTATCTCCACACTTAGGAAATTTTGGATCATTTTCCACAATTTTTGTAGACCTTGTTGAAGAAGAATAACCCTTGCGAGTGCCGAAAGACATTGTATGTAAAATAAGAGATGAAAGTCAACTTGTGTTCGCTTCAAAAATGATGCTACAGAAACACCTTACATAACTTTGATTTTTTTTGTCTTTACATCAAGGCATGGAGTGCGTCGTGATTTCAGTCACTTGAGTGTATCTTGAGTTAGATGCGAGTTTTTTGTTGATTTATAAGAGATTGACAACCTCTTGTAGCCTCTATGCACTAGTCGAGTCAGCTTCGTCCCATGGATTGACAATTGATTCGTGGTTCTTGCTACATCTGCAGATAGGAGTGAGGTTAGACACCCATCCCACACCCCACAAAGTACAGAGTGTTTTAATAATCAACGTTTCATCTGCAAGACTCAAGTAATCGTTGAAGTTTACATTGGTGAATTTTCATAGACACATACATTTTTTGTCACACCACTGCATGGCATAGATATGATTTTGGAGATGCCTTTGTGACATGATTTTAACCCACCAATTAACTAAAAAATATGCACATTGACTCTCACCCATGAAAAAGAAATCTTCTCTATCCAAGAAACCCTTGAACATTCAAAAAAATCTAGTTCTTTCTTACACTCAAGCCAAAAGAGCCATTAGAAAGCAAGAGAAAACATACCTAGTGCTTGTAAATCAACTCTTTTTTAAAGCTAAAACTCCACATCACTCTTCACACGACATCTCTTGCATACTCAGGCACTAACACCTTGTATGGTCTATGAGAAACTAGTTGAGCTCCTAGAATAAGCTCTATTGCATGATCAACTTCACGCTTGGGTGGTAGTTGTGAAAGTTCTTTAGGAAATACATCATCAAATTGTGTTAGCCACTCGGGTTCAGATGTATCTGGATTTTTCTATGTAGGGTTAAGCTTTACTGCATAAATCATCTCATTATTTCTATAACTCTTCATCAGTTTGGTGAAATTCACTAGTTAAAGTTTAGGTTGTCCCCGCTTCCCTGTAATTGTAACCTTGGATTTATGCTCATTTTCAACAGTCAAAGAAGAATTTTTGCAATGTATCTAAGAATTGTTGGACTTAAGCCAATCCATTCCTAGAATTCCATCATATACTCCTATGGGTAAGGCTCTAAAGTGAGTTGAAGTGTTGTGACCATAAAAAATAAATAAATCAAGTTACCCACTGGAGTAGAAGAATTAGCCTTCCTACCCATTTTTCTAATTCCATTGTGAGGTATGTATCACGGTGTTCAGGTAGAACAAGGATTCTAATGCATCTAGGAGAGATGAGAGAATGCGTACTCCCAAAATCAACCAAGAAGGTATAATGCTTACCTTGATATTTTGTTGGGGTTTAAATTACTCAAAATCGTTCAGCTTATCTTGATATTTTATTGGGGTTTAAATTATTGAAAATTATTCATTCACTCCTTGATGTTCGATTACCAACATGAACCTATGCATTAGCTAGAGTCATACTATGAATACTTATTGACTTTTGACAATGAGAATGACTTAAAAAGTCAAAGTGACATGATTTGTGTCAAGGTTACATAATCATTTGAAGACTAGACTTTAGAGTCTACGGCTTATAAACTTTGCAAATGTCCTTGATGCGGGTAAACCCATTGAACTAAAGTTATCTAATAGTGGGAAGCAAAAGCCAGAACCTGATTTTGTCTATGAAATCAAAAGACCTCGTCTTGAAGATGAGCAAAGATCTAGAAACTCAAAGGAAAGGAGGGAGAATTTAATGTATATGAAGGCCAAGAGAGATCATTTATGCTATACTTGTCTTGATCCTGATGATCAGTTTTGAGAGATTTTTCGTTCATAACTCAAGCTTTGTAGGGTTTCTAGATAATTACCAACCCAAAAACCTCCATCCAAACCAGAATTTTAGAAATTTTAGACCTAGACCACTTGTAGCTCAACAAAACTTCAACCAATAGAACTTCAATTAAAATCAAAGACCTCTTGAAAACCAGGGGAATTTAAGACCAAGAAACCCACCTTTTGTGAGGAATGGACCACCAAACAACAATAACAAAAACATCAACAATGGGAATAACGTCAACCATCAACCTCGTCTAGGAGGACGAGGGAATCAATCACCTCAAGGGAGAGCTCAAGCCAACATAGCTCAAGGTGCTCCCTTGAGTACAATCAAGAAACTCATTCATACGGTTGGAATGATATACTCTATTCTCAGAATTCTTTTTTAATTGAGTTTTTAGATAATCACAAGTTGTTGCATTAGAGTCAGAATTTTTCTAAGTAAAATGGTCTCTCCACCAACAATTGGCCATCTTTTCCAATTGTAACTTGGCAATAATAGTCTTGCTCTAGAGATGAATGAGCCAAATCAAAGTAATCATCCATACGCTCAATCCAATCTTCAAGAACTTTGCTTACATCTTTTCCTTCTCCGCTAAAGCTCCTAGGTTGAGACTTGCAGAGCATAACATTGATGTCTCTATCAACGATTGTTGATTGTTGTGTAATTGACACATTGGTATTTGCAACGACTGTATTTCCTCTCAGAGGCATGGTGACTTACTACATCACATCAACCAAGATCGCTCTTAGTACATGTATTATATCCTATTCTTCTCTAAGTCTCTTATAGTCAAATAAAGTTGACAAATGAGAATAAGAAAACAGAGTGATCATGAAAGAAGAATAATGAATGAATTGAATCATTTCTACATCGTAAAAATTTCTTGGTTCAAATTTTACACTATGTCTGAAAAGTCTTCAATAATTTCTAATAATCCTAACATAATATACTCTATAATAACCACTGTAACATCCTTCAACTACTAGATCATAGTTATCCCATTCTAAAAGTATGGTTGGTGGGTTATACCAATAGTTCTTCACAATTTTTGGGTTAAACATCTCTTTGGTGGCATACGAGTCATACCACTCCTACATGATTGAACGTTTTCATATGTACTCCCATATTGCTATGAACCATCAGATTCATAAACTTGACGTAGTCATCAAAATAAGTGAAATCCTTTGGAAACTTATATGGTGTCTCCCATCCATCATTGATTTTTATGTTTGCACAATCTACTAATCATTGGGGGTCTATTGTAGGCATTGTACAAGATCTTTACATTCTGTGGGTTGTGAATTGTGGGCTTTCCAAATAGGTCAAAAAAACATTTCCAGGGAACTAGACTAAATGAATGTGTGTCATTGGATAAACACTTTTGATCTTACACATTAAACATGAAAATATTAAAGCATCCCGATGTCATTACTAAGGGAAATATATTCTTAGCTAGCCACATTTCCTTCATTGGTCTTAAGTTAAGTTCATGGGGTATTTATGTACAACAATCGGTTAGTAACAATGATCTCCTTCCCTAACTTAGATTACATCAAAAAATAATTCTCTATCTCGTAGAGGCTCAAAATCAAGTAGAGCATCATCCAACAACTGCATAAGGTCATCGTCAGTTGCATCTAAACAAACTTGCTCATGCATGAATCTAGATTGATTGGTATTCTTAGCATCTGTATTTGAGAATCCTTCCAAATCTTTGTCCAATAAGCACATAAGATCTAGGTCCACCACTTTAGAAGGGTCCTCCATCTTGCACATCTCACGTTGCTGTAAACTAAGATTTCTTCATATGACATGCATAATAAATACATATGATGTAAACTGCTCTTCAAGTCTTTCACCCTCATCCAAATATCTTTGCACTTCTGTAGCACAAAGCTCAGCCTGCACGTTGAATATTTCATCTATTGCCCTGTCTGTATCATCGGCACAATGAAACCAATCATATTCAACACCAAGAGATTGCACTTCACTATGCACCTGCAGAAGGCAAGGACAGTCCCAGCTGGCGAAAACTGCTCCTTAGAAGGCAGACCAGCGAGAACATTGACAATAGGAGTAATTACAGCAGTTACTGTAGTAACTTTGTAAGCCTATAAATAGGAGCCACTACAATGTATCCAGGGTTTTTTGGAGCTTTTTTGACTTTTGGCTTACGCGCTCTTGCTTCTAGACTTTTAGCTTCATAAGATTTTGGCTTTCAACTATGTAATCACTTACTCCTGTAATCAATCCTTAGACTTCATCTTAGCTTAAGCCTGTCGTAGAATGTATTGACTATCTTTCTACTATTGATCTGAATCTATGATACCATTCCTAGCCTTCCAGTTGTGTCTTCCATTTCAGTACATTATTCCAGTTCAGTTCTTTGTTTCAGTTCAGTACTTAATTCTAGTACTCACTAACTCAACCGCCTAGATAATCAGTAGCTCTGAACTCTAACACTGGAATACTGTCTGAAGAGACTAGCTCTCATTTCATTTTGGCGATCATGGTGGCTAGAGTTGATTGCCCTTAGACCAACGAGCTCTGTCTCCCGGTTAGAATTCTTATCTACAAACATACTTCCCAGAGTCAGTCGTGGTAAAAAATAGTCAACCCGATTTTTCATTGGTTCAACACGAGTCGACCCTATTCCAAAAGTGTCAGAAAGAGAGTCTGATATTGAGAGGGACTCCGAGAGTGAGGTTGAGGCTCAGGAGGAGCAGAGTAATGTTGAAGAGTCCAGAGGCTCTCAGCATTCCAGTCACTCAAGGAGGAGGAGGAGGGTTGAGCGTGAGGAACGCAAAACCACGACAAGGTTTTCGGTCCACACACAAGACAACTGAGGCCAAGGGTAGAAAAGGCAGTCATCATAGTACAATCAGAAAGGCCAAGGTAGATACTAATACTGAAACTGAAAAGGAAGGTCACTGGGATGCCGACACTGATCATTACAAGAAGTCATCTAGACGCAATCAGGCTACCAAGACCAGAGGAATTAGAGATGATACAGACATGCATGGTTATATTACTTTCTTAAATATCTCTTTTTCGGTTTTCAAAGGTGGAAAAAAAGACAATCCTAATGTCCACATTCAAGCCTTTGAGCAATATGTTGAATTAAAGCATATTGATGAAGATGACTGGGGAGAGTATTTTTCTCAAACACTAAAGGATGCAGCAAGATAATGGTATTACCACTATCCGGCTTGCCAGATCAGATCTTACAATAAATTGATCAAGGCTTTCAAGCTTGAGTACTCAGAAAACAGAGGTGATGATGACATTTTCTATGAATTAGACAAGATCACGTAAGGAAAATTGTATGTAAGAAGCTATGTGGAACAGATCAAAGAGTTGACCTGGCAGCTACAAGAACCACCTTCGAAAAAAAGACTGCGTGCATGGTTTCTAATGGGTTTCTCAGCAAGAAGCTGAGAGATCAAGAGGTACGTGTACCCACGAAGAAGTTTAATGAGAGCTCTAAAGCTTGAGCAACAAGCCAAGAAGGAGCGAAGCCATAAGAAGCGGACATCTAACAATAGCAACTCTTCTATGAAGAATTACAACTCCAGTGAGACTTCCAATAGTTCTGATAGTAGTCTAGACAAAAAGAGCAAGGACAAGGCTAAGAAAGGGTCTTGGTCTCGAAAATTTGACAAAATGGCTAAGCAGATTGCTGAAATCAGCCAAACCAGATCACTAATCAGGAAGATGAAAACCTGGTGCTCCAAATGCAAATCCAGAGATCATGTTTCCAATGAATTCCCATAGTGCACATACTGCAAAGCGTATGGCCATCTGTGGAATAACTATGGCATTCAAATCCATCATTTCAAGAAAGGTAAGGATCCATCTCTATTTGCATTTACAAATGGCGAATCGGCTAAGGTAGAGACAACCAGTGGACCTAAAGAGGAAAATTCAGGTACCAGTGGGATTGGTACTGGGCGCGACAGATACCAAGGGGAAACTGGCCAAAGCCAATGTCGTGGCAATTTCCAAAAGCAAAGTCTTAGCTGCTATAGTTGTGGGAAATATGGGCACTTTGCAGCTCAGTGTCCAGAGGCAAAATTGAGACTACTGAGGCAAAATCACCAAAATGAGTTCCAGTACGGGCAGTCACTCATAGTAAAGGGGTGATTATTGAAAAACTTCCAAACGAGCCTGTGAAACCAGTAAATGAACTCAACAGAGAGCAGTCTTGAGGGCTAAGGGCAAGGAGAAGGTAGTTGATGAATGGCAAGAGCAACGATAATTGGAAGCTAAGATCACAAAGGATCTTAAGAAGCTACCAGAACAGCCACAGAGTTCTGATGCTTATGTTATTCAGAAGATACCAACGTGGTCTTCTAAGAAAAGGCAGCTAGATCAGTCAAGATCTGGAATCTTTGAGACCATGCTTGCTACAGTGCAAGGATTGGTGGATGATCTAGGGCATGTCAAATCCAATTTGACTGCAATAAAAAACACTGAACTAGGGAAAGCACAATGTCTTTCTCAGTGTCAGTCAAGGCCCAGTACAGATACAAGAACAAAGGATTGGCAATGTGAAGAAAGTTCTGGTTCCTTGAGTTCTGATAAAAATTTTGACCAGGAGAGAGAAGAGATCTATGTCAAAATCTGTGGACAAATTCAAAAATTGACGATCGAATTAGAAGATATCAGGAAGACTTTGCCTGAAGCAGCAAAGTTTATCAGACAGCGGAGAAAAGTTGAAGCTGATGCCAGAGTAGTTGATTTTTTGGCTGTCACAGATGATGAGGTGCCAATAATCTAGGTGGATTACAAGGTCAAGAAACAATGGGTGCCACTATTTGGTGTTATACTGGATGGAGGGGCAGGTGTGAATATTTAGGGGGCACATCTTCAACAAAGGCTTGGTATCACTGATTTAAAGCTAGCACCCTTTAAGGTTAGAATGGATAATCATAGAGTTATTCAGGCAACTGGTATGATCAAGAATATGCAGATTAGGGTGGGTAAAGAGAAATTCAAAACCATTTTTTTGATACTGGATGTCCACGGAGCATATGGTATGCTACTAGGACAACCATGGCTTCTGACGGTGCAGGTAGTTCATGATTATGCAAATCAAACCATAACCATTCAGGGAACCAATAGGAGAATCTAGCTCCAGACAAATAACACCAGAAGCTGGAAGAAAGCACTTCGACCTGAGGAACATTGCAAAAAATATGGGGTTAAGAAGATTGAACGGATGCTTGCAGTCATGAACATTTTTCTGTTAGCTCAAATCAACTTGAATGCATTGTTATTCGACAAGGTTCAAGATGAGAAATAGAGAAAGCACTTTTCATATCAGTTCATTGAACTGTATCCTTGAGAGATATCGGTTCAGTTGACTCGTCGACTAGAGGACCATTTGACTCCAAAAAGGGATATTGAGATTCCAATACACTAGTGCAGAGGTCACTGGAGTTCAGAATGAGAATCCAGAACTAACAAATCCATCCAAGGATTATGTATACGCCCATCACTCTAGGGCTATCCTCCTTGAAGGTTAACAAATCAGCTAGGGTAGCCCTTGTACTATCTTCCACTAGAAAAGAGAACTCAAATTCTTGCAGCTCAATTACCCATTTCTTGACCACATTTGAAATGTTAGTGCCATTAATTAACTGTGGCAAAAAGTCATAACTCGTCAAGAAAACAAAAGGTCGTGGTAGCAAGTAATGACGAAATTGCCGACAAGAAAATATTACACTAGCCATCACTACATCTACTTCCGAGAACCTTCTCTCCGCTACCAAGTTCACTCGGCTTGCACAATACACTGGCCTCATATAATGGCTGCCCTTCCCCTTTTGCAATAGCATGGCTCCAATGGCATCATCCCCTACTGATGGATTTACATAAAACACTTGCTCCCAATCAGGAGCCTGCATGGCTGACAACCCCCCTAACACCTCTTGAAACACTTCTTCACACTTGTCATCCCATTGCAATGGATCATTCTTTGCCACTTGCTGTAATGGATAAAGAAGCTGCGAAGACAATGGAATAAACCGTGCCATGTACTTCACTTTGTGTATAAAAGTTGCCAATTGCTTCGTACTCGTAGGTGATGGAAGAAGAATAATAGACTTAACCTTATCTGGATCAGCCTCAATGCCATTTTCTGACGCCATATGGCCCAATAACTTCACCCTTGGCTGTGCTAGATGAAATTTCTTTGGATTAAGTTGTCCTCCACATTCATCATATCGAGCCAATACCATCTGCAACTTCTCATGGTGTTCAACCCTACTGCTGTAGACACAGAAGTCATCCATGAAAGCTTTAACACAACTACCGATGAATGGTTCCAATACCCAATTTTCTCTCTCTTGATAGAAAGATGGTCCATTTGACAACCCAAACGGCAATACTTTGTAGCAATAGCAGCCCCATGGTGTAATAAAAGTGGTCTTTGTGCGGTCTTTAAGAGCAATCTTCAATTGAAAATAGCCTGAAAAACCATCACACACACTGTACCTCTCATAACCTGCCACTGAATCCAAGATCTAATCGATGAATGGAAGAGGATATGGGTTCTTCTTAGTGGCTGCGTTTAAGGGTTTAAAATCTACACAAATTCTCCACTTCCCATCCTTCTTTGGACTGACTACAACTGGACTCACCCATTCTGTGGTCTCCACAGGGACTATGAACCTTGCCTTCAATAACTTGTCTACCTCTTCTCGCAAGGAATCCATTTGCTCTTGACCCATCCTTCTTAGCCTTTGCCGCACTGGCTTAGCACCTTCTTTCAGCTCTATATGCATCTCTTCGCCCTTGAACCCTTTGATCTCTTCATATGAAGTAATGAACAAATCAGGAAAACTAGCAAGCATGTGCAAATATATATCCTTCTCCATAGCTGAGAGGTCTCCAGTGATCATTTGTGTCATCAATTCGTGCTTCTTTGACAACTCAACCTTGGTATGCATCAACCCTTCAATCACTTCATAAGGCCCTTCACTTTCATCTTCAACCACATTTGCAAATGCAACTAAACCAAACTCCTGGATTTCTTTGTCCATCAAAAGAAATGCAACATCAGCATCCTCATCACTACCGGTAGTGCTATCACTGTCCTCATCTGTCACCGTGGAAGAGTCTTCATCACTAGACTCATCCTCATCTTCATAAAGCTCCTCTAATCGTTTCCTTGTGTCCATATTATAAAGGTTCTTGGTACATGTCTTTCCATAGAGGCTAATCGTACCATGTCTCCAATCTTGAACAGCTCCCACTACACGTAACCATGGTCTGCCCAATATAATAGGATATGCTCCCAACCCTGCTGGCATCACATGAAAATCAACCACTGCCTTTGCATCATATGCCTCCACTTCTAAGCTCTTTACAACACCCAAGAATTTTACTTTTTGATGGTTTGCCAATCTAATCCGGAAACCTGACACCCCAACCACTGTGAGACCCATCTTCTCAACGCATGAGTATGTTATGACGCATATTTGGGCTCCGCCATCCACATAACCTTGTCCCAAATTTTTCCTTTTATGCCACACATCTACTATTAAAAAAATGTCTGGTAGCTCATCCATTGCCAACACCTTTACTGAACCTCTCTCTGGCTCTTTCTCCATTGGATTAACCATCCTCTTCCACTGTCGCTTTAGCTTAGGCACCATCTCTATAAGCTGCCCAAAAGTAACATCTGCCTTCCTGCTTGTCAGATCCTCCTTCAAGTCATAGCTTAATTGCCCATCCTCTAGTGGAAAATCTGAAACATAAAACTTTCGACGAGCTCTCCTTTTCCTCTTGGCCTTAACATCCTCGCCTTCATGGCTCTTTCCTTTCTTCTTACTAGGACCTGGGGCACTTCTTCCTTCTTTATCCTCTGTGGTCCTCTTCCCAATAGGCATCACTAATGTATCCTCTAGCTTTGATGCCTTTTCCAAGGTGACTACACTTAGCACTTTTGTCTTTCCCTTTTCCTCCTGGGTTAATCCACTGGTTCCTTCATCTCCCTTAATTTCGATGCCATAATCATTTGACCTAGTTAATACCTGTTTTGGCAATGGATACATGTCTCCCCCCATCCTTGGTGGCTTATCACATTGTGGGCTGATGTGACCCAACTCTCCACAATTGTAACATGTAGGCGTCTGCCTCCAAAACCTACCATTGCTTTGTCCAACACCGTTCCTAGGCCTTTCTTCACCTCCTGGCTGATTTGCAAAACTCCCTCGACCTCGATTATTTCCCACTTGACCTAGCATGTTTAGGCTGAGATTCTTCATTAAATCTACCACTTGCCTCATGTCTTGCCTTAGCCCATCATCTTGTACTACTGTAGTGACCACTGCTGGCATAACTTGAGGAGTAACAAAAACCACTGGTTCATGATGAACCCCTGGCATGCGACCTTGCGAAGAATCCATAGGCTGAAATTCAGACCTCATGGGCAAAGACTCCACCCCTAACTGGCTCATTTTCCTCAGCTTCCACTCTTTGTTCCTTGCTACCTCTAGTGCATCTTCATATGTCCTACGCTTCTTTAGCTCCACTCTCCAACGTATATTCTCCCAAAGACAATCCAAGAACCTGTCCTTCTTCATCATGTCAGGCGGGGATACCTGTGGTGCTAAGGGCTTGCACATCCTCTCCCATGCCAATGAGAACTTACGTATGTACGCATCTACTGGCTCACATTCCTTTTGCACTAAACCCTGTACTCCTTGTCACACTTTGTCAGGATCTTCTATCTTTACAAACTCCACTTCCAATCCATGTCTTAGATTGTCCCAACTCAATCTTACGGGTGGATCCGCTGCACGCAACTCCTCTTCAAATGCTTTGGACCAAACTCGTGCATCACTCTCCAAACAAATTTGAAGAAGACATAACATCTGTGTTGGGTCATGGATCTGGTTGCTAATGCATGCAACCTCCATCTTTTCCAAAAACTCTTCCACATCTTCATCACTTCTTCCATGAAACTCCGAATAAGAGAAAGCCATGGCTACCCAAGCTACGATGCTTTGAGAACCCCTTCGAACACACGTTGTCAAGAGTTTTTTGGAGCAAGGGATTGCGCATATGTACATATACATGCATGGTGCATCAAATAAAGAATTGCCCATTTTTCAGATCCAGGTGGTTACGTGGGGCCCACATGTGTACAGGTAGGACAGGGTGTACATAGTGCATCGATTTTCACTATTACCAGTACCACTGTGTTTTTTCTACAATAAGGAGGAGTTGGTAGCGCATAAAACTTCTCGAGGAAGCCATCCGCTGGCCGACGACATGAGGTAAGCAGGTGCGTCATATGGCATCTAGTGGCGTCAGGAGGGCGAACGAGGTCAATATTTGCATGCGGATGAGGACGGACACAACGTGGGTGTTTTCTTGTGAGAGTTTTGCAGAAAGGTCATCATTAGGATCAATTTTTGGGGCCACTTCACATGGTTGCGAGACGCATTATTGAAAAGAAATGAGTGCCAAGTGTGCGGATGATGCAAAAAGGTGACAACTATGCACTGCGAGGTCAATTTTTGACCTGTTCGGGGTCCGTTTGAGGTCATCTAAAAGGCCAAGGGTGCCCAACTAAAAAAACTAAGTGTGGGAACTGAAAAAACTAAGAGAAGACCAGAAAAAACATGGAGAAGAGAGGAGGAACAGCCGCAGCTGTGTTTTTGCTCATTTTGGAGCCGGTTTTGGCCGTAAACTACTCATCCGAGGTCGGATTTGAGCACTTTGACATTGTAGACTGGGGTTTTGGGCCGTTCCGGACACGATGGCTCTGTCCATTTTGCCAATTCCTCCCTCTTTTTCTATTGTTTTGGCTGTGTAAGTTTCTCCTATGAGCAAAGTTTCTGCTCCAGTTTGTGATTGTATCTGGTATCTTTTACCCATATTGTGTGAGCTGTTTGCCCCATTGGTGTTGGCCCAAGCTCATTTGTATCTAAACATCATAAATTCTCCTCTTTTGAGCTGAGTTTTTTGGGGGTGTGTGTGTGTGTGTCTGTGTGGAGTAGGCAAGTGGATAGTCTCTCTCCTCTCACTCCAGAGGTGTGTTCCCTGTCTCGGCTAGGTGTGTTGTGTAAGCCGAGTGGTGCCCCATAGTGTGTGTGTGTGTGTGTGTGTGTGTGTGTGTGTGTGTGTGTGTGTGTGTGTGTGTGTGTGTGTGTGTGTGTGTGTGTGTGTGTGTGTGTATCTTTCCAAGAGTGTGTGTCGGGTCATTATAGAGGCGCTATGTGTGTTTTCATCCCGCTCACAACGTGCAAGAACCCAAAACTTCTCACTGCCCAATCCCCAGAAAGTTCAATGGAGCTCAACTTTAGATAAGGACAAACACATGCACATCAAATGAGTTTTCATAGTTAATCATCGGAATGACAACAGGCAAAGGACATTCCAGGATCTCTCGTAATCTTCTTCGCCCGAACATAAAGACTATGCGCTGCTGGAAAAAAATCTTCCTGGACACATGAACATTTACCTGGATTCTTTGAGTTAAATGAAAAGGAGTGAATTGAGGGCCATTTTGATCATCCATTAAAGCCAACCATGAAGCTCCCAAGAAGGCACACCTGACTTAACCTCTGATTTTGCCAAAATTTCAGCAGCATAAATGGCTCAAAAGACCAAGAAACCAGCCATCATAACTTGGAAAAATATTGACAGAGTTTCCCCAGAAGTAGAGTAGTAGGAACCCAAAATATAGACTGTATATATATGCATAAACTGTCAAAAATAGAACCCGAGCATCAAATAGGACTCACTAGTACATAGCCTATGGCGAGGTCACAAAAAGGGTGCTCCAGCTACCTGTCTCACCGAAAGGATCTCCACATTTGAGAATCCCCCAGCTCAATAAAAACCTCGCGCTATCGACCCTCACACGAAGGCTAATGCAAATCGCGTATAGTCATGTCTCAGAAATGACTATCTTCGAGACCAAGTCTCAGAAATGGTTGGGACTGCCAGATACAACCAAGTATGGCTCCACAAATGCGTACAATGGCAGTTTCCACAAGTACGTACAATCCAGCAGACAATGCGCTCAAATAGGTGCCAAGTGATGCATACCTATAACAACTGCAAGTGACATCACTGCTAGTATATCACTGTACTCCAGCTACCTGTACCTGTGTGAATCACCTGTACCTGTACCTGTCCTTGTAACCTGCAACCTGCAACCTGTAATCCTGAATCTCGAAGCTCGAAGCTCGAAGCAGAAGGTACTCTAAGAAGATCCTCCGTGGGGACGCCAAAAGAATGTGAGCGGGATGGAAACACACAGAATGCCTCTATAACAACCCAACACACACTCTTGGGAAGATACACACACACACTATGGGGCACCACTCGGCTTACACAACACACCTAGCCGAGACAGGGAACACACCTATGGAGTGAGAGGAGAGAGACTATCCACTTGCCCACTCCACACAGAGACACACACACACACACAAAAAAACAAAACTCAGTTCAAAAGAGGGAAACTTCTGATAATTAGATACAAATGAGCTTGGGCCAACACCAAGGGGCAAATAGCTCACACAAAATGGGTAAAATATACCAGATACAATCACAAATTGGAGAAGAAGCTTCGCTCATAGGAGAAACTTACACAGACAAAAAAGAAAAAAAAGAGTGAGGAATTTGGCAAAATGGACACTTCCATCACGTCCAGAACGGCCCAAAACCCCAGTCTACAATGTCAAAGTGCTCAAATCCGACCTCGGATGAGCAGTTTACGGCCAAAACAGGCTCCAAAAACTCCAAAAACACAGCTGCGGCTGTTCCTCCTCTCTTCTCCACGTTTTTTCTGGTCTTCTCTCTGTTTTTTCAGTTCCCACACTTAGCTTTATTATTTGGGCATCCTTGGCCTTTTAGATGACCTCAAACGGACCCCGAATAGACCAAAAACTGACCTTGCAGTGGATAGTTGTCACCCTGCTGCATCCATGCGCACACCTGGCACTCATTTATTTTCAATAATGCGTCTCGCAACCATGTGAAGTGGCCCCAAAAAGTGGTCCTCATGATGATCTTTCTGCATAACTCTCCACGTGCAAGTATTGACCCCGTTCGGCCTCCTGACGCCACTAGATGCCATCTGACGCACCTGCTTACCTCATGTCGTCGGCCCGCGGATAGCTTCCTCGAGAACTTTTACGCGCTAACAACTCCTCTTTATTATAGAAAAAACACAGTGGTACTGGTAATAGTGAAAATCGATGCACTATGTACACCCTGTCCTACCTGTACACATGTGGGCCCCACGTAACCACCTGGCTCTGAAAAATGGGCAAATCTTTATTTGATGCACCATGCATGTATATGTACATATGCGCAATCCCTTGCTCCAAAAAAATCCTGAGAGCGTCTAGAATATTGTGCGGGACATTGATGTACGTCTTGGTTCTGAGGATGTAGGTGATGTTGAGGATGTTGCAGGTCTTGCTGCAAGGATTGCTGCTGTTAGAGTTGTTTTGCCTACGGAAGAACAAGCTCGTTGGGATGTTAAGGATGCGCAGGCTCATGCATTGATTGCGTTGTCTGTGAAGTGCACCATTGTTCCTCACATCCGTTGAGCAAAATCTGCAAAACAGGCGCTTGGGATATTTTGGCTAGTCTTTATGCAAGTCGCAATGAGGTTACAATTGCTTTGCTACGTAAAGAGTTGGAGTCAAAGATTATCCATGAGGAAGATGATATGGACACTTTCCTTGCTAGTGTCAAGGATATCAATGAGCAACTTATTTCTGCAGGTGAAGTCATTTCAGACGGTTCCCTTGTGCAGACTATTCTTGATGCCTTACCATATTCTTACCAGACTTTTGCTAGTACTTGGAGACTTATGACCCAAGGAAATCCTGAAGTTGTCAAGTTTGATGCATTATGCGCATTGTTGTTGCAAGAGTCACTTTCTAGAAAAAACAGGACTAGACAGCATGCAGTTGAACAGGCTTTTATTGCTTCTCAAAGAAAGGGTGGTAACAACAATGCAGCCATTCCTTATGGTTCTGCTGCGAGTGGCAAAAATTCTGTTCCTAATGCTTCTGTTGACAGCACTTCGTCTGGCAATTCTGGTGATAAGGGAAAAAAGAAGATGCGTTGCCATTATTGTAAAGCTAATGATCAGTTGATCAAGTCGTGTGCTAAGTTGAAGGCCAAAGAGGCTAAGAAGAAAGAGGGTGGCTCCACTGCAAATGCTGGTTCCACTACAAATGCAGCCATTATTGAGTCTTTTGTGAAAGGAGACTGTGTTGCTGATGTTGATGCATAATGGGCTTTTAGTGCAGAGTGCACTTACAATCCTGCTATCCATGATGCATGCTTGTCAGTTGCTGCAAATTCACATGTGTGGTATTTTGACAGTGGTGCTACAAAGCACATTACCTCACATCGTGAATTGTTTACCTCTCTCGAGTCTGTCCCTCATGGGAATTCAGTCACTTGTGCCAACAATGCCTCTTATCCGGTTCAAGGAGTTGGAAAGATTGTGCTTACTACTGTAAATGGCAGTTCCTTCACACTTATTGATCCACTTTATGTACCTGGGATCAAGAAGAATCTCTTGTCTGTATCCGCACTTGCTAGACTTGGACTTGTAGTCAAATTTGTGGATGACAGATGTACAGTTCATGATCTCAGTTTTGGTGATGAAATTGTTGCATCTGCCCTTTTGTGCCGTGGGATGTATAAGCTCACTTTGTATGACAAGTGTGGACAAAATTTTTCAAATGATGTTGCAGATTCAAGGGTTATTTCAGATGCAAAGCTTTGGCATGCATGTTTTGGTCATCTGAATTTTGCCAGTTTGCTGCATTTGCAGAAATCTGATATGGTTGCTCCTTTGCCGCCTCTTGAAGCACCTGTCAAACATGTTTGTGAAGGCTGTATTTTGGGTAAGATGCAACGTTCTAAGTTTCCAAAGGATGGTTCACCTCGGGCCACATGCAGGTTGCAGCTTGTGCATAGTGATGTTTGTGGGCCGATGCAAACTCCGTCCTTGGGCAATTACCGTTCATGACTTTCATTGATGATTACTCCAGGCATGCATGGGTATTTTCGCTTAGAGCGAAGTCCGAAGTTTTTATGTGCTTCAAACAATTTCTGGCTATGGCTGAAAATGTCTTGAAATATACTATGGGCACCCTCCATTCTGATCGAGGGGGAGATTATATGTCTCATGAATTTAATGCATTTCTACCTAATCGTGGGATAAAACAACAATGTACAATGCCTTATACACCTCAGCAAAATGGTGTTGCTGAGAGGAAAAACAGGTCACTGACGAAAATGGCACGATGTATGGTCAAAAGTCAAGCTTTGCCGCATTCTTTTTAGCTTGAGGCCATCATGTGTGCCACTTATGTACTTAACAGGTGTCCTACGAAAGCTTTGTAGTCTATTACTTCATATGAAGCATGGCATGATAGAAAGACTTCTATCGAGCACATGCGTGTTTTTGGCAGTTTGGCATATGCTTTGGTGCCACAAACACAGCGTAGAAAATTGGATGATAAGGCTGTCAAATGTATTTTTGTTGGTTATAGTTATGAAAGCAAAGGTTACATGTTATATCATCCGCAAACAAAGCGTATTCTGGTTTCACGAGATGTAGTGTTTGGGGAAAATTCTGTTCAGTCCTTGCTATCATGTACTAGAGACAGTAATGTAAGCTCACAGGACATTTATGACATTTTGTTGCCTCTTTTGAGTGGTGGAAATACGAATGTAATTTCCAATGAGGCAAATGTACAGCCTATGGGGGTTTCTGAAAATGTTACAGATCAGCCTATTATTGATGCAGATGTACTTGATGAAGAAAGGGCTGAAAATGACCAGGCTAGAGGTATGCCAAAATAGCTGGTGCACACTTTGCGTGACAGTAAATTGGATGCATCTTTGTCTAGTTGTACTCGTTCAGGCTCTCGCCATGCATCGGATTTTTATGCTTTGACTGTGTCTAGCTTACATGATGTTGAGGAGCCTCTGTCTTTTGATGAAGCACAGAATTCAAAAAATTGGATGGCTGCCATGCAATCAGAATATGATGCACTTATAGAAAATGACACATGGACTTTATGTGATTTGCCTCCTGGCAAAAAGTCCATTGGTACGAAGTGGGTTTACAAGTTGAAATGCAAGCCGGATGGTTAGATCAATCGCCACCCATAAGGCTCGACTTGTTGCAAAGGGTTATGCACAACAAAAAGGCATAGATTATAAAGAGACTTTTGCTCCCACTTGTCGTATGACTACTGTACATTTTCTATGTGCATTGGCAGCTCATTTTGATTGGGATGTACATCAATCAGACATTGTTACTGCTTTCTTGAATGGTGACATATTTGAGGAAGTTTATGTAATGCAGCCTCGCGGTTTTGTCATAAAAGGACAAGCGGACAAAGTGTGCAGATGTAAGAAGGCTTTGTATGGGTTGAATCAATCTCCTTGTGCTTGGTATGAGAAAGCTGACACTTGTTTGGTTAAACGAGGCTTTCGTAACAACACATTGTATGTAAAGCATGAGGGTGATGTACTTCTCATTGTGGTTCTTTATGTCGATGATTTGCTGATCACTGGACCAAATGCGAGACATATTGTTGAATTTAAGGCTGATTTGAATGCTACTTTCAAGATGAAAGATTTGGGGCTGTTGCATCATTACTTGGGTATACAGTTTAAGCAGTGTGATGGTGGTATTGCCTTGTGTTAGAAAAGTTACATAGAGACATTTCTATGTAAGTATGGACTTGAGGATTGCAAACCTATTGCCACTCCCATGGAAACAAGTTTGAAGTTGAGTCTACATGATGATGGCGATCCTGCTGATGTAACTCTTTACCAAACTGCTATTGGCTGCCTCATTTATGTATGCAACACGAGGCCAGATATTCAATTTGCAGTCTCACAGGTCAGCAAATTTATGCATAGCCCAGGGTCTAAGCATTGGCAGGCTGTCAAGAGGATTTTCCGCTACCTTAGTGGCACTTTACATCTTGGCTTGTTATATCCCAAGGGGGGATCATTGTCGCCAGACTTACATGCTTTTTTGGACTCAGATTGGGCTGGTTGTTTTGACACGCGAGTGTCCACAAGTGGTTTTTGTTTCATGCTTGGTAGCTCATGTATATCATGGTTGAGCAAGAAGCAACCTACTATGGCCACTTCAAGTTGTGAGGCTGAGTACAGGGCAATCTTTACAGCTACGGTTGAGTGTGTATGGCTCAGACGCCTTATGGCTGATTTGGGTGTTGGACAGGACACTGCCAACACTATCTATACTGATAGTCAGAGCGCATTGCCAATTGCGAGGAACCCAGTTTTTCATGCTCGCACAAAGCATATTGAGTTGCATTACTACTATGTCAGGGAGAGGCTCTCAGCAGGAGAGATCAGCTTGGCCTACGTGCCAACACAGGACAGCCTTGCACATCTTTTCACAAAGGCATTCTCTCGTGAGAATCTTGAAACTTTCCGCAAAGCTTTGGGCTTACTCCCCTTTGTGGACTGATCATGTCCTCAGGGCATGGAACTTCCCTTTACTCATGTGCCAGCTCTCGTTCACCGCATCACTCCAAGGGGGATTTGTTACTATATACATGTGGTAGTGATGTGTGTGAACACACTAGGACCGCCGGGGCATTTTTTCCCTCTTTAGGAGGTCTTTTTCCCCGAGCATTGTATAAACGCCCATCACTCTAGAGCTATCTATCTTTCCATTGCACACTAAGTAATACACTCTCTATTGTGTGCCTTGAGCTTCCTTTGTCTTATCCAAGCTGTGTGCGATTCTCTGCAACCCTAATTCCAACATCCAGCAAGCCAAGGCACCCCGCACAGCATCTGAATTGAGTTCATTCTTGGGGTATATAAACTTTTATAGAAGATTTTTTCACATGTTTGCTACAAAAGCATTACCTCTATATGAGCTTACCAAGAAAACCAGTAAGTTTATCTGGACTTCTGAATGTGAAGAAAGCTTTCAGTGTCTTAAAAAGGCTATTATCAGTAAGCCAGTACGCCGACAACCAAACTGTAATGTTATATTCCATGTGCATGTCGATGCTTCGGGGCTGGCAATGGGGGCAATACTGGCTCAACCAGATGGAAGGACAGATTATCCAATTTATTTTGCTAGTGGAAGATTCAATCTAGATGAACAAGGATATACTACCATGGAGAGAGAAGCATTGGGTATGGTTTTCAGCGCCACCAAATTTCGGCATTACTTAGTGGGAAAATTATTTCATTTCTATGTGGATCATCAGGTACTACTATTTTTTTTCAACAAAGTTATTATCCAAGGAAGATTAATCAGATGGATGATGTTCCTGATGGAGTTTGAGTTCCGCATATTCCACAAGCCTTGTAAATATCATTGTGGTTTTGATTTTCTTTGCAGAAGTACTAAAGGCTACTCTAAAATATCCTTGAGGGATGAGCCAGTAGATGCAAAGCTGTTTTAGGTGACAATTGAGTAAAATTCAAACCTTGAATGGCATGATGTATATCAGTTCCTTTCAAGAAGAGGATTCCCAGACAATTGGACTCAAAATCAGAGGAAAGCTTTGATCAGTAAGAGTCTGAAGCTCACCATAATAGGAGGATTTCTCTATAGATTGGGCATAGATGGTGTTCTTTGCAGGTGTGTGTTAATGGAAGGGAGGATGCAATTCATCTCTGAAGCACACGATGGGGATTCTAGAGGACACTTCTCCATTGATATCACTTATAAGAAGATTCTGCAGGCTGGATTATGGTGGAAAACCCTGATAGCAAATGCCTAAAGTTTTTGCAAAACTTGTGATACATGTTAGAGAACAGGCGGACCCACAACGACTGATATGACTCCACTCACTCCAGTACAACCATTGGGAGTATTCATGAAATGGGGTTTGGACTTCATGGGACCATTCAAGAAGGTCACTCCAAGGAAGAACCAATACATCTTGATGGCTACCTGTCATGTCACTAAATGGATAGAGGCCAAGGCTCTTTGAGATAATATTGCCAAGTCCACTACTATTTTTCTATTTGAAAACATTATCTGTCGCTATGGATGCCCCATTGAAGTTGTGTTTGATCAAGGGACATATTTCATTAATAACACAATGGAAATTCTGATGGAGATGCTCTTAGTTCAGCGCAGGAAATCGAGTCCGTATTATCCTAGGTGCAATGGTCAAGCAAAGAGTAGTAATAAAACCATCAAGAATATTTTGACCAAGATTGTTCAGAAGGAGCCACACGAGTGGGATATCAAGCTCCAGACTGCTCTATGGGCCTATAGAACATCTTATAAAGTCACCATTGGAATGACACCTATCAGAATGGTGTATGGTACTGAAGTTGTAGTGCCTATTGTAATTCCCAGTCTCAGAATGGCAGTTGAATAAGGATTAGATTTTAATCATAATCTCAAACAAAGACTGGAGGAATTATTGCAGCTGGATGAGTTACGAAAAAGAGCCATGCTAGAACAGCAGATTGTTCAGCAACGCAGAAAGCACTGGCATGATAGAAGGATAAAGGTTAGGGAGTTTCAGAAGGGTGACTTAGTTTTGTTATATCAATCCAAATTGGACCCTAAGAAACAAAATTTGAAGATAGCTTAGGCTGGTCCATTTAAAGTCCCTCAGAGGAAGTTCTTTATGGCCTTTACGCCCGATGCATGTTTCTACCCTCGCACAATATGCTAGCTTTTGAGGAGGCCTTCTACACTGGCTTTTTCACTTGGCAAACGAAGATATTTGCGCCGGTGAAAAGCAACCTCACAGCCAGATTTGTAGGCTACTCGGCAATAGAACTCAAAAACAAAGTCACCATCCAGTTTTTGCAAGTTCCAGAAAAAGAACGCAAACTCAGATATAAAAAAGCACTGAAGGACCGCCTCGCCCGCCGTCAATCCGAAGATTACTTCAGCCCATAAATCTGTGTCAAGGGACGACACAGGAGAGGAGGGGGTTCCTGATTATGTTGACCACCGCATCTCACTAAGGAAGATTAGGTTTAATAGATTCCTTGTCTCTGTCTGCTGACCACCGTGTCATGCTGCAGGAGGGGTTTAGGGTTTTTAAATCCTTCGTTCTTGGTTGTTGCTGACCATCACGTTGCATTGCAGGAAGATTAGATTTAATATATTCTTTGTCTTTGGTTGTTGTTGACCATCGTGTTGCACTGCAGGGAGAGGTTATGTATTTTAAATCCTTTGTGCTTGGATGTTGCTAACCAAAAAGGTGAGCTGGAACTCCTGAAGTTCAATAACCCATTTCATCATTGTTTTTGGTATATTTGAATTATTGAACAGCTGGGCAATTCAATTTTAGAGATATCTCTTTCATGAGGTGTTTTCACTCTGCTAGCATAATGAACAAGCTTCATATACTTAGATTCCTTCCCATTTTGCAACAACATGTCCCCAACAGCATCATCTCCCACTGATGGGTTAACATAAAACTCCTTTTCCCAGTTAGGAGCTTGCATAATGGGTAGTGTACTCAAAACCTCTTTGACTTTGTCAAAAACATCATCACAATCACGAGACCATTCCAAGGGATCATTCTTAATTGTTCCCTCGATGGATCCAATAGCTGCGATGCCAAAGGTATTGATAGCCGACTTTTGAAAATCAAATTAAAAAAAAGAAACAAGCTTACTACCCCCCCCCCCCCCCCCCCCGCTCGACGCGCATTGGATAAATAACACCTCTCTCTCTCTCTCTCTCTCTCTCTCTCTCTCTCTCTCTCTCTCTCTCTCTCTCTCTCTCTCTCTCTCTCTCTCTCTCTCTCTCTCTCTCTCTCTCTCTCTCTCTCTCTCTCTCTCTCTCTCTCTACATACCCCCCCCCCCCCCAAGGCGGAAAACTTTGAGCAAAAACCCCCCCGACCCCTCTCTTGTGCTCCCTCGGTGTGAGCCGCATGGAACCCCCCCCCCCCCCCCCCCCCCCCCTCCGCTCTCCGTATTCTTACACTCACCCTTTACATTTCCCCCTTACATTTTCCCTCCCCACTCTCATTACCCCCCCCCCCCCCCCCCCTTGGCCCGCTAATATTCCCTCCCTGACCCCTCCTCCCTCTTCCCCACCCGCTCGCCTCACCCTCCTCTCGGCCTCATTCCCCTCCCCTCGGCCTCATTCCCTCCCTCTTGGCCCGCTGATATATTCCCTCACTCCCACCCATTGACTTGTTTCCCTCCCCTCGTCCTCAAGATCCCATGCAAGACAGTAGAACCCCCCCCCCCCCCCCCCCCCCCCCCCCCCCCCCCTCCTCCTTCACCCTCTTGTCCTGCGGCCCACAAGGTGCGGCCCTCCTCCCTCTATTCCCTCACTCTCTCTCTCTCTCTCTCTCTCTCTCTCTCTCTCTCTCTCTCTCTCTCTCTCTCTCTCTCTCTCTCTCTCTCTCTCTCTCTCTCTCTCTCTCTCCCACACACCTCACCCCTCCCTCTCCCTCACAATCACTCTCTCTCAGCTCAGCGCAGACACCACCTCCCTCTCCTACTCGGGCGCTCAGGCCACGCACGCAGAAATTCTCTCTCTCTCTCTCTCTCTCTCCTTCTCACGGACAGCGACAGTAAAGCCTCCCTTTCTCTCTCCCACCATACACACACACACACCACACCCTCACACCCCCCCCCTCTCCCCTTTGGCGCCCACAAAGCCGCTCTCTCCCTCTCCTACCCGGGCGCTTAGGCCGCAGCAGACCGCTTCAATACACACACACACACACACCATATGCACACACACACACACACACCACACATACACTCACGCTCACTCTCTAACCCCACCCTCACCCCCCCCCCCCCCCCCCCTTCGCCTCGTGCAGTAGAAAGCAGCAGTCGGCCGTCCGCCATCAACAAACAAAGAAAAAACTATATATATATATATATATATATATTATATATAGATCCCCCTTCCCACGGACATTTTTGCACACACACATACATACACACACACACACACGCGTGCACGCGCGCGCATATACGCACCGCACCACAAATACAAAGGAGGAAAAAAAACAACTATGACATCGACGAAAAAAGAAGAAGGATCCAAAGTGGGCGCTGACAACAACAAAAAGAGAAAATGTGCCAAAGGCGACTCCGAAAAGAAGTACGCTCGACACCGACGCACTAGCAGCACATCATTTGCCGGCAACACGCAACCATGACGCCATCCTAGTAATTTATAGATTATTTTCATCATTATCTTCAGTTTTCACCCGAGCCATTGTAAATTTCCATTTTTTGTAAATATCCTCTCTCTAGGTGATGGTCACAAAGGCCCACCTAGAGATTCCCATCTTTTAATAACCTCCCAAAACAAAGCAAGGGTCAACCACACCGGGCCCACCACTTGCTTTGTCTCCCCGATTAAGCTTACCCTAACCACATTGGGATTACCATAATCCAAGCAGCCAACACCTATAAATTGGCATTGAGAGGTCACTATTAGGGGGGGGCGCGGGGGGGCAATTCATGAGGAGCCAAGCATTTGGTAGAATGTAGTGGGAAGGATTGACACTATCACCATCACGGGGAGGGGGCTTGTGTGTTGGGTTTGCCTTGGGAATTGCACCATGCAAAGGGAACCACATCCATCTCTCGACTCCAATGGTCGATGCACACACGTATGCACGCTCTTGGTAGTAAGTATTCACAATCATTGAGTCGTCTTAGAGAACGCACCAAGTAGGTTGCACCACCTCCTCTCCCTACCTCTCTACCACCACGGCATGCCACTTTGTAAATATTGCAAAAATAATTAACCCTCACACCCCCGAGGGTTTTCATCATTTGCAAATCTCTCTCTCTCTCTCTCTCTCTCTCTCTCTCTCTCTCTCTCTCTCTCTCTCTCTCTCTCTCTCTCTCTCTCTCTCTCTCTCTCTCTCTCTCTCTCTCGGTGTGTAGGTTTGCGGTGTTCATATCATCATGGTTTTGCATCCTAGCCGCTCAAAGCTAGCTGGTGCCCCCTGTTCACTTTATCGTGGCAAACTCGAAGCGCACCATTCGGCCCCCGGAATTTTAGTGGTCGTCGGGGTTCGGGGTCCGCTTTGCGATTGTCATTTGGTGCCCCCATTGAGGAGGGTTTTTCCAAGATCCTTCAGTTTACAATGCTGAAAGTGACACCCACTATCAATCATGGACGAGTGGCTGAAGGAATTTTCTAGCTAGAGGACGGAAGAAGAGGAGACGAAGGAGGCACTAGCCGCATTCATTAAGGTGTTACTGCTAGGCTGCAGTGTCATCAGCATTCAAGAGGTAAATTCTCCATCTCGTGTCGCTCGTTCTAACTATAAATCAAAAGCATCAGGTGGGAGATTGGTGAAGTGCCATCACTATTGTCAACCAAGGCACACTGTCAATGAGTGCTAGCAACTAAGGCAGCAAAAGGGCTGAAGTCATCTACAACGACATTCATCGCGAAGAAATCATTCACGTCAAGGAAGGAAGCAAACGGTGAGACCTCTTTTCCCTAATGAAGCTGCAGTCAAAGATATAACTCCAAAGTGGCATAAAGGGGCTGCTCGAGCCAAAGGTAAGGAGAAGATAAGCCAGTTTGGAAACACATGACCCCGAAGGGAGAAGCATCTGGCCAAGCAAGTGCTTCAAGCTCAGAAATTCGAGTTGTACCTACTTTGTCAAAGAAGAAGTCATCCGAAGCTAAGCTGCGGAAGGTCGCCTATCGATTTGCACGATGCATGCGAGTGCTACCAATCCACTTCGACAATCTAGAAGAAGAAGTGGTAAGAAGATTCCCATGTCCTAGAGAAGAGTGGTTCGGCTACTGCTCTCGCTGTTTTGGGAAGTGAGTGGAGGACCTTCCTCCTCTCCCTGTACAACTTATCCTGAAGAAGCTCTCTACCATGGGAGAAACCCAGTGGGCTGGAGACGAGCTGCAACTGAATGCAGTAGAATTCATGCAACATGCCAATTATGGAAATTACTTGCAATTACTGTTAGCCAAAAGGCTGGGAGTGGTCAGACGCGTCGCCATCACCCCGTACGTGCTGAGCAACAAAGGAAAGGTAGAGCCCATGAAAGGCGATGACCTCTTGTGGATGTGCCAATTCATCAACACTGGCACGGTAAGAGTATAAGTAAGTATCCCATCCTCTGTGCATGATGGAAAAAGGGCCAACGGCATTCCCGTTCAGATTCCTGCAACATATGCACGTGAACATCTATGTAGATAGGAAAGTCTTCTACCAACAGAAGATCGTATACCTATTCGGTGCGGCGGTACTAGGAGAAATCCTCAATTTCCTGAACCCTATTATTCTCCCCATATTAGATTACCATCATTCCTTTAATGTCTCTATTTTTATCATGTTTTAACCTATCCATCCACCCCTGTAAAAAGCCACTATGAGCCGCTACTATTGATGTAAAAGAAAAGAAAAAAAAAAGAAAAAGGTTTGTAATTTCCTGAGTCACCACCATGGCAAGTGTTTCTTTTCCCACGTTCAGTGGAAAGAAGGGAGAGGATCTCACCACCGACTTTTTGGATGATTTTGACATTGCTTGTGTCGTCTCCAACAAAGATGACTACGTTTCACGACTTAGAATTTTTCCTCTACTGATGAAAGTAGAGGCCAAGTCCTGGTATAATGCATTGCCCCTGGCTACCAAGAATGCATGGGATGTGTTAAGGGCTGCTTTTGTAAAGAGTTTTGGTGGAGGTACAACCTCGGAGAAGCTATGGCAGCTACTGACAGAATTAAAGCAGGGAGGCCTGCTGGAGTATGCCACCTACGAGTCAAAGTTTGTGGACTTATGGGGGAGATGGGTTGCCACACTGGAGGAAGGCAAAGGAGCGCCTAATTTCCTAAAGAAGGACTATTTCATTGCTAGTCTATGGTCGCCGCTTAGAGAGAAGGTGAAGGGAAGATTTCCTGCAACATATGAGTTGGCAGTCAAAATAGCCCGCCTTAAAGATAAGAAGCTGTGAATGCAAGCAAGAGTAAACTAGCCAGAGGAAACAAGCTTGGCCCGACCAACCCTAGTGGATGCAACAGCCAATCATAGAGTCCAACCACAGGAGGCATCAGAAGAACAGCAAGACCTGTTGAGTCGCATCACCACCCAACTAGAGAGTTTATCTGTGCATCTGGTGCAGCAAGGGCATGCATCTGGCAGAAACCCAGAACAAGGAAGGGGACAACGACGGCAGAACCCAGAGTACCACTGTTACAACTGCGGGGAAGATGGCCATGGAATGTACTACTGCCCACACTCGAGGAGGTAGAATTTCAATAGAGGGGGGAGACAAAATCAGATCTCTCCGCCAAGAGGAAGACCACCACCACCTAGGTAGCCAGGACCAATCCCACCGGTCCAAATCCTTCGACCACCTGTACAACAACAACCACCACCCCAACCTCTCATTCTGCCACTACCTCCACCACCTGCTGTGAACCAAGCGGTGAGTGTTATTAGCTTAGAGGCTAAAGGGAAGGCGAAGGTAGAAGAATTAGCTCGAGAGAAGCACAAAGGAAAAGCGAAGATAGAAGAAGTGGATTCTATGGGAGTGAAGCGTGCAAGGCACGAGGAGGCACCTAAAAGAGAGGAGAAGATGAAAGGGAAGGCCGAGTCTAGCAAGCAAGCAACTAAACCGCGGCGGAAGATAGACATCATGGAATTCTCACTAGGTGAGTATGCACAACCCTATGACTTAGTTCAGGATGTGTTAATGCAGGGCCCGAAGATAAATTGGCCCCAATTACTCCACCTTGCACCCAGAATGAGGAGACAATGGACGAAAATGGTAAGTACCAGGAAATCAAGACCCAGGATAGCTGGAGCTATCTCTGGGAGGGATCTCGATGACATCCTGCCAACCATGGATGCTCACATCAAGGGGCAATAGATTTCAAACGTCTACATAGATGGTGGCACACAAATATGCGTCATGCGTGAAAAAATGATGCACCACCTAGGTCTAGAGGTAAGTAGGCCGACACCCTACTGAGCCAAGATGGCAAACAATGTAAGAATGAAATGCGTAGGCATTGTAAATGTGGTCAAAGTAAAAGCATTGAATACAGAAGTGGAGGTAGACATCTTCGTCATGCCACACAAAGGGGAGGGCTACCCCATCATTCTTGGAAGGCCTTGGCTTATGGCTATGGAAGATAAACAAGACTGAGCATCGGGATGATCCAGATGAAGGATGCTATATTCTACGACATGAGGACTGGAAAGTAGTGCAACATGATCTTGGAGGCTTCAGAAGACGAGTCCACTAGCGACTACTCGTCTACCTCAGGACAAGAGACGACCACCACCGATGGAAGCGACAGTAGCATCGAAGTAATGGGAGTCATTCTTAAATACCCAAACAAATTAACACAATCTGAAGCAACCTCGGCAAACCAAGAGGGATCATCAGGTATGCAGTCCTTGGAGGATGCAGGTAAGCTACAAAAAATGCTCTCAAATGAGTTAACCAATGAAGAAAGGAAGGAGTACGTCTCCATGTTAGGTAACTTCACTACTTTGTTCGTTGATGGCTATGATAAGATCACAGGAATTATAGTAGTACAACACCACATAAAGCTCAAGGAAGGCAGTAAACCCGTAGTACAAAAGCTCAGAAGACTTTGAGTAATCCAACAAGAGGCATTGCTTAAAGAACTGAGAAGTTTGCTACAAGCAGGTTTCATCTATCCTGTCAAAGACTCAGAATGGGTCTCCGTAGTAGTAGTCACACCAAAAAAAAATTGGTAAGTGGAGAGTCTGTGTGGATTATAAACCTGTCAATGCAGACACGAAGAGGGACCACTTCCCCCTCCCATTCCAGGATGAAATACTCAATGAAGTGACAACGCTACACAGTATGCGATGGCTACTCATGATACTTCCAGATTAGCATTGCGAAGGAGGATCAGAAGAAGACAACCTTCATCACACCTTGGGGATGTTTTTCCTACAGAGTGATGTCGTTTGGCCTCACTAACACCCCGGACATGTTTCAACGCTATGTAACTTCTGTTTTCCAACGGTACTTTGGAACATCAATACGGGTTTTCATAGATGATTTTTGCATTTATAGCTCACGAGCCCTTCATTTAAGCAAAGTCTATGATGGCTTAACCAGGATGCAAACCTTGGGTGGCCAACTCAATGTGGACAAGTGTCACATTGGTGAGAGCAAAGTCACTCTCCTTGGTCATGTAATTTCAGCAAAAGGAATCGAGGCTGACCCTAGCAAGATTCAGGCTCTGGTATCTTTATCATCACCCACCACCGCCAAGCAGCTAGTTTCTTTCCTCAGAAGGTAAGATACTTAAGCCGGTTCATTCACCTGCTATCTCAAGTGGTCCTTCCCCTACAACAACTCACCCAGAGGTATGTCTTCTCATGGAGTGAGGAGAACGAGCAGCAGTTTAGTGAGGTGAAGCAAATCCTAGCTAAGCTTCCCACTATTTCACCTCCTAAGTGGGACGAGCCATTTTATGTGAACCCTAGTGTGGGAAATGATACACTAGGAGCAGTACTAATGCAAAAGGACCCCAAAACTTCTTTCATGATCCCTATTTACTTCTCTAGTCGGGTCATGACTCCATCAGAAAAAGGATTTACCGAAGTAGAACACATGGTTCTGGCACTAATGTTTGCTACCACAAAGTTCCGCTCCTATCTCCTGCCCATACCATTTGTAATCCTGAAAATGGAGGAGGTTTTCCCATATGTAATTCGACACATGGATGTCTCATCTAAGATCTCAAAGTGGTTAATTAGACTACAAGAGTTTGACTACACCATGCAAGTAGAAAACTCCACCAGGGCTAGTTTAGCGGGAATTCTCACTCATCGCCATTATGAGAAGAAGCTGAAGGTCAACACGGAAGCAAAGGAAGGAACACCAACGATAGAGAGTCCTAAGCTAGAGAAAGCTCACTCTTTTTTCTTTGACGAAGCATACAAGAGAACAATGGATCAGTCTGCAGCAGGCATGGTCATTTTTAATGAATAGCAAGAAAGAGTATTCTCCATGGGGCAATTATTACACTCCCACTCCAACAATGAAGCAGAATATGCAGCCCTAATCCTTGGGTTGGAACAATGTATTTCACAAATAATTCAGCGCCTAAATGTGTTTGGCGACGCCTTGCTTTTGATAAGGCAGATAGATGGCACCTGGGATTGCAAAAATCAGGTTTTACTTGGTCAACTTCGCCAAGTTAAGGACCTTCTGAAGAAGTTTGAAGCAGTGAAACTTTTCCATGTCCCCAGAGCAAAAAATCAAGAGGCAGATGCGCTAGCTAAAGAAAGAATACAAGACGTTCACGTAGGAGCAATCAAGTTAAAACTACCCCTCTTCCAAGGTAGTGATGCTATGCCTGATATCATCAGTTTTCTAGATACAGGAGAATGTCCAGCAGGACACACCAAAGGCCAAAAGCAATGGCTGGTAAGGAAGGCTACTAGGTACCGCCTTATAGATGACCACTTGTATTGTAAGGGCAAAGATCAAATTCTCAGGCGGGTGCCAACCTCCAGTGAAATCACAGAGGTAATTTCAAGTTACCATGACAGCGTCTGCGGTGGTCATTTTGCTCTAGATATCACCAGTAGGAAGATTCTACAGGCAGGATACTTTTGGCCTAGTTTGAACAAGGATGTACACCATTGGTGTAAAACATGTAAGGCTTGTCAAGTGGCCAGTGATCGCACGTTAACCTACAAGCCACAAACCCCTATCATTTCATATGGTCCTTTTGAGAAATGGGGAATAGATGCAATCGGTCCTTTACCAAGGGCCCAATCAAGTAAATTGTACATCATAGTGGGTGTAGCATTAGGAAATTTTGGAGGTCATTTGGAGGGTCATATGAAGAGAGAGAAAAATAGAGCGCGTCCAATGAGCAGGAGGGCTATGTTACGTAGAAAAGTACGTGGAAAAACTCAAAAAATAGGAAAATATCCTAAAAACTTTCACGAATGTAGGATTGTGGCATCGTAACTTCCTTGCTTTTACCGAGCTGTTAGGTGCTTGCCAATGGTCCCACTGCTGATATTCTCTTATGGTCATTAACGTACTGGAGGGTGACCATTAAGCCCGCACAAGATATTGGAATTCTAAAACACTTTCCCTCCATTAGAATGCTTTCAAAGTGAATCTCCCTCCACTAAAGCTTTTCTCTAAGAGCTATGGCTTCCACGTCTTCTCGCCCAAGAAGCTCTAGGTGTTTACTGTCTCTCACACCAACAACCAACAGCTGCACTTTGCCTAGAAGGCCAAGTAGTAACATATCCTCAATTACAATATCAACTTCAATAAGTGCTGAGAACCAATGGGTTGGACAAAGGATAAACAAAGGTTCATGGGTCCTCATGCAACCAAGAAGACCCAAGAGGTCTAGTGGTATCAATGTTTACCGCTCAACATGGAAGGCCAGAGTGTTGGATTTCAAAGTTGAAATCGGCAAAAGATCAGTAAAGGAAGTTCTTGTTCAGCATGTGTTTACCCATACAGACGTGATAGCAAATGGTGGAAATGTATCAGATATACATCAACCACGTTGCAATTGTAAGTACTCTTGACATCTGAACTTCATTTGATTTGTCATTTCACTTATTGATACTCTCATTATAACTTTTCTTATATATTTTGCAATGTTTATCCCTCTTCTTATGAGCAATGTCTCCATTCTTCACAGCTCAACTACATTAGATTTGTCATTTTTACTTATTGATACTCTTAGTTTAACTCTTGTTATATATTTTGCAGATGTTTATCCCTCTTCTTATGAGAAATGGGAGCCTGTGGAGTGCATAATAGGCCTCTTCCTTGTTGTTCATGCCCACATTGGTTCTCTACAGTATTTTGGGAGGAGCAGCAAAAGCCTGGCTAATGAAGGAATATTTTTCTATGACCACTTCTACCAACTCAGCTCAGGGAATAAGAATGGCATGTTGGTGAAACTGCCTCTACCAACCGATTGGAACACTATGGACTGGCCAGTTCCCGAGGAAACAATGGTGGAGGCAATGCGAAGTAATCTCTACAAGGATATACAGAGGTCTCTACGTAGCTCTATTCCCACCAAACTGGTTAGAATTTCAAACTTTTGTCTTGCTGCACTCTTCATAGAGTTGTTTCATAGCTACAATATCCGTGTTACGAAAACTATGTTCATGTGCAAGTCATTTCAGCAGTCATCCTGTGACAAACTTCTTGACAGAGGATGGTATGTAAAGGAAGAGATTGGCATACGGTGTGAGGTCGCGCTTGACACTCTAGTTGTCAAGTACATGATTGCAAGCCAATCATTGTTAGTCTCCTTTTGGTATATGCGATCACAAATGCTCAAAGGTAAGTACATTCCTATGGACCAGGTTTTTGCAGGTTTGGAAGATAATCCTGTTGTGGATGTGGAAGTGATTGATAAAGAGCATCGCCTAATGTTGGTGGTTACAATAAGGGAGCTATGCAGTCTTCTGCAGTTGCGGCATGACATAATTGAAGAGTCAATGGACAGGGACCTTTCAGATTTTTCCTTTTTCCTAGCTGGCTGTAAGCTGATGCGGCGAAGGGAAAGATATTTTGTGCAAAGAGCTGGATGGTCGGGTTGAAATAGTTTCAATGTAACAGAGATTCAATGTGAACCCAAGTGTATACGAATGACTTTCAATACATGAAGTTTTTTGAGCTCATTTGTCAATTGTGCCCTGTGAATATAAGTGTTCTTGAAATACATTTCTTTAGCATGTCAAATCTCTCTCTCTCTCTCTCTCTCTCTCTCTCTCTCTCTCTCTCTCTCTCTCTCTCTCAATGTTAGACAAGACAAAGACATGATAGAAGAGTCATCTTAATTCATTAGAAAGTACAAACTCATCCGTGAACAATGGACTGAGATACAATTTCTGTAAGTATGGAATCAGAATGTCTTCAAGGTAAAAATCAAAGGTATGCCCCTCGAAATAAGGTGGTGAGATAGTTGTTCCCGGTGGATTTAGTTCTCCCTTTTCAGGAGTATCATCAATCAGTAGTGTATTAGTTGCATCAAAGGGTACATCGATTTGGCTAAACGGTTTGTACAAAAGAGGTAAATGTGGTTTTTTAGGGTGGTAGTGGCCCTCGACGATAACACATTTTCTTTGATCATACAAAAAGGCAAAATCTGACGTGTGAGCATCGCATACACCGCAAACTATTGTAACTAGTAGCGACAAGTTTTGCCTTTGCATTGAAGACCATATGGAAACTCTGAAGCGCGGAAGAAGAAACTGAATAAATTCTTTGGTTCGTGGACAAACCACGACTCGACAGGTTCCCATCCAAAATGTTTGCAAATCCTCAAAGGGTTATGTGTCACCCAGAGGAACGCGCATCAGCAGCAATCCATTGAGGTCCAAGATAATCAACCTCTGTAAAATTTGACAAGTACATATAAGTAGTTAGAAGCTGAAAATATTTTGCCATACTTGAATAGACATTACCGGAACAACCGTCTCTATAGGTAGCAAGGGTCCATACTGGGTCTCTGTAGTGTTGTTGTCGTTGTTGCTCTCCTCTGCTTTAGCTTCATCATTCACATCTTCATAGTCATCATTCACATCTTCATCAAGGGTCTCCCCCATGGCTCTTTCTGCCTCATTCAAGGTTTCCTCCAAGGTCTTTTCCTCTGCCTCTGTTGGCCATCTTGCATCATCCATAACATTGTGCTCATCCGTATGCCTACTTTCCTCATCCATCCTTGACTCATCCATATCAGTTTGCTCATCCCTAGGCCTGCTTTCCTCATCCATATCATTTTGCTCATCCGTAGGCCTACTTTCCTCATCCAGGGTTTCATCCATAGGCTCTTTTGGCTCTTCCTTTGACCTTTCTTCATCCTCAGCTCTTTCATCTTCGGCTGATATGACCCCCTCGGCCCGTTGTGATTCCACTGTATCTGATGCAGGGGTTTGTCGTGGTGGCACGTCATGTATTGTCATATCAATTGTGTGGTCGTTCAAGCCGCTATCTTCAGGTTCTCTGGGGCTCGACATAGTAAGCAGGTGTTGTATTAGACTTACCCGGTATCTTTGCAAATAATCATATGTGTAGTTTTTTAAAGCACTCTGCAAAATTGAAAGCCCACATGGTGAGAAGTCTTGTATAAAGAAAACCAAAACTGACTGAATGCATTGCCAAATGGTTACCTTAGTCATGAAAGGTTTTAATGAAAAGTAGCTTTGCAGGACATATTCTGCATGGAGAAGACATCTCCAACCGCAAGAATTTCCATTGGTTTGATTTGGGACAGATACATCTTTGATTGGGGCCTTGTATAGTTCATACCTTCCACATAGCTTGCCATAAGCAAGCAACAACCTCTTTATACAACGGCACAAAGCAATATCAAGATGTTAGCTTGAGGCTTCAAATTTACATGGATATCTATAAGAAACACTTTCTGATACATAACACTTATAGCCTAATTTTAGGGTGGGTTCCTTTTATTGAATTGAACACCCACACTGTTGGTTGGTCAACATCAAGGCATATGAGACTCCAGTGATGGTTGTTCTCATATGGAAAGATGATGACAGTTACTTCCAGCATAGCACAGTGGAGAAACCAACTCTCAAAGGTACCAGATGGACTGTTCTTTTTTCTAATAATCACTGACATTTGTGGATCAAGAAGAAACACCTCCATGTGGGTGTGCGGTGGGAGTTGACTTTTGATCAAGCTGTAGAGAGTATACCTGAGTTAGTAAACCTATGATCTGAGTTTTCAAAGTTAGCAAGATAGTAACACTTACTTAAGACAAGCATAGATAATTTTGTCAGAGATCTGAGCATCTGGATTCAGCAATAAATTAATGTCCACTTTTTCCAGAGCCAGCTTTCTGGCTCCATCTACAAATGGTATCTCTGCAAGCAAACCATCCTTCATTGAAAGTAGAGTTTCTTTATTGCTTGCCTCTATGGACAGGGTCACATTGCATTATGTTTGCCTCTGGGACTCCACTGCTACTTTTGCTTTCTCCTTAAGCTCTGCTTCCCTCATGTCCTCTGTTTGGTGAGCAACCGTCTTTGCCCTTGCCCTTGTATTCACATCATGTGTGACATCTACAACTGTGAGTTGTGGCAATAGATCAGGGGGGTATAACAAAATTTCCCTCATTTTCTTATCCCTGCAGACATTGGGGACCAGTAGTTTGTCATACCTCCACCTTATCCTTTTAAGTGTCTCACTATCTTTGTCCATTACAGTCACCCTGTGGGCATGGGCTGCTACAATGGTCATGTCACTGAAGTACTCGAGTAGGAAGTCCTCCGCTGCTTCTTGTAGAGCCATCAATGCCACCACCTTCCACCTTTTAGTGCCCCAGGTAGCTTCTTCACATATGGACCTCACCATCCTCTGAAAGGGCAGCTTTGGTATGCACAAATCTACACATTTCTGTGCCTTTCTGATTTCTCTGAAAAGTCCCATGCAGCTCTGTAACTTCTTCACCCTTGGACCTTTCAAAATTTTATTTGGTTTTCCAGGTCTCTTCTTTGGGGTTGCAGATCTGCTACTTGCCTTAGCTGTTAATCCTGGTCCCTTGCCTGCCTTCCTTGCAGTGGCCTTTGTTCTAGCCATTTCACTGTATAAAAATAGAGGAGTCTCTCTCTCTCTCTCTCTCTCTCTCTCTCTCTCTCTCTCTCTCTCTCTCTCTCTCTCTCTCTCTCTCTCTCTCTTATGAACTCCACTCACACCACGTGACATGTTCATTTGGTCCCATAGGTCATATTTGACCTCCCAGGACGATAATAGAACTATCTATCTATCTATCTCTCTCTCTCTCTCTCTCTCTACCTCTCTCTCTCTCCCTCTCCTTTCTAAAGCCTAGCATATTTAAAGAGAGAGAGTGAGAGACTCCCATTACTAACGGCGCACGTGAAACATGTTTTGACCCCAAAATACACCTCCGCACGCCGTTAGTATAAGGGTACAGAAAGACTCTCTCTCTCTCTTTCTCCCCAGTCTCTACACTTTTTCTTTCTCTCTCTATAACACACACACATACACAGACAAACACACGAACTCGTGGATACACTCCATCTCTCTCACTCGTGGATGCACAATACTAAAGGCGCGCAAAGAGACATACAAACCGGAAGTGCCTGTCTACGCGCGCCTTTAGTAGATAGAGAGAGAGAGAGAGAGAGAGAGAGAGAGAGAGAGAGAGAGATAGATAGACGGGATGTGTGTGTGTGTGTTATATTTGTGTGTCTGTGTGTTTGTGTGTATGTTATATTTGTGTGTCTGTGTGTGTGTATGTGTGTGTGTCTGTGTGTGTGTGTGTGTATGTTATATTTGTGTGTGTGTCTGTGTGTGTGTGTGTATGTGTTTGTGTTGTATTTGTGTTTTTTTATGTTTGTATGTGTGTGTGTATGTATGTGTGTTGTGTGTTAAGAGAGAGCTAGATATGGAATATACTCTGAGAGAAACAGAGAGAGAAAAATAGACAGAGAAACACAGAGAGAGAGAGAGAGAGAGAGAGGTAGAGGTCGAGGGACACATAGAGGGACGTTTCAGAAACAGAGAGAGAAGCACAACCTGACCTTTTGGAAAGAAAGAGAGAGAGATAGAGAGAGAGAGAGTGCCAAACTTTCTAAGGACGCAGACCTGCGTTGTCAGGAGTTTTTTGGAGCAAGGGATTGCGCATATGTACATACACATGCATGGTGCATCGAATAAAGAATTTCCCATTTTTCAAAGCCAGGTGGTTACGTGGGGCCATGGCTTTCTCTATCCAGAGTTTCATGGAAGAAGTGATGAAGATGTGGAAGATTTTTTGGAAAAGATGGAGGTTGCCTGCATTAGCAACTAGATTCATGACCCTGCGCAGATGTTACGTCTTCTCCAAATTTGTTTGAACAGTGATGCACGGGTTTGGTCTAAAGCATTTGAAGAGGAGTTGCATGTGGCTGATCCACCTGTAAGATTGAGTTGGGACAATCTACGGCATGGGTTGGAAGTGGAGTTTGTGAAGATAGAAGATCCTAACAAAGTGTGGCAAGAAGTACAAGGTTTGGTGAAAAAGGAAGGTGAGCCAGTAATGCGTACATACGTAAGTTCTCATTGCATGGAGCGAATGTGCAAGGCCTTAGCACCACAGGTACCCCCGCCTGACATGATGAAGAAGGACAGGTTCTTGGCTGGTCTTTGGAGAATATACGTTGGAGAGTGGAGCTAAAGAAGCCTAGGACATATGAAGATGCACTAGAGGTAGCAAGGAAAAGAGTGGAAGCTGAGGAAAATGACCAGTTAGGGGTGGAGTCTTTGCCAATGAGGTCTGAATTTCAGCCTATAGAGTCTTTACAAGGGCGCATGTCAGGGGTTCATCATGAACCAGTGGTTCCTGTTACTACTCAGGTTATGCCAGCAGTGGTCACTACAGCGTGCAAGATGATGGCTAAGGCAAGACATGAGGCAAGTGGTAGATTTGATGAAGAATCTCAGCTAAACATGCTAGGTCAAGTGGAAATAATCGAGGTCGAGGGAGGTTTGCAAATCAGCCAGGAGGTGAAGAAAGGCCTAGGAATGGTGTTGGACAAAGCAATGGTAGGTTTTGGAGGCATACGCTCACATGTTATAATTGTGGAGAGTTGGGTCACATCAGCCCGCAATGTGATAAGCCACCAAGGATGGGGGAAGACATGTATCCATTGCCAAGACAGGTGCTAACTAGGTCAAATGATTATGGCATCGAAATTAAGGGAGACAAAGGAACAAATGGACTGACCCAGGAGGAAAAGGGAAAGAAAAAAGTGCTAAGTGTAGTCACCTTGGAGAAGGCATCAAAGCTAGAGGATACATTAGTGATGCCTATTGGGAAGAGGACCACAGAGGATAAGGAAGAAAGAAGTGCCCCAGGTCCTAGTAAGAAGAAAGGAAAGAGCCATGAAGGCGAGGATGTCAAGGCCAAGAGGAAAAGGAGATCTCATCGAAAGTTTCATGTTTCAGGTTTTCCACTAGGGGATGGGCAATTAAGCTATGACTTGAAGGAGGATCTAACGAGCAGGAAGGCAGATGTTACTTTTGGGCAGCTTATAGAGATGGTGCCTAAACTAAAGCGACAATGGAAGAGGATGGTTAACCCAATGGAGAAAGAGCCAGAGAGAGGTTCAGTAAAGGTGTTGGCAATGGATGAGCTACCAGACATTTGTCCAATAGTAGATGTGTGGCATAAAAGGAAAAATTTGGGACAAGGTTATGTGGATGGCGGAGCCCAAATATGCGTCATAACACACTCATGCGTTGAGAAGATGGGTCTCACAATGGCTGGGGTGTCAGGTTTTCGGATCAGATTGGCAAACCATCAAAAAGTAAAATGCTTGGGTGTTGTAAAGAGCTTAGAAGTGGAGGCATATGATGCAAAGGCAGTGGTTGATTTTCATGTGATGCCAGGAGGGTTGGAAGCATATCCTATTATACTGGGCAGACCATGGTTACGTGCAGTGGGAGCTGTTCAAGATTGGCGACATGGTACGATTAGCCTCTATGGAAAGACAGGTACCAAGAAGCTTTATAATATGGACACAAGGAAACGATTAGAGGAGCTTTATGAAGATGAGGATGAGTCTAGTGATGAAGACTCTTTCACGGTGACAAATGAGGACAGTGATAGTACTACCAGCAGTGATGAGGATGCTAATGTTGCATTTCTTTTGATGGACAAAGAAATCCAGGAGTTTGGTTTAGTTGCATTTGCGAATGAGGTTGAAGATGAAAGTGAAGGGCCTTATGAAGTGATTGAAGGGCTGATGCAAACCAAGGTTGAGTTGTCAAAGAAGCAGGAATTGATGACACAAATGATCAGTGAAGACCTCTCAGCTATGGAGAAGGATATATATTTGCACATGCTGGCTAGTTTTCCTGATTTGTTCATTACTTCAAATGAAGAGGTCAGAGGGTTCAAGGGCGAACAGATGCATATAGAGCTCAAAGAAGGTGCTAAGCCAGTGCGGAAAAGGCTAAGAAGGATGGGTCAAGAGCAAATGGAAGCCTTGCGAGAAGAGTTGGACAAGTTGTTGAAGGCAGGGTTCATAGTCCCTGTGGAGACCACAGAATGGGTGAGTCCAGTGGTAGTCAGTCCAAAGAAGGATGGGAAGTGGAGAATTTGTGTAGATTTTAAACCCTTAAACGCAGCCACTAAGAAGAACCCATATCCTCTTCCATTCATTGATAAGATCTTGGATTCAGTGGGAGGTTATGAGAGGTACAGTGTGTGTGATGGTTTTTTAGGCTATTTTCAATTGAAGATTGCTCTTAAAGACCGCACAAAGACCACTTTTATTACGCCATGGGGCTGCTATTGCTACACAGTATTGCCATTTGGGTTGTCAAATGGACCTTCCTTCTATCAAGAGAGAGCAAAATGGGTGTTGGAACCATTCATTGGTAGTTGTGTTAAAGCTTTTATGGATGACTTATGTGTTTATAGCAGTAGGGCTGAACACCATGAGAAGCTGCAGATGGTATTGGCTCAATATGATGAATGTGGAGGACAACTAAATCCAAAGAAATGTCATCTAGCACAGCCAAGGGTGAATTTATTGGGCCATATGGTGTCAAAAAATGGCATTGAGCTGATCCAGATAAGGTTAAGTCTATTATTCTTCTTCCATCACCTACGAGTACGAAGCAATTGGCAACTTTTATACACAAAGTGAAGTACATGGCACGGTTTATTCCATTGTCTTCACAGTTTCTTTATCCATTACAGCAAGTGGCAAAGCATGATCCATTGCAATGGGATGACATGTGTGAAGAAGTGTTTCAAGAGGTGAAAGAGGTGTTAGGGGGGTTGTCAGCCATGCAGGCTCCTGATTGGGAGAAAGTGTTTTATGTAAATCCATCAGTAGGG